>NC_142869.1:130472500-130778125 GCF_051225735.1 Oryctolagus cuniculus | reverse complement strand
TTTTCCTAAAAAAAAAAACAAAAAAAATATAGTTTTCCTTACATGTTTCTGTAGTACTTTTGTGACTGGAAACATTTCATTGATATCTATTGCATCTGTGTCCCGCCTTTATCTAGGTATTGTTTCAGCATTTTTCCTCTTTAATTCTTGAAAAGGTAGCTGAGATTTCTGTGTCCTAACATATTCACTTAAGGATTTCCATTTTCTCCAAGCACTGTATCCGTATCCCCTTAATTTTCTCATATATTTGAAAACCCTGTAAGTGTAGACCTTGTCTGCCCAGTGTCTCCATCCCCATGTGCCTGCAACCATACCAGGCTGCATGTATCTCCTTTCCTGTGCCTTAAATCCCATGTGTTTTCTGCAGTGTCATTCTCCATTGAACTGTGACCTCTCTTCACTATTGTATGTTGTCATTTGTAAAATCTCTGTACTCCATGTCAGCCCTCAAAAGTCCTATTCCATGTGCCTTCATGTGTCTCCAGCCCCTGCGTCTCCAGCACCTCTTTTTAAAAAGGATTTATTTGAAAATTACATAGAGGGAGAGACAGAGGCATAGAGAGACAGAAAGAGCGTCCATCCACTGGCTCACTCCTCAGTTGGCTGCAATGGCCACGGTCAGGCCGTTCTGAAGCCAGGAGCCAGGAATTTAGAGCTTTTTCTGGTCTCCCATGTGGGTGGCAGAGAGCAAAACACTAGGGTCATCTTCCACTGCTTTCCTAGGTCATTAGCAGGGAGCTGGATCTGAACGGGAGCAGCCAGCATACAAACCAGCACCCATATGGGATGCCAGCATCATAGGCAGTGGTGTAACCCACTGCACCACAATGCCAACCTCTCCATCACATCTTTTCTTGAGTGTCCATCTGTGCCTGCATCCTGAGCCAATTGTCATGTCCTCCAGCCCCTCTGCATGAAGCCATGATCTCCCATCAATTATCTCCTTCCCTTCTGCAGAGTATTTTCCTATTATCATGGAGTGACTTCATTGCCTGTGCCTTCAGCTCTTGGCAGCCTTCAGATACCTCCCTGCCCTTTGCTTGAAGTCATTGTCTTCCTTAGGCTTCCAGAACCCCTATGACTGCAGCCTAGGCTTTTCTCTTGAGTCCCCATGCTAAATGCCTGCACCCTAAGCATCCCATGTGTCTTCATCTCCTGTTCTCTTCCCAGGGTCTCCACCCACTTTGAAGGTTTGGTTATGTGGTTAACTATTGAGGAACAACTTGGTTTTATATGAGTTTTAGCCATTGTGAATATAAATATTTTCATGTCAGCTTTTATCAAGGCATACATTTTTCATGCCAGCTGTGTAAATATATTAGAATGTGTGTGGTGTATGACATGGTGTTGGATTTCTAATAGCATTTCAAGATGTCTGATAAAACATCTGTCCCACTATGCATTCTCACCAGTATCAAATGTGATGTTCTGCTACCCCATCCTTGCAAAGCATTTGTAATGTGTATTTTTAAGTCTAATCATCCTTATACATGGTGTATCCATCTTTTTGCTGTCTAAATGTACTCTTCTTTTATGTACAGTACATTTATTTTCTATGAATTCCCTAATATTCAGAATGCTTTAAATGCTTATTTTGATATATTATATGTGTGTCTCTATTTATATATTCTGTCAGTATTTTTTATTAGATTGATTTATATATTAGAAAGAGAGAAAGACATAGTGAGACAGAGAGACAGATCTTTCATTGATGGTTCACTCCACATATGACCACAATGGCTGGTTCTGTGCCAGACTGAAGCTAGAAGCCTGGAACTCCTTCTGGGTCTCCCATGTGGATGAGAGGAGCCCAAGCACATGGGTCACCTTCTGCTGCTTCCCCAGACACATTAGCAGGGAGCTAGATGGGATGTGGAGTTAAACTGGTGCTCATATGGGATGCCAGTGTCACAGGGCATGGCTTAAGCCGCTGTGTGACAATACCAGCCACTGTTTTGTCTTTGATAATAGGCATTCTGACTGCAGTAACTTGGTATCTAATTGTGGTTTTGATTTGTATTTCCCTGTACTTGTTGGCCATCTGTATGCCTTTCTTTGACAAATGTGCATTTAGATCTAATGCCCGTTTTCAAATATGTTCATTTTTCATTGAGTTTTTAAAATGTCTTAAATTTATGAACATATTCTAATTATTCATCCTTTACTAGGTGTATAGTTTTTTTTTTTTAACTTTCATTTAATGAATATAAATTTCCAAAGTACAGCTTATGGATTATAATGGCTTCCCCCACATAACGTCCCTCCCACCCGCAACCCTTCCCTCTCCCACTCCCTCTCCCCTTCCATTCACATCAAGATTCATTTTTGATTCTCTTTATATACAGAAGATCAGTTTAGCATACATTAAGAAAAGATTTCAACAGTTTGCTCCCACACAGAAACATAAAGTGAAAAATAATAGATGATTTTTTAAATGATGATGAAATCAGATCAGACCTATTATCATGTTTAATCCCAGTGAGAGTCAATTTGGGAATTGATAATTTCTTCTTTTTTTTTTTTACAGAAGATCAATTTAGTATACATTAAGTAAAGCTTTCAACAGTTTGCACCCCCACAGAAACACAGAGAGAAATATACTGTTTGAGTACTCGTTATAGCATTAAGTCTCAATGTACAGCACATTAAGGACAGAGATCCTACATGAGGAGTAAGTGCACAGTGACTCCTGTTGTTGACTTTACAAATTGACACTCTTGTTTATGGCCTCAGTAATCTCCCCATGCTCCAGTAGTAAGTTTCCAAGGCTATGGAAGCCCCTTGAGTTCTCCGACTCTTATCTTGTTTAGACAAGGTCATAGTCAAAGTGATAGGTTCTCTCCTCCCTTCAGAGAAAGATACCTCCTTCTTTGAAGACCTGTTCTTTTTTTTTTTTTTTTTTTTGTTTTTTTTTTTTTCCTTTTTTTTTTTTTTATCTTTTATTTAATGAATATAAATTTCCAAAGTACGTCTCATGGGTTACAATGGCTTTCCCCCCCATACCGTCCCTCCCACCCACCACCCTCCCCTTTCCCACTCCCTCTCCCCTTCCATTCACATCAAGATTCATTTTCGATTATCTTAGTATACAGAAGATCAGCTTATTATACCTTAAGTAAGGATTTCAACAGTTTGTTCCCACACAGAAACATAAAGTGAAAAATAATAGATGATTTTTTTTTAAATGATGATGAAATCAGATCAGACCTATTGTCATGTTTAATCCCAGTGAGAGTCAAGTTGGGAATTGATAGTTTCTTTTTTTTTTTTTTTAACAGAAGATCAGTTTAGTGTACATTAAGTAAAGATTTCAACAGTTTGCACCCCCATAGAAACACAAAGTGAAATATACTGTTTGAGTACTCGTTATAGCATTAAGCCTCAGTGTACAGCACATTAAGGACAGAGATCCTACATGAGGAGTAAGTGCACAGTGACTCCTGTTGTTGACTTTACAAATTGACACTCCTGTTTATGGCATCAGTAATCTCCCTATGCACCAGTCATGAGTTTCCAAGGCTATGGAAGCCCCTTGAGTTCTCCGACTCTTATCTTGTTTAGACACGGTCATAGTCAAAGTGGAGGTTCTCTCCTCCCTTCAGAGAAAGGCACCTCCCTCTTTGAAGACCTGTTCTTTCCACTGGGATCTCACTCACAGAATCTTTCATTTAGGTTTTTTTTTTTTTTTTTTTTTTTTTTTTTTTTTTTTTTTTTGCCAGAGTGTCTTGGCTTTCCATGCCTGAAATACTCTCATGGGCTTTTCAGCCAGATCGGAATGCCTTTAGGGCTGATTCTGAGGCCAGAGTGCTGTTTAGGACATCCACCATTCTATGAGTCTGCTGAGTATCTCGCTTCCCATGTTGGATCACTCTCCCCTTTGTTTATTCTATCGGTTAGTATTAGCAGGTACTAGACTTGTTTATGTGCTCCCTTTGACTCTTAGTCCTTTCATTATGATCAATTGTGAACTGAAATTGATCACTTGGACTAGTGAGATGGCATTGGTACATGCCACCTTGATGGGATTAAATTGGAGTCCCCTGGTATGTTTCTAACTCTACCATTTGGGGCAAGTCAGCTTGAGCATGTCCCAAATTGTACATCTCTTCCCTCTCTTATTCCCACACTTATGTTTAACAGGGATCACATTTCAGTTAAATTTCAACACTTAAGAATAACTGTGTGATAATTACAGAATTAAACCAGTCATATTAAGTAGAACAGACAAAAAAACTACTAAGAGGGATAATGTATTAAGTTGTTCATTAACAGTCAGGGCTATGCTGATCAAGTCACCGTTTCTCATAGTGTCCATTTCACTTCAGCAGGTTTCCTTTTTGGTGTTCAGTCAGTTGTCACCGATCAGGGAGAACATATGGTATTTGTCCCTTTGGGACTGGCTTACTTCACTCAGCATGATGTGTTCCAGATTCCTCCATTTTGTTGCAAATGACTGGATTTCATTGTTTCTTACTGCAGTATAGTATTCCAAAGAGTACATATCCCATAATTTCTTTATCCAGTCTACCGTTGATGGGCATTTAGGTTGGTTCCAGGTCTTGGCTATTGTGAATTGTGCTGCAATAAACATTAGGGTGCAGACTGCTTTTTTGTTTGCCAATTTAAATTCCTTTGGGTAAATTCCAAGGAGTGGGATGGCAGGGTCGAACGGTAGGGTTATCTTCAGGTTTCTGAGGAATCTCCAGACTGACTTCCATAGTGGCTTGACCAGTTTGCATTCCCACCAACAGTGCGTTAGTGTCCCTTTTTCCCCACATCCTCGCCAACATCTGTTGTTGGTAGATTTCTGCATGTGAGCCATTCTAACCGGGGTGAGGTGAAACCTCATTGTGGTTTTGATTTGCATTTCCCTGATTGCTAGTGACCTTGAACATCTTTTCATGTGCCTGTTGGCCATTTGGATTTCCTCTTTTGAAAAATGTCTATTGAAGTCCTTGGCCCATCTCTTAATTGGGTTGTTGGTTTTGTTTTTGTGGAGTTTCTTGATCTCTTTGTAGATTCTGGTTATTAACCCTTTATCTGTTGCATAGTTTGCAAATATTTTTTCCCATTCTGTCGGTTGTCTCTTCACTCTCCTGACTGTTTCTTTTGCAGTACAGAAACTTCTCAATTTGATGCAATCCCAATAGTTGATTTTGGCTTTGACTGCCTGTGCCTCCCGGGTCTTTTCCAGAAATTCTTTGCCTGTGCCAATATCTTGAAGGATTTCTCCAATGTTCTCTAGTAACTTGATGGTGTCAGGTCGTAGATTTAGGTCTTTAATCCACGTTGAGTGGATTTTTGTGTAAGGTGTAAGGTAGGGGTCTTGCTTCATGATTCTGCACGTGGAAATCCAATTTTCCCAGCACCATTTATTGAATAGACTGTCCTTGCTCCAGCAATTGGTTTTAGATCCTTGATCAAATATAAGTTGGCTGTAGATGTTTGGGTTGATTTCTGGTGTTTCAATTCTGTTCCATTGGTCTATCCATCTGTTTCTGTTAGGTGTATAGTTTGTAAATATTTTCTCCAATTTCAGATTGTCTCTTTGCTATGTTGATTGATTGCTGTGCAGAAGTTTTTTAATTTGATAAAATTCCATTTGACTATTTTTGCTTTTTTCTTCTAGTGCTTTGGTGTCTTATGCTCCAAATGCTTTGCCATTCCAAGGTCCTGAAGCATTTTCTCCTAGTAGTTACATGTCTTACATTTAAGTCTTTAAATCATTTTGAATTGAGTTTAAAATTATTTATCTGAGGGGTGCTGGCATCATGGTGCAATAGGCTAATTCTCTGCCTGCGGCGCCAGCATCCAGTATGGGCACCAGTTTAAGTCCTGACTGCTTCTCTTCCAACACACCTCTCTGCTATGGCCTGGGGAAGCAGTAGAAAATGGCCCAATTCCTTGGGCCCCTGTACCCACATGAAAGACTGGGAAGAAACTCCTGGCTCCTGGATTCAGATCGGTGCAGCTCCAGCTGTTGTGGCCATTTGGGGAGTGAACCAATGGAAGGAAGACCTCTCAGTCTCTCCCTCTCACTGTCTGTAACTCTACCTCTCAAGTATAAATAAAAATAAAAATCTCTAAAAAAAACATATTTATTTGAGAGCAGATAGACAAAAAGAGCCACAGAGAGCTCTGATGTTTACTGACTCCATAAATTCCTACAGAAGCCAGTAGTGTGGAAATCAATCCAGCTGTCTCACATGGTAGAAGCAACCCAGTACTTGAGTTATCCCTAATCCCTCCCAGCATCTGCATTAGCAGGAAACTGGAGTCAGAAGTCAGAGCTGGGTATCTACTAGGTACTTTCATATGAGATTTTAGCATCTTAACTGACATCTTAATGGCTAGGGTAAGTGAATACCTTTGAGTTCATTTCTTTGAACATGATGAGAGATAAAGCTTAAAGCTGCATGTGAATATTCAATATTCAAAGCACCATTTATTGAAAAGACTGCCCTTTCTACAGTGAATATTCTTAGCACTTTTATTGAAGATCAGCTGGCTGGAGATGTTTCTCTAAATTTTTTATTAAAATAAAGAGAACAGATTTCATGCATTTCATACATACAGTGCTAAGAAGATATCCATAGTTCCCCCACTCCCTCCATCAATCCCCCTTCACCCTTCCTTTTTCTCTTTATGTTTTGCAAAAACATAAATTCAAAAAAACATAATTTCACAATTTTTTTCATCTCAAGTTTAGTGCACCACTAACCATAATATTCAACAAATAAAAAGTCCAAAACCACAGTTTCACTAGAGTATACACAGTTTCACTAGAGTTTACAATAATCAAATCATGAATCCATTTCATTTTTATACATTTTTGTATCCTATATTAATCAGAACATATCAGGGAAGAAATGACATCTTTCTTGAATGGCTCTTTTCAATAAGCATAATGGTTTCCAGTTGCATCCATTTATTAGAAGGACAGGATTTCATTCTTTTTTATGACTGAGCAGTATTCCATACTACTCATTTTCTTTATCCAGACATCACTTAATGGGAATCTGGCTTGATTGCTTATCTTAATTATTGCCAGTTGAGCTGCAGTAAACATGGGGGATACAAATAACTCTTTCAAAGCCTGATTTCATCTTGTTTGTGTAAATTCCCAGGAGTGGGATGGCTGGGTCATATAGTGGATCTATTTTCAGATTTCTGAGGAATATCCTTACTGTCTTCCATAATGGTTGTAATACTTTACATTCCCACCAACAGTGTATAAGTGTACCTTTTGCCCCACATCCATACCAGCATTTTTTATTTTTTGATTTTTGCATGATAGACATTCTAACTGGGATGAGATGAAACTTTATAGTTTTCTTTGCATTTCTCTGATGGTTAGTGATGCTGAGCATCTTTTCATGTGTTTGTAGGCCATTTGTATTGACTGCATCTTTCGAAAAATTTCTGTTCATGTCCTTTGCCCATTTCTTAACTGCATTATTTTGTTGCATTTGAGTCTCTTGAGATCTTTGTAAACATCAGATATTAACCTTTTATCAGTTATATACTTTGCAAATATTTTCTACCATTCTTCACTTTGCTGTTTCTTTTGCAGCACAAAAGCTTCTTAGCTTGATGTAATCCCTTTTGTCTCTTTCTGCTTTCATTGCCTGTGCTTTTGGGGTCTTTTCCAAGAAGTCTTTCCTATGCCAATGTCTTGCAGAGTTTTCCCAATGTTTTCCTCTAGTAATTTGTTGATATCAGGTCATAGATTTAGATTCATGATCAATTGTGAGTGGATTTTTATATGGGGTGTAAGTACAGGTTTTGTTTCATACGCCTGCATGCAGAGATCCAGTTTTCCCAACACTATTTGTTGAAGAGACTGTCCTTTCTCCAGGGATTGATTTTAGCTTGTTTGCCAAAGACTAGTTGATTGTAGCTGCATGGATTAATTTCTTTGGTTTATATTTTGTTTCATTGGTATACATGTCTTTTTTGTTCCAGTCCCAGGCTGTTTTGTTTATAACTGCCCTATAGTATGTCTTGAAATCTGATATTTTGATACTTCCAACTTTTTGTTGTTTAACATTGTTTTAGTTATTTGGGGGTCTCTTGTGTTTCTATACAAGTTTTAGCATTATTTTTTCTAGATCTGAGAAGAATGTTCTTGGAGTTTTGATTGGGATCTCATTGAATCTATAAATCACTTTGAAATTTATGAACATTTTGATGATATTAACTTTTCCCATGCACAAACATGAAATATTTTTCCATTTTTTGTGTGTGTTCTTCTATTTCTCCCTTTAATGTTTTTTAATTTTCATTGTGGAGATCTTTCACATTCTTAGTTAAATTTATTCCAAGGTATTTAATTTTTTAGTAGGTATTGTGATTGGTATTGTGATTACAAGTTCTCAGCCTGGACTCATCAAATACAAATATATTTATCTTATCCAATTCCCAAAGGATTCAAAGTTCATTTTTTGTACATTATGAAAATTGCAAAAGGAGTTATTAATTATCCATCTCAGATAATAATTCCTGTCAGATCATTCATAGATAGATACAATTATAGATGTGGATGTTAATTATAAGTGTAGATGTTGATGAATCTACCATAGTTTACTATGGTATTTTTGGTTAAATTTTAAGTCATTCCTGATTACAAACTGATGAGTATCATAAAACTTGTGGCAGTGTAGTATGTTCATAACTTACATTCCTACTTTCTCTGTATTCTGAATCATTCAATCTGGACATGGAAGGAAGTAAAAATGTAAGCTTTCTAGCCCACAGAGTTGTTGGTCTTGGTGCTTAGCAACAAAGATTCCCTTCCATTGCCCTAGTATATTACATTGCATCCTTACCTAGTCACTTACAGAGCACAGGTTTTTGCTAAATTTACAGTATAAAAGAGGGCAGACAAGAACTCATGTTCTCTTGTAGGCATCCTAGAAAAGTCCTAAATACAGAAAAAGGGGGGTGGTATCTCATTGCCTCTTTCCAATATCTCCATTCATGCAAATCATTCATAAATTCCATATAGAGGAACAAGTGATCGGGCATCAGGAGCAGTGCTCTAATGTTTAGGCATTTTACTTTGTGGAGGGGGTTGTATCCTTGTCAGCCTAAATTTGAAAAAGATACTCTGTCCCAGAAAAACAAGAAGACTAGGAACCTCAGTGTACCCAAATTGTTTCTTTTAATTTTAAAGACTCTTGTGTCCAGCTGCAGTCACTATGTTAAAAGGAATATTTAGAAGAATGTGAGCATTTGGAATATTGAGTGAAGAGTTGCTCTCATATGACATGGGTGTGAATCTATTGTAAGAACAATATGCATGAGTACATTCTTATAGAATATTTCTGCAGTGGTTTTTCTGTGTTCTTACAGATTTCAGTTTTGTAAAATGATGCCAAATTATTATATTTGCTTGTTTCCTCAAGAGACACAGTCAAACATTTTTCTTTGAAGTGAAGAAACAAATTGTAAATGGTTGGGAAGCAATTAATTCTGGTATGTGGTAATTTGCAATAACCAGTAAGGATGGCTAAAATATATATATACATATATATATGTACAAATTTAAAATGCAAACCAAGAAGTGAAAAATGTGTTTGTTGCTTTAAAAATGAACATTTTAAATTCTCTTCTTAAAATATATTTCACTTTATACATTATCAGTTCTTATTCTCAAGACGTTAAAGTGTATCACATTTTTATTGGGAAACAAAGAAAAATGTTCCATTTTAGAATATTAAAAACATATAATTTTAAATTTTGCCAAACAGTTTGTAATAGTTGAATTTGTATTTTTAGGCATAAATATGTTTTCTTCTTGATATATTATGACAGATATATTTTTTTAAACTTTTACTTAATAAATATAAATTTCCAAAGTACAGCTTTTGGGTTACAATGGCTTCCCCCCCCATAACTTCCCTCCCACCTGCAACCTTCCCATCTCCTGCTCCCTCTCCCATTCCATTCACATCAAGATTCATTTTCAATTATCTTTACATTGAAGATCAATTTAGCATATATTAAGTAAAGATTTTTTTTTTTACCAGAGTGTCTTGACTTTCCATGCCTAAAATACTCTCATGGGCTCTTCAGCCAGATCCGAATGCCTTAGGGGCTGATTGTGAGGCCCAGAGTGCTGTTTAGGACATCTGTCATTCTATGAGTCTGCTGTGTATCTCACTTCCCATGTTGGATCGTTCTCTCCTTTTTAATTCTATCAATTAGTATTAGCAGACACTAGTCTTGTTTATGTGATCCCTTTGACTCTTAATCCTATCATTATGATCAATTGTGAACTGAAACTGATCACTTTGACTAGTGAGATGACATTGGTACATGCCACCTTGATGGGATTGTATTGGAATCCCCTGGCACATTTCTAACTCTACCATTTGGGGCAAGTACAATTGAGCATGTCTCAAACTGTACATATTCTCCCTCTCTTATTCCCACTCTTAAATTAATCAGGGATCACTTTTCTGACAGATATATTATTTTAAAGGTAGTAGAATATATGGGGTAAATGATCCAACAGATTTGTTTTCATTAGATCAAACTTGCCCATGGGGTATCTAAGCTTAGAATGAGTTTGATATCAGAACACTATTTACATTCTCTGCAAGAAAAGTAAAGGATATTTTGTCCCTAGATTTCAAATCACAATGACATAGTCCAATTTACTTTTGGTTCTCAGTGATGTATTATTGTGTTTTATAACACCTTGCATTCATGAAAAATAGGTTTTTATTCAAAAGTTCACATTTGTACCACATTTTTTTTTCTTTAGCTTGGTAGGTCTAAAATTTTTCTAAAGGACAAGCTTTCTATAATACAAGTTCATATGTGTTGCCTGCCATAATCAATTTCTTTTTTTTTTTAGAGATTTATTTTTATTTATTTGAAAGAGTTACGTAGAGAGGTAGAGACAGAGAGAAAGGTCTTCCATCCACTGGTTCACTTCCCAGTTGGCTGCAACAGCTGATCTGAAGGCAGGAGCTTCTTCCAAGTCTCCCACATGGGTGCAGGGGCCCAAGGATGTGAGCCATCCTCTGATGCTTTCCCAGGTGCATTAGCAGGGAGCCAGATCAGAAGTGGAGCAACTGGGCCTTGAACCAGCACCCATATGGGGTGCTGGCACCACAAGCTGTTGCTTTAACCTGCTGTGCCACAATTTCTAATGTGTATACACTGACAAGAAGAATTACCCAAAGTACACTCATCTAACAATGCATATCTTTGCTAAATTTAAAGATGATGGATTTACCTGCTACACCACAATGCCGGCCCCAAGTATTTGGTTTGGAGCAATATTCATCTGCAATTTCCATAGATTTTATCAGAAAGCATCATTTGATAGTAAATGCTTTTAGTGGGTAAATGAAATAGATCAAACATTGAATTTGTGGGGAAAAATGGCTTTCATTCAGATCATGCCATGTCAAAGGCTTTGCCATTTCATTATTATATATCCTTGGGCAAACCAGTTACTTACCTCTTCATGCCTCAGTTCCATTTTCTTTAAAGTTAAGATAACAGGAGCTATCTCCACTTTTCTGGAAACATAAAATGCTGGAAACATCACCTGGTATAAAATAAATGTTAGCAATTACTATCTATTCACATTTTCCTAACAAGGTATTTAAATATCTGTGCCTTTATGCTTAATGTTGTAGTGTACACATTTAGATACAACTCAAGATTTATTTGAAATTACATACATTCAATTTTTCAAAACTTCATATTTTGCTAGACATGGTAACTCAAACTAGATTCAATTCCATTTAATTTGATGAGTGAGACATTTCTTGTCTAATTCCCTAGATAGTGTAACTTAGTCACTCGTTTGTGCTTTTTGATGGTACCTGCATCTTTTTCAAAAGAGTAACTAAACTGTATCATTTTTGATCAAAAATAAATCACTAGATTAAATTGGAATTTAAAGAAAAGGACTATTCTCTGGCAGCAATCTTAAACTAGTATGTTGATGCACTTTGGTAAATGGATTGGAGACTTGCTGATTGTGTATGTGTATTTGTGAATGTATGTCTGGTGTGTGTGTGTGTGTGTGTGTGTGTGTATGTGCACGATCAATTTAAAGATACAATAAAATTGTAGCATTATCTAAAGAAATAATTCTAGAAAATCATAGTTTGTAGTAACTTTTGCTCTTTGGAGTTTATAATGTTTAGATGATGCCTAAAAAGTTCCTGTGAATTTTTTTCAGAATTCTAGTAACATACAACACTGAAATTCATACAGAAGAGGAAAAGACTTGAGTTCAAAGATCTCATTAGACTACAGAACCAATCAGCCATAATTCAGGCCCCAAAATTAAGCTACTTGTTTGAGAAAATTTAAGTGTTTGTATTGATGTCACATATTGTTTGCAAACAAATGTATCTTTTTAAAAATATTTATTTATTTATTTATTTGAGAGAGTTACACACAGAGAGAAGAAGAGGCAGAGAGAGAGAGAGAAAGAGAGAGTCTTCCATCTGCTGGTTCACTCTCCAATTGGCTATAAGGGCCAGAGCTGCGCCAATCCAAATCCAGGAGCCAGGAGCTTCTTCTGGGTCTCCCACATGGGTGCTCAGGCCCAGGAACGTGGACCATCTTTCACTGCTTTCCCAGGCCGTAGCAGAGAGCTGGACTGGAAGTGGAGCAGCAGGGACTAGAACTGGCATCCATATGGGATGCTGGCACTGCCAGGCTGCAGCTTTACCTGCTATGCCACAACACTGACCCCAATGCATCTTAATATAACTGTGTTTGATAAATACATAACATTAGTGTTGAAAGAATAAATAATTTAAACTTCAGTGAAGGCAATTTGACATTAAGTAACAAAACCATGAAATACTATTCAGTTGATTTCTAGTTTAGATATTTTCATGAAGACATTTTAGATAAAATTATATTGATGCCAAAATATTCACAATAGAATGATTCCCAATAGTGCAAACATATGGAATCATTTGTATTAGATGATTGCTTGATAAATTCATTCATAAATTTGAAGTAGTCTAGCATTTAATAAATCCTTTTGAAATTAATTGCATTAGTTTGAGGATATGCTTTGAATATAGAGTTTATAAAAAGTGTAGGGCAATAATGTATACTGACAATCACTGATTGTGTAGAAATCCATGCCTATAATGGTAATTGTGTGATAGAATTATAGATTTTCTTGAGACTTTCTTGTTTTCAATGCTGTCTTGTTTTATAATGAGACAAACATTTAAAAAATTATTTGAGAGGGAGAGATGGCAGCAGAGATCCCATTTGTTGGTTCTCATCTCAAACACCAACGTAGATCTGGGTCAGCCTAAAGCCAGGAGCTGGAACTCAGTGCAAGGCTCCCACATGAGTGGGGAACCCTACTAACTGAGTGGTCTGTGCTGGCAGGAGGGTGGAATAAGCATCCAAAGCCAAGATGTCAACCCAAGTAATCCAACATAGGACAACTGTATTCCCAAATGGCATCTTTTTTTTCTTTTTAAAGATTCATTCCTTTATTCGAGAGGTAGAAAAAGAGGTCTTCTTCTGGTCTTCTGCTGGTTTGCTTTCTAAATGGCTGCAGTGGCCAGAGATAGACCAATCCAAAGCCAGGAGACAGGAGCTTCTTTCAGGTCTCCCATATGGATGCAGGGTCCCAAACCCTTGTGCCATCTTCCACTGCTTTCCCAGGCCTTCAGCAGATAGCTGGATCAGAAGAGGAGCAGTCAAATCATGAACTGACACCCATATGGGTTGCCAGTGCAGCAGGAGGAAGCTTAACCTAATAACTGCAGCACCATCCTCCAAAAAGGCATCTTACCTGCTAAGCAAAATGCCTTCCCAATGTTATCTTTATTAAAAATAAAGCTTGACTGTGAGTCAAAGTATAGGAACTAGTTGCCTCCCTCCCACAGGCTGGGCTGGTTGTCTACAACACTCTGGGTCACCACTGACCCCAGTCCTCTTGGATAGACCCCCACTTGCAGTACAGTCCCCTAGCCCAGGCTGGGGTATGAGTGGAGAGGGGTGGTAAGGACCAGGGCATCACTAAATCAGGTGACTGTGGAATTCCTCTGGGCAAGGCTGGTGGATCACACTGCTGCTGGTGATTGGGAGCACACACCACTGATGCAGATTCTCATTGTTGGGAATCAGCAGACCACGCATGACCCCACCAGCTCAGTGGCCAGTGCCTCACACACCCTTTCCACTGGTTGGCTGGCTGCAGGCTCTGCCTGCACCCACAACATAGAGCAAGTGGAGCAATTACCTGAATGAGGAGAGAGTGGATGGCATGTACACTAGCCATAAGCAATGGAGGAAACAATATTTCAAAGGTCAGAAGGGATTTTGAATTGTTGGAGCAAAACTGCAAGAGAAAGTGCTTTTGAAGTACTTGATGTCAATGACTTACAACTGGTTGTCTGATTTTATGAAATACCTTGAAAACAGACCCATTGAATATGTATCTGATATGTCAGAGGGAGAGAATCTGCCTCTGAGGACACCTTATTTTCATCTCCACATTTTGTTAACTCCACCTTGCAGCCCCTCAGACTTTGAACCCGAAGCATCAATTTGATTGCACCAACACCATCTACCGAATACCTCAAGTCATTTTCCAATATGTTCAAGCTGCACATTGCTGCACCATTCAGAGGAAGAAAAGATCCCAGTGTCTCTCCTCCAGATTCCCCAAGGCTCATGCAATCAGTGTGTTGCATCCTGCAGCTGATGTCCACCTTTGTAGTTGCCGATCCTGCCAGTAAATGCAGCCAGCATCTCCAAGTGTTAAGGACAACCCCTTTCAAAGAATCCACCTAAATGTAACTCTGCAAGGAAAAACATAAACATACCTTGTGCAGCTGGGTCACCAAACAGATGGAGATGTGAGTGAAACAGTGGCAGAAGTTGAAGAGAAAGTGGGTGCTCACTTTATGACTTTTCTGTGCTTACCTCAGAAACAGTCATGTGTAGATATCAGCCAACCCATGTCCTCACAATGAAAGCTGATGATGGTTTCTCAGGTGCCCAAAAGGGATATCAAGTCTCTTGTACCTCAGTGCATTGAGCAAAGTTCATAGCTGCCAATGGTGAGCTCAGATGGTACCAGGCTCTCCCATTGCTCCCATTCCTGTGTTTTCCCCTTTAGCAGCTTAAGTCTTTCCTTAGATTGACTGTTCCAGGATAAGAAGTCCCATCTGTAGTTATCCAGCATGTGACAAGACCTACTTTAAAATTTCTCCTGTGGGGCCACAGCTGTGCTGTCTGCAACAGCCTGCATCACCTATGGGCACCAGTTCAAGTCCTGGCTGCTCCACTTTGAATCCGTCTCCCTGCTAATGTGCCTGGGAAAGCAGTGGAAGATAGCCCCAATACTTGGGCCCCTGTACCCACATGGGAGACCCAGATGAAGATCCTGGCTACTGGTTTCAGCCTGGCTCAGCCCTGACCATTGTGGCCATTTAGGGAATGAACCAGTGGATGGAAGATCTCTATCTCACTCTTGCTTTTTGTAATTCTCACTTTCAAATAAATAAGTAAATCTTTAAAAATTCTCATGCAATAGTCTCCAGGAGAACACATACAGGGAAAAACCCTTTTAGCTGTAGGTGGAGAGGTTGTGAAAGGTGGTTTGCCTCTTCAGATGCACTGTCCAGATGACGGCAAACTCACACAGGTGAGAAGCAATTTGCCTGCCCATATGTGAAGTAGAAGCCTCAGGAGTGAAGGCCCATCCTGGGCTGGACAAGTGCTTTGGCCACAGTCAGGTCACAGAATGGCAGGTTTCATTTGTAATTACATAAGAGAGATGAGAAAACTTGTGTTCCTTTGAATATTTTTGAAGGTTTCAGATGAGGTCAACATAGGTAGTATAGATATTGAGTTTGCGTGGACTTTTAAAAAATTTTTTTTGCTGTTTATAATTGAGACCAACTTTTTTTTTTTAAGATTTATGTTTTGAAAGGCAGAGTTACAGAGAAAGAGAGGGATAAAAAGAGACTGCTTGTTCACTCTCCAAATGGCCTTAATGCCTGGAATTAGGCCATGAGCTTCATCTGAGTCTCCTAGGGTGCTGGGGCCCAAGCACTTGGGCCCTGTTCTGCCTTCCCAGGCACAGTAG
This sequence comes from Oryctolagus cuniculus, assembly GCF_051225735.1. Lineage (NCBI taxonomy): Eukaryota > Metazoa > Chordata > Mammalia > Lagomorpha > Leporidae > Oryctolagus > Oryctolagus cuniculus. The sequence goes on along the minus strand of NC_142869.1, from coordinate 130,762,020 downwards.
CAGGGACCTGGATTGGAAGTAGAGAAGCTGGGGACTTTACCTGACACCAATAAGGGATGTTGATGTCACAGGTGGCAGTTTTACCTGCTACACCACAGCACCAACTATTCAATGTGATTCTTCTCAACTGGTCTCAAGAATTTACACTAGAAATAAATGTTATGGTAAAGAGATATAGTTACAAAATCAGTTTCTATTGTTCTAGATACTGTTATCTTTCCCTAGAGTTATCTTCTTTACTGTTTCTAGTAACTCCAATCAACATGGATGTAGTTATTTAATATATCTACAACTATTATTTTTGCACTATTAATATTTGGCATTCAATGACTACATGTTGCTAAAGAGGGTCCAGCAATGGAATTTCCTCTAAGTTAATTGCTCTGAAGTGTGTAGCTACCACTTTGCATTTTTATTTTGAAAGCTTTACAAATGATTATATCCATGCATTTTATTGTCATTTGAACTTCAGTTTCCCTGGAGTTTCTTGTGTAGATTTTAAAATAGTATGCCAATGTGTTTTCTATAGACTCCAAGATAAACTGCATTTTGTTTAGAAAAAAACTGGACATGAAATATACATTATAGAGAAGGATATCAAGATAACACCTTGAAAATAAACAGCTTCTCTCATCAGTAAAATGTCCTTATGCATTTCCCTTCACCCAGGTAACAGAACGTCTGTAAGCTGCGACTCCCACACTCGGGTTCTGGATATCCCACGTGTTGCATATTGCTACTCCCATGCTACAGAACTCTGTATACTGCTTATTTCTACACTCAGGCTACAGAACTCTTGTAAACTGCTTCTCTCTAGACCAAGGGTAGACAAATCCTGTAAGCTGCGTCTGCTACACTCAGGCTACAGATATCCCGAATATTGTGATTGTCTACTCCCAGGCTACACAACTCTTGTAAAGTGTTTCTCTCTGCACACAGAATATAGAACTTCCCTAAACTGCATTTCCCTTCATGCATCTTACAGAAGGCCCGTTAGCTGCTTCTCCCACACTCAGGTTATAGAAAACCTGCATATTGCATATTGTAATCCCACTCTACAGAAATCTCTAAAGTGCTTCGCTCTACACCCAGCCTACAGAACTCTTGTAAACTGCTTCTCTCTAGACCCAGGATTGAGAAATCCCGTAAGCTGTGTCTGCAACGCTCAGACTGCAGATATCCTGCATATTGTGAATGCCTACAGAACTCTTGTGAACTGTGTTCACATTTACGTTACAGAAATCTGTTAAAATGTGTCCTCTACACTCAGGCTACAGAAATCACATATATTGCATATGCTTATGCTCAGGATACAGACCTCTTGAAAACTGCTTCCCCCTACTCTCAGGATGCAGAACTCCGCTAAACTGCATCTCTACACCCCCACGTTACAAAAGTCACATAAGCTACATCTCCCGCACTCAGGCTAAAGAAATCCCGCATATTGTGAATGTCCACTCCCAGGCTAAAGAACTCGTGCAAACTGCTTCTCTGTACACATGCCAATAAGCTGCGTCTCCCACACTCAGGTTATAAAAAACATGCATATTACGTATTGCTACTCCCACACTACAGAACTCTGTAAACTGCTTCATTCTACACCCAGGCTACAGAACTCTTGGAAACTGGTTCTCTCTGCACACTGGATACACAGCTCCTGGAAACTGCATTTCTCCACACCCAGCTTACAGAACTCCCGAAAACTGCGTGTCCTACAGTGAAGATACAGACAACCCGCAATTGCGCATTTCTACTCCCATGCTACAGAACTCTGTAAATTGCTTCTCTCAACACCCAGGATACAGATACTCTGTGAAGTGCTTCTCTCTACAACCTGGTTACTGAAATCCTGTATATTGCGAATGTCTACTCCCAGGCTACAGAACTCTTGTAAACTGCTTCTCTCTACACACAAATTACACAACTCCCGGAAAATGCATTTCCCTTCACCCAGGTAACAGAACGTCTGTAAGCTGCGACTCCCACACTCGGGTTCTGGATATCCCACGTGTTGCATATTGCTACTCCCATGCTACAGAACTCTGTATACTGCTTATTTCTACACTCAGGCTACAGAACTCTTGTAAACTGCTTCTCTCTAGACCCAGGATTGAGAAATCCTGTAAGCTGTGTCTGCAACGCTCAGGCTACAGATATCCCGCATATTGCGAATGTCTAAACCCAGGATACAGAACTCTGTAAAGTGCTTCATTCTACACCAAGGCTAGAGAACTCTTGAAAACTGCTTCACTCTACTCTCAGGATACCGAACTCCGCTAAACTGCACCTCTCTACCTCACGTTACTAAAAGCACGTAAGTTGCATCTCCTAATCTCAGGCTACAGAAATCCTGCATATTGCGAAGGCCTACTCCCAGGCTACTGAACTCTTGTAAACTGCTTCTCTCTACACATAGAATACAGAACTCCCGTAAACTGCATCTCTCCACACCCAGCTTTCAAAACTCATGTTAGCTGCATCTCTCATACACAGGTTATAAAAAACCCACATATTGCATATTACTACTCCCAAGCTACAGAACTCTGTAAACTGCTTCATTCTACACCCAGGCTACAGAACTCTTGTAAACTGCTTCTCTCTAGACCAAGGATAGAGAAATCCTGAAAACTGCCTCTGCTACACTCAGGCTACAGGTATCCCACATATTGCGAATGTCTACTCCCAGGCAACAGAACTGCTTCTCTCTACACAGTGGATACACAACTTCTGGAAACTGCGTTTCCCTTCACCCAGGTTATAGAATGATCGTCAGGTGCATCTCCCACACTCTGGTTATATAAAACCCACATATTACGTATTGCTACTCCCACGCTACAGAACTCTGTAAGTGCTTCTCTCTACACCCAGGCTACAGAACTCTTGTAAACTACTTCTCTCTAGAGCAGGGATAGAGAAATACTGTAAGCTACGTCTGCTACACTCAGATTACAGGTTTCCTACATATTGCCAATGCATTCTCCCAGGATACAGAAGTCTGTAAACTGCTTCTCTCTACACCCAGGATACAGAACTCCAGTAAACTGCATATCCCTTCACCAAGGCTACATCTCCCCCACTCAGGTTATAGAAAACACGCATATCAGGCTTGTTTTAGTCACAAGGAAACCGACTGTTTCTGGATTCATCCACCCCTCTCAGCTGACTGGCTTTGGAAATGAATTGAATTCACCTGAAAACCTCTGTCAAACTTGATTGGAGGGGAATTAATTATCGGTCCCCTCTGCAAAAGAGTTCTATTTCTTTTTCCAAAACAAAAAACCCATCTTGGTCGTGGTGCCTGGAGATTTCTAAGCATGACACGCCAATTGGTTGTGTTTTTTATTTCTTAATGGATCCACTGTCTAAACTGTTGTTTGTATTGCGTCAGAATACAAAATTTGGGAAGGAAGAAGGCAAAACCAACTCAGACCCAGGAACCATTTAGGAAATTGCCGCTCAAGAAACCGCAAGTTGGCTGAAGCACCCAAAACAATGACAGAAAGCCAGAATTGGAGCAAGCCAACAGCTGTGCCCTGATGGAAAAGGACCATTCCTTCCGTGTCTTGAACTCCATATTCCAGCCTCAAAGTCAAAGCTCACATCAGAAAATTCATTACCAACCATGATCAATAAGAAAAATGGGAAAAAAGCCAAAGAAATGCAAGAGTCCTTTGTGATATTGGGCTTGATTTAGTCACAAGGAAACTGGCTGTTTCCGGATTCATCCACCCCTCTCAGCTGACTGGCTTTGGAAACTAATTGAATTCACCTGAAAAGCTCCATCAAACTTGATTGGTTTTGCCTTCTTCCCTACCAAATTTTGTATGCTGACACAATACAAACAAGAGTTTAGAAAGAGGATCCATTATGAAATAAAAAACACAACCAATTGGCGTGTCATGCCTAGAAATCTCCAGGCAGCACGACCAAGATGAGCTTTTGTGTTTTGGAAAAGGAAATGGAACCCTTTTGCAGAGGGGACCGATAATTAATTCCCCTCAAATGAAGTTGGACAGAGATTTTCAGGTGAATTCCATTCATTTCCAAATACAGTCAGCTGGGAGGGGTGAATGAATCTGGAAACAGCGGGTTTCCTTGTGACTAAATCAAGCCCAAGATCACAAAGGACTCTTGCATTTCTTTGGCTTTTTTCCCATTTTTCTGATTTATCATGGTTTGTAATGAATTTTCTGATGTGAGCTTTGACTTTGAGGCTGGAATATGGAGTTCAAGACACAGAAGGAATGGTCCTTTTCAATCAGGGCACAGCTGTTGGCTTCTCCAATTCTGGCTTTCTGTCATTGTTTTGGGTGCTTCTGGCGACATTTGGTTTCTTGAGTGGCAATTTGCTAAATGGTTTCTGGGTCTGAGTTGGTTTTGCCTTCTTCCTTCCCAAATTTTGTATTCTGACACAATACAAACAAGAGTTTAGACAGAGGATCCATTATGAAATAAAAAACACAACCAATTGGCGTGTCATGCTTAGAAATCTCCAGGCAGCACGACCAAGATGAGCTTTTGTGTTTTGGAAAAAGAAATGGAAACCCTTTTGCAGAGGGGACCGATAATTCATTCCCCTCCAATCAAGTTTGACGGAGATTTTCAGGTGAATTCCATTCATTTCCAAATACAGTCAGCTGGGAGGGGTAGATGAATCTGGAAACAGCCGGTTTCCTTGTGACTAAATCAAGCCCAATATCACAAAGGACTCTTGCATTTCTGTGGCTTTTTTCCCATTTTTCTTATTTATCATGGTTTGTAATGAATTTTCTGATGTGAGCTTTGACTTTGAGGCTGGAATATGGAGTTCAAGAAACGGAAGGAATGGTCCTTTTCAAACAGGGCACAGCTGTTGGCTTGCTCCACTTCTGGCTTTCTGTCATTGTTTTGGGTGCTTCAGCCGACTTTTGGTTTCTTGAGCGGCAATTCCTAAATGGTTCCTGGGTCTGAGTTGGTTTTGCCTTCTTCCCTCCCAAATTTTGTATTCTGACGCAATACAAACAAGAGTTTAGACAGAGGATACTTTATGAAAAGAAAACACAACCAATTGGCATGTCATGCTGAGAAATCTCCAGGCAGCACGACCAAGATGAGCTTTTGTGTTTTGGAAAAAGAAATGGAAACCCTTTGTAGAGGGGACCGATAATTAATTCCCCTCAAATGAAGTTGGACGGAGATTTCCAGGTGAATTCCATTAGTTTCCAAAGCCAGTCAGCTTGGAGGGGTGGATGAATCAGGAAACAGCCAGTTTCCTTGTGACTAAATCAAGCCCAATATCACAAAGGACTCTTGGATTTTCTTTTTTTTTTTGTTCATATTTTTCTTATTTATCATGGTTTGTAATGAATTTTCTGATGTGAGCTTTGACTTTGAGGCTGGAATATGGAGTTCAAGACACAGAAGGAATGGTCCTTTTCAAACAGGGCACAGCTGTTGGCTTGCTCCACTTCTGGCTTTCTGTCATTGTTTTGGGTGCTTCAGCCGACTTTTGGTTTCTTGAACGGCAATTTCTTTAATGGTTCCTGGGTCTGAGTTGGTTTTGCCTTCTTCCCTCCCAAATTTTGTATTCTGACACAATACAAACAAGAGTTTAGACAGAGGATCCATTATGAAATAAAACACACAACCAATTGGCGTGTCATGCTTAGAAATCTCCAGACCGCACGACCAAGATGAGTTTTTGTGTTTTGGAAAAAGAAATGGAACCCTTTTGCAGAGGGGACCGATAATTAATTCCCCTCAAATGAAGTTGGACGGAGATTTTCAGGTGAAATCAATTCGTTTCCAAAGCCAGTCAGCTGGGAGGTGTAGACGAATCTGGAAACAGCGGGTTTCCTTGTGACTAAATCAAGCCCAATATCACAAAGGACTCTTGCATTTCTTTGGCTTTTTTCCCATTTTTCTTATTGATCATGGTTTGTAATGAATTTTCTGATGTGAGCTTTGACTTTGAGGCTGGAATATGGAGTTCAAGACACGGAAGGAATGGTCCTTTTCCATCAGGACACAGCTGTTGGCTTGCTCCAATTCTGGCTTTCCGTCATTGTTTTGGGTGCTTCAGCCGACTTTTGGTTTCTTGAGCGGCAATTTGCTAAATGGTTCCTGGGTCTGAGTTGGTTTTGCCTTCTTCCCTCCCAAATTTTGTATTCTGACGCAATACAAACAAGAGTTTAGACAGAGGATCCATTATGAAATAAAAAACACAACCAATTGGCATGTCATGCTGAGAAATCTCCAGGCAGCATGACCAAGATGAGCTTTTGTGTTTTGTAAAAAGAAATGGAACCCTTTTGCAGAGGGGACCGATAATTCATTCCCCTCCAATCAAGTTTGACGGAGATTTTCAGGTGAATTCCATTAGTTTCCAAAGCCAGTCAGCTGGGAGGGGTGGATGAATCCGGAAACAGCCGGTTTCCTTGTGACTAAATCAAGCCCAATATCACAAGGGACTCTTGGATTTCTTTTTTTTTTGTTCACATTTTTCTTGTCCATCATGGTTTGTAATGAACTTTCTGATGTGAGCTTTGACTTTGAGGCTGGAATATGGAGTTCAAGACACGGAAGGAATGGTCCTTTTCCAACAGGGCACAGCTGTTGGCTTGCTCCACTTCTGGCTTTCTGTCATTGTTTTGGGTGCTTCAGCCGACTTTTGGATTCTTGAGCGGCAATTTTTTTAATGGTTTCTGGGTCTGAGTTGGTTTTGCCTTCTTCCCTCCCAAATTTTGTATTCTGACGCAGTACAAACAAGAGTTTAGACAGAGGATCCATTATGAAATAAAAAACACAACCAATTGGTGTGTCATGCTGAGAAATCTCCAGGCCGCACGACCCAGATGAGTTTTTGTGTTTTGGAACAAAAATGGAACCCTTTTGTAGAGGGGACCGATAATTAATTCCCCTCAAATGAAGTTGGACGGAGATTTTCAGGTGAAATCAATTCGTTTCCAAAGCCAGTCAGCTGGGAGGGGTGGATGAATCCGGAAACAGCCAGTTTCCTTGTGACTAAATCAAGCCCAATATCACAAAGGACTCTTGGATTTCTTTTTTTTTTGTTCACATTTTTCTTATTTATCATGGTTTGTAATGAATTTTCTGATGTGAACTTTGACTTTGAGGCTGGAATATGGAGTTCAAGACACAGAAGGAATGGTCCTTTTCAAACAGGGCACAGCTGTTGGCTTGCTCCACTTCTGGCTTTCTGTGATTGTTTTGGGTGCTTCAGCCGACTTTTGGTTTCTTGAACGGCAATTTCTTTAATGGTTCCTGGGTCTGAGTTGGTTTTGCCTTCTTCCCTCCCAAATTTTGTATTCTGACACAATACAAACAAGAGTTTAGACAGAGGATCCATTATGAAATAAAAAACACAACCAATTGGCGTGTCATGCTTAGAAATCTCCAGACCGCACGACCAAGATGAGTTTTTGTGTTTTGGAAAAAGAAATGGAACCCTTTTGCAGAGGGGACCGATAATTAATTCCCCTCAAATGAAGTTGGACGGAGATTTTCAGGTGAAATCAATTCGTTTCCAAAGCCCGTCAGCTGGGAGGTGTAGACGAATCTGGAAACAGCGGGTTTCCTTGTGACTAAATCAAGCCCAATATCACAAAGGACTCTTGCATTTCTTTGGCTTTTTTCCCATTTTTCTTATTGATCATGGTTTGTAATGAATTTTCTGATATGAGCTTTGATTTTGAGGCTGGAATATGGAGTTCAAGACTCGGAAGGAATTGTCCTTTTCAATCAGGCCACAACTGTTGGCTTGCTCGAATTCTGGCTTTCTGTCATTGTTTTGGGTGCTTCAGCCGACTTTTGGTTTCTTGAGCGGCAATTTCCTAAATGGTTTCTGGGTCTGAGTTGGTTTTGCCTTCTTCCCTCCCAAATTTTGTATTCTGACGCAATACAAACAAGAGTTTAGACAGAGGATCTATTATGAAATAAAGAACACAACCAATGGGCATGTCATGCTTAGAAATCTCCAGGCAGCACGACCAAGATGAGTTTTGTGTTTTGGAAAAAGAAATGGAACCCTTTTGCAGAGGGGACCGATAATTAATTCCCCTCAATAAAGTTTGACGGAGATTTTTAGGTAAATTCAATTCGTTTCCAAAGCCAGTCAGCTGGGAGGGGTGGATGAATCCGGAAACAGCCAGTTTCCTTTTGACTAAATCAAGCCCAATATCACAAGGGACTCTTGGATTTCTTTTTTTTTTTTGTTCACATTTTTCTTATTGATCATGGTTTGTAATGAATTTTCTGATGTGAGCTTTGACTTTGAGGCTGGAATATGGAGTTCAAGACACAGAAGGAATGGTTCTTTTCCATCAGGACGCAGCTGTTGGCTTGCTCCACTTTTGGCTTTCTGTGATTGCTTTGGGTGCTTCAGCCGACTTTTGCTTTCTTGAGCGGCAATTTCCTAAATGGTTTCTGGTTCTGAGTTGGTTTTGCCTTCTTCCCTCCCAAATTTTGTATTCTGACGCCATACAAACAAGAGTTTAGACAGAGGATCCATTATGAAATAAAAAACACAACCAATTGGCATGTCATGTTGAGAAATCTCCAGGCAGCACGACCAAGATGAGCTTTTGTGTTTTGGAAAAAGAAATGGAAACCCTTTGTAGAGGGGACTGATAATTAATTCCATCAAATGAAGTTGGACGGAGATTTTCAGGTAAATTCCATTAGTTTCCAAAGCCAGTCAGCTTGGAGGGGTGGATGAATCAGGAAACAGCCAGTTTCCTTGTGACTAAATCAAGCCCAATATCACAAAGGACTCTTGGATTTCTTTTTTTTTTTGTTCACATTTTTCTTATTTATCATGGTTGGTAATGAATTTTCTGATGTGAGCTTTGACTTTGAGGCTGGACTATGGAGTTCAAGACACAGAAGGAATGGTCCTTTTCAATCAGGGCACAGCTGTTGGCTTGCTCCACTTCTGGCTTTCTGTGATTGTTTTGGGTGCTTCAGCCGACTTTTGGTTTCTTGAGCGGCAATTTCCTAAATGGTTTCTGGGTCTGAGTTGGTTTTGCCTTCTTCCTTCCCACATTTTGTATTCTGATGCAATACAAACAAGAGTTTAGACAGCGGATCCATTATGAAAAGAAAACACAACCAATTGGCATGTCGTGCTGAGAAATCTCCAGGCAGCACGACCAAGATGAGCTTTTGTGTTTTGGAAAAAGTAATGGAAACCCTTTGTAGAGGGGACCGATTATTATTTCCATCAAATGAAGTTGTACGGAGATTTTCAGGTGAATTCATTCATTTCCAAAGCCAGTCAGCTGGGAGGGGTGGATGAATCAGGAAACAGCCGGTTTCCTTGTGACTAAATGAAACCCAATATCACAAAGGACTTTTGGATTTTTTTTTTTTTGTTCACATTTTTCTTATTGATCATGGTTTGTAATGAATTTTCTGATGTGAGCTTTGACTTTGAGGCTGGAATATGGAGTTCAAGAAACGGAAGGAATGGTCCTTTTCCAACAGGGCACAGCTGTTGGCTTGCTCCCATTCTGGCTTTCTGTCATTGTTTTGGGTGCTTCAGCTGACTTTTGGTTTCTTGAGCGGCAATTTCTTTAATGGTTTCTGTGTCTGAGTTGGTTTTGCCTTCTTCCCTCCCAAATTTTGTATTCTGATGCAGTACAAACAAGAGTTTAGACAGAGGATCCATTATGAATTAAAAAACACAACCAATTGGCGTGTCATGCTGAGAAATCTCCAGGCCGCGCGACCAAGATGAGTTTTTGTGTTTTGGAAAAAGAAATGGAACCCTTTTGCAGAGGGGACCGATAATTAATTCCCCTCAAATGAAGTTGGACGGAGATTTTCAGGTGAAATCAATTCGTTTCCAAAGCCCGTCAGCTGGGAGGTGTAGACGAATCTGGAAACAGCGGGTTTCCTTGTGACTAAATCAAGCCCAATATCACAAAGGACTCGTGCATTTCTTTGGCTTTTTTCCCATTTTTCTTATTGATCATGGTTTGTAATGAATTTTCTGATATGAGCTTTGATTTTGAGGCTGGAATATGGAGTTCAAGACACGGAAGGAATGGTCCTTTTCAATCAGGCCACAACTGTTGGCTTGCTCGAATTCTGGCTTTCTGTCATTGTTTTGGGTGCTTCAGCCGACTTTTGGTTTCTTGAGCGGCAATTTCCTAAATGGTTTCTGGGTCTGAGTTGGTTTTGCCTTCTTCCCTCCCAAATTTTGTATTCTGACGCAATACAAACAAGAGTTTAGACAGAGGATCTATTATGAAATAAAGAACACAACCAATGGGCATGTCATGCTTAGAAATCTCCAGGCAGCACGACCAAGATGAGTTTTGTGTTTTGGAAAAAGAAATGGAACCCTTTTGCAGAGGGGACCGATAATTAATTCCCCTCAATAAAGTTTGACGGAGATTTTTAGGTAAATTCAATTCGTTTCCAAAGCCAGTCAGCTGGGAGGGGTGGTTGAATCCGGAAACAGCCAGTTTCCTTGTGACTAAATCAAGCCCAATATCACAAAGGACTCTTGGATTTTCTTTTTTTTGTTCACATTTTTCTTATTTATCATGGTTTGTAATGAATTTTCTGATGTGAGCTTTGACTTTGAGGCTGGAATATGGGGTTCAAGAGACGGAAGGAATGGTCCTTTTCAAACAGGGCACAGCTGTTGGCTTGCTCCACTTCTGGCTTTCTGTCATTGTTATGGGCGCTTCAGCCAACTTTTAGTTTCTTGAGCGGCAATATCCTAAATGGTTCCTGGGTCTGAGTTGGTTTTGCCTTCTTCCCTCCCAAATTTTGTATTCTGACGCAATACAAACAAGAGTTTAGACAGAGGATCCATTATGAAATAAAAAACACAACCAATTGGTGTGTCATGCTGAGAAATCTCCAGGCAGCACGACCAAGATGAGCTTTTGTGTGTTGGAAAAAGAAATGGAACCCTTTTGGAGAGGGGACCGATAATGAATTCCCCTCCAATCAAGTTTGACGGAGATTTTCAGGTGAATTCAATTCGTTTCCAAAGCCCGTCAGCTGGGAGGGGTGGATGAATCTGGAAACAGCCGGTTTCCTTGTGACTAAATCAAGCCCAATATCACAAAGGACTCTTGCATTTCTTCGGCTTTTTTCCCATTTTTCTTATTTATCATGGTTGGTAATGAATTTTCTGATGTGAGCTTTGACTTTGAGGCTGGAATATGGAGTTCAAGACACGGAAGGAATGGTCCTTTTCAATTAGGGCACAGCTGTTGGCTTGCTCCACTTCTGGCTTTCTGTCATTGTTTTGGGTGCTTCAGCCGACTTTTGGTTTCTTGAGTGGCAATTTCTTTAATGGTTTCTGGGCAGAGTTGGTTTTGCCTTCTTCCCTCCCAAATTTCGTATTCTGACACAATACAAACAAGAGTTTAGACAGAGGATCCATTATGAAATAAAAAACACAACCAATTGGCGTGTCATGCTTAGAAATCTCCAGGCAGCACGACCAAGATGAGCTTTTGTGTTTTGGAAAAAGAAATGGAACCCTTTTGCAGAGGGGACCGATAATTAATTCCCCTCAAATGAAGTTAAGGAGATTTTCAGGTGAATTCCATTCATTTCCAAAGCCAGTCAGCTGGGAGGGCTGGATGAATCCAGAAACAGCCAGTTTCCTTGTGACTAAATCAAGCCCAATATCACAAAGGACTATTGCATTTCTTTTTTTTTGTTCACATTTTTCTTATTTATCATGGTTTGTAATGAATTTTCTGATGTGAGCTTTGACTTTGTGGCTGGAATTTGGAGTTCAAGAAACGGAAGGAATGGTCCTTTTCCAACAGGGCACAGCTGTTGGCTTGCTCCCATTCTGGCTTTCTGTCATTGTTTTGGGTGCTTCAGCTGACTTTTGGTTTCTTGAGCGGCAATTTCTTTAATGGTTTCTGGGTCTGAGTTGGTTTTGCCTTCTTCTCTCCCAAAGTTTGTATTCTGACGCAATACAAACAAGAGTTTAGACAGAGGATCCATTATGAATTAAAAAACACAACCAATTGGCGTGTCATGCTGAGAAATCTGCAGGCCGCGCGACCAAGATGAGTTTTTGTGTTTTGGAAAAAGAAATGGAACCCTTTTGCAGAGGGGACCGATAATTAATTCCCCTCAAATGAAGTTGGACGGAGATTTTCAGGTGAAATCAATTCGTTTCCAAAGCCAGTCAGCTGGGAGGTGTAGACGAATCTGGAAACAGCGGGTTTCCTTGAGACTAAATCAAGCCCAATATCACAAAGGACTCTTGCATTTCTTTGGCTTTTTTCCCATTTTTCTTATTGATCATGGTTTGTAATGAATTTTCTGATGTGAGCTTTGACTTTGAGGCTGGAATATGGAGTTCAAGACACAGAAGGAATGGTTCTTTTCCATCAGGACACAGCTGTTGGCTTGCTCCAATTCTGGCTTTCTGTCATTGCTTTGGGTGCTTCAGCCGACTTTTGGTTTCTTGAGTGGCAATTTCTTTAATGGTTTCTGGGCAGAGTTGGTTTTGCCTTCTTCCTTCCCACATTTTGTATTCTGACACAATACAAACAAGAGTTTAGACAGAGGATCCATTATGAAATAAAAAACACAACCAATTGGCGTGTCATGCTTAGAAATCTCCAGGCAGCACGACCAAGATGAGCTTTTGTGTTTTGGAAAAAGAAATGGAACCCTTTGTAGAGGGGACCGATAATTAATTCCCCTCAAATGAAGTTGGACGGAGATTTTCAGGTAAATTCCATTCATTTCCAAAGCCAGTCAGCTGGGAGGGGTGGATGAATCCAGAAACAGCCAGTTTCCTTGTGACTAAATCAAGCCCAATATCACAAAGGACTATTGCATTTCTTTTTTTTTGTTCACATTTTTCTTATTTATCATGGTTGGTAATGAATTTTCTGATGTGAGCTTTGACTTTGAGGCTGGAATATGGAGTAAAAGACATGGAAGGAATGGTCCTTTTCCAACAGGGCACAGCTGTTGGTTTGCTCCAATTCTGGCTTTCTGTCACTTTTTTCGGTTCTTTAGCCGACTTTGGTTTCTTGAGCGGCAATATCCTAAATGGTTCCTGGGTCTGAGTTGGTTTTGCCTTCTTCCCTCCCACATTTTGTATTCTGACGCAATACAAACAAGAGTTTAGACAGAGGATCCATTATGAAATAAAATACACAAGCAATTTGTGTGTCATGCTTAGAAATCTCCAGGCAGCATGAACAAGATGAGTTTTTGTGTTTTGGAAAAAGAAATGGAACCCTTTTGCAGAGGGGACCGATAATTAATTCTCCTCCAATGAAGATTGACGTAGATATTCAGGGGAATTCAGTTAGTTTCCAAAGCCAGTCAGCTGGAGGGGTGGATGAATCTGGAAACAGCCGGTTTCCTTGTGACTAAATCAAGCCCAATATCACAAAGGACTCTTGCATTTCTTTGGCTTTGTTCACATTTTTCTTATTTATCATGGTTTGTAATGAACTTTCTGATGTGAGCTTTGACTTTGAGGCTGGGATATGGAGTTCAAGACACGGAAGGAATGGTTCTTTTCCATCAGGCCACAGCTGTTGGCTTGCTCCAATTCTGGCTTTCCGTCATTGTTTTGGGTGCTTCAGCCAAATTTTGGTTACTTGAGCGGCAATTTCCTAAATGGTTTCTGGGTCTGAGTTGGTTTTGCCTTCTTCCCTCCCAAATTTTGTATTCTGATGCAATACAAGCAAGAGTTTAGACAGAGGATCCATTGTGAAATAAAAACACAACAAATTGGTTTGTCATGCTTACAATTCTCCAGGCAGCATGACCAAAATGAGCTTTTGTGTTTTGGAAAAAGAAATGGAACACTTTTGCAGAGGGACCGATAATTAATTCTCCTCCAATCAAGTTTGATGGAGATTTTCAGGTGAATTCAATTCGTTTCCAAAGCCAGTCAGCTGGGAGGGGTGGATGAATCCGGAAACAGCCAGTTTCCTTGTGACTAAATCAAGCCCAAGATCACAAAGGACTCTTGCATTTCTTTGGCTTTGTTCACATTTTTCTGATTGATCATGGTTTGTAATGAATTTTCTGATGTGAGCTTTGACTTTGAGGCTGGAATATGGAGTTCAAGACACGGAAGGAATGGTCCTATCCAATCAGGGCACAGCTGTTGGGTTGCTCCACTTCTGCCTTTTTGTCATTGTTTTGGGTGCTTCTTTCGACTTTTGGTTTCTTGAGTGGGAATTTCCTTTTTTTAACTTTTGTTTTATGAATATAGATTTCCAAAGTACGATTTATGGATTACAATGGCTTCCCCCCATACCTTTCCTCCCACCCACAACCCTCCCCTAACCCACTCCCTCTCCCCTTCCATTCACTTCAAGATTTATTTTCGATTATCTTAATATACAGAAGATCAGCTTAGTATACATTAAGTAAGGATTTCAACAGTTTGCTCCCACACAGAAACATAAAGTGAAAAATAATAGATGATGTTTTTCAAATGATGATGAAATCAGATCAGACCTATTGTCATTTTTAATCCCAGTGAGAGTCAAGTTGGGAGTTGATAATTTCTTTTTTTTTTTTTTACAGAGGATCAGTTTAGTATACATTAAGTAAAGATTTCAACAGTTTGCACCCCCATAGAAACAAAAAGTGAAATATATTGTTTGAGTACTCATTATAGCATTAAATCTCAATGCACAGCACATTAAGGACGGAGATCCTACATGAGGAGTAAGTGCACAGTGACTCCTGTTATTGACTTTACCAATTGACACTCCTGTCTATGGCATCAGCAATCTCCCTATGCTCCAGTCATGAGTATCCAAGGCTATGGAAGCCCCTTGAGTTCTCCGATTCTTAACTTGTTTAGACACGGTCATAGTCAAAGTGGAGGTTCTCTCCTCCCTTCAGAGAAAGGTACCTCCTTCTTTGAAGACCTGTTCTTTCCACTGGGATCTCACTCACAGAGATCTTTTTGCCAGAGTGTCTTGGCTTTCCATGCCTGAAATACTCTCATGGGCTTTTCAGCCAGATCGGAATGCCTTTAGGGCTGATTCTGAGGCCAGAGTGCTATTTAGGACATCTGCCATTCTATGAGTCTGCTGAGTATCTCACTTCCATGTTGGATCACTCTCCCCTTTATTTATTCTATCGGTTAGTGTTAGCAGGTACTAGACTTGTTTATGTGCTCCCTTTGACTCTTAGTCCTTTCATTATGATCAATTGTGAACTGAAATTGATCACTTGGACTAGTGAGATGGCATTGGTATATGCCACCTTGATGGGATTGAATTGGAGTCCCCTGGTATGTTTCTAACTCTACCATTTGGGGCAAGTCAGCTTGAGCATGTCCCAAATTATACATCTCTTCCCTCTCTTATTCCCACTCTTATGTTTAACAGGGATCACATTTCAGTTCATTTTCAACACTTAAGTATAACTGTGTATTAATTACAGAATTAAACCAGTCATATTAAGTAGAACAGACAAAAAAACTACTAAGAGAGATAATGTATTAAGTTGTTCATTAACAGTCAGGGCTATGCTGATCAAGTCACCGTTTCCCATAGTGTCCATTTCACTTCAGGAGGTTTCCTTTTTGGTGTTCAGTCAGTTGTCACCGATCAGGGAGAACATATGGTATTTGTCCCTTTGGGACTGGCTTCTTTCACTCAGCATGATGTGTTCCAGATTCCTCCATTTTGTTGCAAATGACTGGATTTCGTTGTTTCTTACTGCGGTATAGTATTCTAAAGAGTACATATCCCATAATTTCTTTATCCAGTCTACCGTTGATGGGCATGTGGGTTGGTTCCAGGTCTTAGCTATTGTGAATTGAGCTGCAATAAACATTAGGGTGCAGACCGCTTTTTTGTTTGCCAATTTAAATTCCTTTGGGTAAATTCCAAGGAGTGGGATGGCTGGGTCGAACGGTAGGGTTATCTTCAGGTTTCTGAGGAATCTCCAGACTGACTTCCATAGTGGCTTGACCAGTTTGCATTCCCACCAACAGTGGGTTAGTGTCCCTTTTTCCCCACATCCTCGCCAGCATCCGTTGTTGGTAGATTTCTGCATGTGAGCCATTCTAACCGGGGTGAGGTGAAACCTCATTGTGGTTTTGATTTGCATTTCCCTGATTGCTAATGACCTTGAACATTTTTTCATGTGCCTGTTGGCCATTTGGATTTCCTCTTTTGAACAATGTCTATTGAGGTCCTTGGCCCATCTCTTAAGTGGGTTGTTGGTTTTGTTTTTGTGGAGTTTCTTGATCTCTTTGTAGATTCTGGTTATTAACCCTTTATCTGTTGCATAGTTTGCAAATATTTTTTCCCATTCTGTCGGTTGTCTCTTCACTCTCCTGACTGTTTCTTTTGCAGTACAGAAACTTCTCAATTTGATGCAATCCCAATAGTTGATTTTGGCTTTGACTGCCTGTGCTTCCCGGGCCTTTTCCAGAAATTCTTTGCCTGTGCCAATATCTTGAAGGGTTTCTCCAATGTTCTCTAGTAACTTGATGGTGTCAGGTCATAGATTTATGTCTTTAATCCATGTTGAGTGGATTTTGGTGTAAGGTGTAAGGTAGGGGTCTTGCTTCATGCTTCTGCACGTGGAAATCCAATTTTCCCAGCACCATTTATTGAATAGACTGTCCTTGCTCCAGGAATTAGTTTTAGATCCTTGATCAAATATAAGTTGGCTGTAGATGTTTGGGTTGATTTCTGGTATTTCAATTCTGTTCCATTGGTCTATCCATCTGTTTCTGTACCAGTACCATGCTGTTTTGATTACAACTGCCCTGTAGTATGTCCTGAAATCTGGTATTGTGATGCCTTCGGCTTTGTTTTTGTTGTACAAGATTGCTTTAGCTATTTGAGGTCTCCTGTGCCTCCATATGAATTTCAGTACCATTTTTTCCAGGTCCGAGAAGAAGGTCTTCGGTATCTTGATTGGTATTGCATTGAATCTATAAATTGCTTTTGGGAGAATGGACATTTTGATGATATTGATTCTTCCACTCCATGAGCATGGGAGATTTTTCCATTTCTTGGTATCCTCTTCGATTTCTTTTTTTAAGGTTTTGTAATTTTCATCGTAGAGATCTTTAACGTCCTTGGTTAAGTTTATTCCAAGGTATTTGATTGTTTTTGTAGCTATTGTGAATGGGATTGATCTTAGAAGTTCTTCCTCAGCCATGGCATTGTCTGTGTATACAAAGGCTGTTGATTTTTGTGCATTGATTTTATACCCTGCTACTTTGCCAAACTCTTCTATGAGTTCCAATAGTCTCTTAGTAGAGTTCTTTTGTCCCCTAAATAAAGAATCATGTCATCTGCAAAGAGGGATAGTTTGAGTTCTTCCTTCCCAATTTGTATCCCTTTAATTTCTTTTTCTTGCCTAATAGCTCTGGCTAGAACCTCCAGAACTATATTGAATAGCAGTGGTGAGAGTGGACATCCCTGTCTGGTACCAGACCTCAGTGGAAATGCTTCCAACTTTTCCCCATTCAATAGGATGTTGGCTGTGGGTTTTTCATAGATTGCTTTGATTGTATTGAGGAATGTTCCTTCCAAACCCAGTTTGCTTAGAGTTTTCATCATGAATGGGTGTTGTATTTTATCAAATGCTTTCTCGGCCTCTATTGAGATAATCATATGGATTTCTTCTGCAGTCTGTTACTGTGGTGTATCACATTGATTGTCTTGCGCACATTAAACCATTCCTGCATACCAGGGATAAATCCCACTTGGTCTGGGTGGATGATCTTTCTGATGTGTTGTTGCATTCTATTGGCGAGAATTTTATTGAGGATTTTTGCATCTATGTTCATCAGGGATATTGGTCTGTAATTCTCTTTCAGTGCTGCATCTTTTTCCGACTTAGGAATTAAGGTGATGCTGGCTTCATAGAAAGAATTTGGGAGGATTCCCTCTTCTTCGATTGTTCTGAATAGTTTGAGAAGAATTGGAGTTCGTTCTTCTTTAAATGTCTGGTAGAATTCAGCAGTGAATCCATCTGGTCCTGGGCTTTTCTTTGTTGGGAGGGCCTTTATTACTGTTTCAATTTCTGTCTCAGTTATGGGTCTGTTTAGGTTTTTGATGCCTTCCTTGTTCAATTTAGGTAGGTTGCATGTATCTAGGAATCTATCCATTTCTGATAGGTTTCCCTGTTTGCTAGCATACAAGTCCTTGTAGTAATTTCTAATGATTCTTTTTATTTCTGTGGTGTCTGTTGTTAATTTCCTTTTTCATCTCTGATTTTATTGATTTGGGTCTTTTCTCTTCTTTTTTTAGTTAGTTGGGCCAATGGGGTGTCAATTTTGTTTATTTTTTCAAAAAACCAGCTCCTCGTTTGGCTGATTTTTTTGTAATGTTTTTCTTGATTCAATCCTGTTGATTTCTTCTCTGGTTTTAATTATTTCTCTTCTCCTACTAGATTTGGGTCTGGTTTGCTGTAGGTTTTCTAGATCCTTGAGGTGAATTGAAAGCCCATCTATTTGGTGCCTTTCCAATTTCTTGATGTAGGCACCTATTGATATAAACTTTCCTCTTAACACTGCTTTTGCTGCATCCCATAAGTTTTGGTATGTTGTGCTGTTATCCTCATTTACTTCCAGAAAGTTTTTGATTTCTCTTTTGATTTCTTTTATGACCCATTGTTCTTTCAGGAGCATGTTGTTCAATCTCCATGTGTTTGCGTATGCTCTAGGGATTCCTGAGTTGCTAATTTCCAACTTCATTCCTTTATGGTCTGAGAAGCTGCATGGTATGATTCTAATTCTTTTGAATTTGCTGAGACTTGCTTTATGGCCTAGTATGTGGTCAATCCTAGAGAAGGTTCCATGTACTGCTGAGAAGAGTGTAAAATCTTTAGCTGTAGGATTGAACATTCTGTAGATATCTGTTAGATCCATTTGGGCTATAGTGTCGTTTAAATCTACTGTATCCTTGTTGATCTTCTGTCCTATTGATCTGTCTATTTCTGAGAGTGGAGTATTGAAGTCCCCCAGTACTATTGTATTGGGGTCTAAGTCTCCCTTTAAGTCCGTTAACAAATCTTTTAGATAAACCGGTGCCCTGTAGTTAGCTGCATATACATTGATAATTGTTATATCTTCCTGTTGAATTGATCCCTTAATCATTATGTAGTGTCTCTCTTTGTCTCTCTTAACGGTTTTTGTGGTAAAGTTTATGGTGTCTGAAATTAAGATGGCTACGCCCGCTCTTTTTTCATTTCTGTTGGCATGGTATATCTTTTTCCAGCCTTTCACTTTCAGTCTGTATGGATCTTTGTTGGAAAGATGTGTTTCTTGTAAGCAGCAAATAGATGGGTTTTGTTCCTTAACCCAATCAGCCAATCGGTGTCTTTTAACTGGACAGTTCAGGCCATTCATGTTCCCTGCCATTTGCCAAAGATAAGTTCTAATATATGCTTTGAATTCCCTGTGATCTTTTGCTGTGAGGTTTCCTTCCTTGGTTTCCTTCCTTTACCTTCTTTCATATTGATGACCGTGTTTCTTTGTTTCTGTGTGTAACACATCTGTAAGCATCTTTTGCAGGGCTGGACGAGTGGCAACAAATTCTTTCAATTTCTGTTTGTTATGAAAAGTCTTTATTTCACCTTCATTCACAAATGATAACTTTGCAGGATATAATATTCTGGGCTGGCAGTTGTTCTCTCTTAGTACCTGGGCTATATCTCGCCATTCCCTCCTAGCTTGTAGAGTTTCTGATGAGAAGTCAGCTGTGAGTCTGATTGGAGATCCTCTGAGAGTAATCTGACGTTTCTCTCTTGCACATTTTAGGATCTTTTCTTTATGTTTCACTGTGGAGAGTTTAATTACAACGTGTCGTGGTGAGGATCTCTTTTGGTTGTGTTTATTAGGGGTTCTGTGAGCTTCCTGTACTAGGATGTCTCTGTCCTTCTCCAAACCTGGGAAATTTTCTGCTAATATCTCACTAAAAAGGCCTTCTAATCCTTTCTCCCTCTCCATGCCTTCAGGAACTCCTAGAACCCGAATGTTGGGTTTTTTAATAGTATCCTGAAGATTCCCGACAATATGTTTTAGATTTCTAATTTCCTCTTCTTTTCTTTGGTCTGACTGTATCCTTTCCTGTTCTCTGTCTTCTAAGTCCGATATTCTCTCTTCCGCTTCACCCATTCTGTTTGTAAGGCTCTCTATTGTGTTTTTCATTTGATCTATTGAATTCTTCACTTCAGTCACTATCCCAGTTTCCTGTTGTACCAGTTGTTTCGTTTCATTTTGATCCCTCCTGAATATTTCATTTTTACGAGAGAGATTTTCTATCTTGTCCATTAAGGATTTCTGTAGTTCAAGAATTTGTTTTTGAGAACTTCTTAATGTTCTTATCAAATTTTTTGAGATCTGCTTCTTGCATTTCTTCTATGTCATTATCTTCATAATCTTGAACTGGGGTGTCTTTTTCATTTGAGGGCTTCATGGTGACTTCTTTGTTTTTATTACCTCGGTTTTTGCGTTTGTTATTTGGCATATTGGAGATATTTGGTTTCTTCACTGTGGTGCTTTTTCTTGTTATACTATGACTCTAGATTAAGTGGACTATCTGTTTTTGATGGAGCCTTAGGGCTTGAGATGGGTGTGGCCTGGGAGCTCTGTTTGGTGTGCCAAAGGTGACACTCCCAGTTTAGGCGTGGTAAACCTCTCTCTCTCTCTCTTTTTGATTCAAAAGCGAAGTTATTCTGCACAGCTGAACGAAGTTGGAGGTAGTTAGCAGGCAAATGATATACCCACAGGAGCCAGAGATTGGAAGCTCTTTCCCAAAGACCACACAGGGAATCTGTTTGGCCCTCAGAGTGGGCTCAAATTCTCCTTCAGTCTCCCACTGGGTTGCCAAAGTTACAGAATTGTAGCGTCTCTGGAGAGTGCTCACGTGAATTCCGTGACTTCTCTCCCCCACCGTCTCTTTTTTCACAGTCTCAGTTCAGTAGCACCACAAATTTACTAGGTCCTAATCTCCTGTTAATTCGCCCCACCCAGAGTCAGGTTTTTCTGCTAGGCTCAGGGCTGGTGCAGACCTGAGGTCGCTCTGCTTATGACGTATGTCCAAGATGGCGCCTGCTCTTTGTCTTGCTCGCCCTTGAGAGGTGAGCGGAGAGAGAGAAACCCGTGTCCGTACCAGTCACCTTTTTTTTTTCTCTCTCTCTGTCTTCCAGTTAGCCTGGTGAACTTTCTCCCCCTCCGGGGTTCATTCCCTCTAGTCTCCTCTCTCCGCTTGCCTGCCGGTATCTCGGGTTATTAAGGTTTGGCTCACCTCGCCTTCCAGCGCTGGTGTGTTGAGTCTGCCACTGGTGTCCCGAACTGTGGGCTCCCACGCTCTCCACGCAGGTCCCCTTTGAATCACGCGTTCCAGAAGAGTTTCTTCTGCTGTTTCCTCCCCTACTCTTCCTTGAACCTGCAGTATCTCCACTTTTATTAACTATCTCTCCCCGGACTATCAGTGTGCTCCCTTCCTATTCCGCCATCTTGCCTCCTCCCTAAATCATGTTGATTTTGATTAGTATTTTCTGTGCTTCCCCAAGCGAGGCCCCCAGCAGCTGTGAGACCAGTGAGCCAACACCAAATTTTGTATTCTGACGCAATACAAGCAAGAGTTTAGACAGAGGATCCATTATGAAATAAAACACACAACCAATTGGCGTGTCATGCTTAGAAATATCCAGGCAGCATGGCCAAGATGAGCTTTTGTGTTTTGGAAAAAGAAATGGAACCCTTTTGGAGAGGGGAACGATAATTCATTCCCCTCAATAAAGTTTGACGGAGATTTTCAGGTGAATTCAATGAGTTTCCAAAGCCTGTTAGCTGGGAGGGGTGGATGAATCCGGAAACAGCCGGTTTCCTTGTGACTAAATCAAGCCCAATATCATAAAGGACTCTTGCATTTCTTTGGCTTTTTTCACATTTTTCTGATTTATCATGGTTTGTAATGAATTTTCTGATGTGAGCTTTGACTTTGAGGCTGGAATATGGAGTTCAAGACACGGAAGGAATTGTCCTTTTCCATCAGGCCACAGCTGTTGGCTTGCTCCAATTCTGGCTTTCTATCATTGTTTTGGGTGCTTCAGCCGACTTTTGGTTTCTTGAGCGGCAATTTCCTAAATGGTTCCTGGGTCAGAGTTGGTTTTGCCTTCTTCCCTCCCAAATTTTGTATTCTGACACAATACAAACAAGAGTTTAGACAGAGAATCCATTATGAAATAAAACACACAACCAATTGGCGTGTCATGCTTAGAAATCTCCATGCAGCATGAACAAGATGAGTTTTTGTGTTTTGGAAAAAGAAATGGAACCCTTTTGCAGAGAGGACCGATAGTAATTTCCCCTCCAATCAAGTTTGATGGAGATTTTCAGGTGAATTCATATAGTTTGCAAAGCCAGTCAGCTGGGAGGGGTGGATGAATCCGGAAACAGCCGGTTTCCTTGTGACTAAATCAAGCCCAATATCACAAAGGACTCTTGCATTTCTTTGGCTTTTTTCACATTTTTCTTATTTATCATTGTTTGTTATGATTTTTCGGATGTAAGCTTTGACTCTGAGGTTGGAATATGGAGTTCAAGACACGGAAGGAATGGTCCTTTTCCATCAGGACACAGCTGTTGGCTTGCTCCAATTCTGGCTTTCCGTCATTGTTTTGGGTGCTTCAGCCGACTTTTGGTTTCTTGAGCGGCAATTTCCTAAGTGGTTTCTGGGTCTGAGTTGGTTTTGCCTTCTTCCCTCCCAAATTTTGTATTCTGACGCAATACAAACAAGCGTTTACACAGAGGATCCATTATGAAATAAAACACACAACCACTTGGCGTGTCATGCTTAGAAATCTCCAGGCCGCAGGACCAAGATGAGCTTTTGTGTTTTGGAAAAAAAAATGGAACCCTTTTGGAGAGGGGACTGATAATTCATTCCCCTCAATCAAATTTGATGGAGATTTTCAGGTGAATTCAATTCGTTTCCAAAGCCAGTCAGCTTGGAGGGGTGGATGAATCCGGAAACAGCCAGTTTCCTTGTGACTAAATCTAGTCCAATATCACAAAGGACTCTTGCATTTCTTTGGCTTTTTTCACATTCTTCTTATTTATCATGGTTTTTATTGAATTTTCTGATGTGAGCTTTGACTTTGAGGCTGGAATATGGAGTTCAAGACACGGAAGGAATTGTCCTTTTCCATCAGGGCACAGCTGTTGGCTTGCTCCAATTCTGGCTTTCCGTCATTGTTTTGGGTGCTTCAGCCGACTTTTGGTTTCTTGAGCGGCAATTTCCTAAATGGTTTCTGGGTCTGAGTTGGTTTTGCCTTCTTCCCTCCCAAATATTGTATTCTGACGCAATACAAACAAGAGTTTAGACAGAGGATCCATTATGAAATAAAACACACAACCAATTGGCGTGTCATGCTTAGAAATCTCCAGGCAGCATGGCCAAGATGAGCTTTTGTGTTTTGGAAAAAGAAATGGAACCTTTTGGAGAGGGGACCGAGAATTAATTCCCCTCAACAAAGTTTGACAGAGATTTTCAGGTGAATTCCAGTCAGCTGGGAGTGGTGGATGAATCCAGAAACAGCCGGTTTCCTTGTGACGAAATCAAGCCCAATATCACAAAGGACTCTTGCATTTCTTTGGCTTTTTCCCATTTTTCTTATTTCTCATGGTTTGTAATGAATTTTCGGATGTGAGCTTTGACTTTGAGGCTGGAATATGGAGTTCAAGAAACGGAAGGAATGGTCCTTTTCAAACAGGGCACAGCTGTTGGCTTGCTCCACTTCTGGCTTTCTGTCATTGTTATGGGCGCTTCAGCCAACTTTTAGTTTCTTGAGCGGCAATATCCTAAATGGTTCCTGGGTCTGAGTTGGTTTTGCCTTCTTCCCTCCCAAATTTTGTATTCTGACGCAATACAAACAAGAGTTTAGACAGAGGATCCATTATGAAATAAAAAACACAACCAATTGTTGTGTCAAGCTTAGAAATCTCCAGGCAGCACGGCCAAGATAAGCATTTGTGTTTTGGAACAAGAAAATGAAAACCTTTGCAGAGGGGACCAATAGTTATTTCCCCTCCAATCAAGTTTGATGGAGATTTCAGGTGAACTCATTTAGTTTGCAAAGCCAGTGAGCTGGGAGGGGTGGATGAATCTAGAAACAGCCGGTTTCCTTGTGACTAAATCAAGCCCAATATCACCAAGGACTCTTGCATTTCTTTGGCTTTTTCCCATTTGTCTTATTTATCATGGTTTGTGATGAATTTTCGGATGTGAGCTTTGACTTTGAGGCTGGAATATGGAGTTCAAGACACGGAAGGAATGGTCCTTTTCCATGAGGACACAGCTGTTTGCATGCTCCAATTCTGGCTTTCTATCATTGTTTTGGGTGCTTCAGCCGACTTTTGGTTTCTTGAGCGGCAATTTCCTAAATGGTTCCTGGGTCAGAGTTGGTTTTGCCTTCTTCCCTCCCAAATTTTGTATTCTGACGCAGTACAAACAAGAGTTTAGACAGAGGATCCTTTATGAAATAAAAAACACAACCAATTGGCGTGTCATGCTTAGAAATCTCCAGGCCGCACGACCAAATGAGTTTTTGTGTTTTGAAACAAAAATGGAACCCTTTTGCAGAGGGGACCGATAATTAATTCCCCTCAAATGAAGTTGGACGGAGATTTTCAGGTGAAATCAATTCGTTTCCAAAGGCAGTCAGCTGGGAGGGGTGGATGAATCTGGAAACAGCCGGTTTCCTTGTGACTAAATCAAGCCCAATATCACAAAGGACTCTTGCATTTCTTTGGCTTTTTTCCCATTTTTCTTATTGATCATGGTTTGTAATGAATTTTCTGATGTGATCTTTGATTTTGAGGCTGGAATATGGAGTTCAAGACACGGAAGGAATGGTCCTTTTCCATCAGGCCACAGCTGTTGGCTTGCTCCAATTCTGGCTTTCTGTCATTGTTTTGGGTGCTTCAGCCGATGTTTGGTTTCTTGAGCACAATTTCTTTAATGGTTTCTGGGTCTGAGTTGGTTTTGCCTTCTTCCTTCCCACATTTTGTATTCTGATGCAATACAAACAAGAGTTTAGACAGAGGATCCATTATGAAAAGAAAACACAACCAATTGGCATGTCGTGCTGAGAAATCTCCATGCAGCACGACCAAGATGAGCTTTTGTGTTTTGGAAAAAGAAATGGAAACCCTTTGTAGAGGGGACCGATAATTAATTGCATCAAATGAAGTTGGACCGAATTTTCAGGTAAATTCCATTAGTTTCCAAAGCCAGTCAGCTGGGAGGGGTGGATGAATCTGGAAACAGCCAGTTTCCTTGTGACTAAATCAAGCCCAATATCACAAAGGGCTCTTGGATTTCTTTTTTTTGTTCACATTTTTCTTATTTATCATGGTTGGTAATGAATTTTCTGATGTGAGCTTTGACTTTGAGGCTGGAATATGGAGTTCAAGACACGGAAGGAATGGTCCTTTTCCAACAGGGCAGAGCTGTTGGCTTGCTCCCATTCTGGCTTTCTGTCATTGCTTTGGGTGCTTCAGGCGACTTTTGGTTTCTTGAGCGGCAATTCCTAAATGGTTCCTGGGTCTGAGTTGGTTTTGCCTTCTTCCCTCCCAAATTTTGTATTCTGACAGAATACAAACAAGAGTCTAGACAGAGGATCCATTATGAAATAAAAAGAACAACCAATTGGCATGTCATGCTTAGAAATCTCCAGGCAGCACGACCAAGATGAGCTTTTGTGTTTTGGAAAAGGAAATGGAACCCTTTTGCAGAGTGGAATGATAATTCATTCCCCTCCAATCAAGTTTGACGGAGATTTTAGGTGAATTCAATTCGTTTCCAAAGCCAGTCAGCTGGGAGTGGTGGATGAATCCGGAAATAGCCGGTTTCCTTGTGACTAAATCAAGCCCAAGATCACAAAGGACTCTTGCATTTCTTTGGCTTTTTTCACAATTTCTGAATTATCATGGTTTGTAATGAATTTTCTGATGTGAGCTTTGACTTTGAAGCTGGAATATGGAGTTCAAGACTCGGAAGGAATTGTCCTTTTCCAACAGGGCTCAGCTGTTGGCTTGCTCTCATTCTGGCTTTCTGTCATTGTTTTGGGGGCTTCAGGCGACTTTTGGTTTCTTGAGCGGTAATTTCCTAAATGGTTTCTGGGTCTGAGTTGGTTTTGCCTTCTTCCCTCCCAAATTTTGTATTCTGAGGCAATACAAACAAGAGTTTAGACAGAGGATCCATTATGAAATAAAAAACACAACCAATTGGTGTGTCATGCTTAGAAATCTCCAGGCAGCACGGCCAAGATGAGCTTTTGTGTGTTGGAAAAAGAAATGGAACCCTTTTGCAGAGGGGACCGATAATTCATTCCCCTCCAATCAAGTTTGACGGAGATTTTCAGGTGAATTACATTCGTTTCCAAAGCCAGTCAGCAGGGAGGGGTGGATGAATCTGGAAACAGCCGGTTTCCTTGTGACTAAATCAAGCCCAATATCACAAAGGACTCTTGCATGTCTTTGGCTTTTTTCCCATTTGTCTTATTTATCATGGTTTGTAATGAATTTTCTGATGTGAGCTTTGACTTTGAGGCTGGAATATGGAGTTCAAGACACGGAAGGAATGGTCCTTTTCAATCAGGGCACAGCTGTTGGCTTGCTCCAATTCTGGCTTTCTGTCATTGTTTTGGGTGCTTCAGCCGATGTTTGGTTTCTTGAGTGGCAATTTGCTAAACCGTTTCTGGTTCTGAGTTGGTTTTGCCTTCTTCCCTCCCAAATTTTTTATTCTGACGCAATACAAACAAGAGTTTAGACAGAGGATCCATTATGAAACAAAAAACACAACCAATTAGCGTGTCATGCTTAGAATTCTCCAGGCAGCACGACCAAGATGTGCTTTTGTGTTTTGGAAAAAGAAATGGAACCCTTTTGCAGAGGGGACCGATAATGAATTCCCCTCCAAAGAAGTTTGACGGGGATTTCCAGGTGAATTCAAGTAGTTTCCAAAGCCAGTCAGCTGGGAGGGGTGGATGAATCCAGAAACAGCCGGTTTCCTTGTGACTAAATCAAGCCCAATATCACAAAGGACTCTTGCATTTCTTTTTTTTTTGTTCACATTTTTCTTATTTATCATGGTTTGTAATGAATTTTCTGATGTGAGCTTTGACTTTGAGGCTGGAATATGGAGTTCAAGACACGGAAGGAATGGTCCTTTTCAATCAGGGCACAGCTGTTGGCTTGCTCCCATTCTGGCTTTCCGTCATTGCTTTGGGTGCTTCAGGTGACTTTTGGTTTCTTGAGCGGCAATTTCCTAAATGGTTTCTGGGTCTGAGTTGTTTTGCCTTCTTCCCTCCCAAATTTTGTATTCTGACGCAATACAAACAAGAGTTTAGACAGAGGATCCATTATGAAATAAATCACACAACCACTTGGCGTGTCATTCTTAGAAATCTCCAGGCAGCACGACCCAGATGAGTTTTTGTGTTTTGGAAAAGGAAATGGAACCCTTTTTTGAGGGGCCCGATAAATAATTCCCCTCCGAAGAAGTTTGACGGGGATTTCCAGGTGAATTCAATTACTTTCCAAAGGCAGTAAGCTGGGAAGGGTGGACGAATTCAGAAACCGCCGGTTTCCTAGTCCCTTACTCAAGCCCAATATCACAAAGGACTCTTGCATTTCTTTGGCTTTTTTCACATGTTTCTGATTTATCATGGTTTGTAATGAATTTTCTGATGTGAGCTTTGACTTTGAGGCTGGAATATGGAGTTCAAGACACGGAAGGAATGGTCCTTTTCCATCAGGGCACAGCTGTTGGCTTGTTCCCATTCTGGATTTCTGTCATTGTTTTGGGTGCTTCAGCCGACTTTTGGTTTCTTGAGCGGCAATTTGCTAATGGTTCCTGGGTCTGAGTTGGTTTTGCCTTCTTCCCTCCCAAATTTTGTATACTGACGGAATACAAACAAGAGTTCAGAGGATCCATTATGAAATAAAAAACACAACCAATTGGCATGTCATGCTTAGCAATCTCCAGGCAGCACGACCAAGATGAGTTTTGTGTTTTGGAAAAAGAAATGGAACCCTTTTGCACAGAGGACCGATAATGAATTCCCCTCCAATCAAGTTCGACGGAGATTTTCAGGTAAATTCAATTCATTTCCAAAGCCAGTCAGGTGGGAGTGGTGGATGAATCCGGAAACAGCCAGTTTCCTTGTGACTAAATCAAGCCCAGTAGCACAAAGGACTCTTGCATTTCTTTGGCTTTTTTCACATTTTTGTTATTTATCATGTTTTTAATGAATTTTCTGATGTGAGCTTTGACTTTGAGGCTGGAATATGGAGTTCAATACTCGGAAGGAATGATCTTTTTCAATCAGGATTCAGCTGTTGGCTTGCTCCAAATCTGGCTTTCTATCATTGTTTTGGGTGCTTCAGCCGACTTTTGGTTTCTTTAGCAGCAATTTCCTAAATGATTTCTGGGTCTGAGTTGGTTTTGTCTTCCACCTTCCCAAATTTTGTATTCTGACGCATAACAAACAAGAGTTTAGACCGAGGATCCATTATGAAATAAAACACACAACCAATTGGCTTGTCATGCTTAGAAATCTCCAGGCAGCTCGACCAAGATGAGTTTTTGTGTTTTGGAAAAAGAAATGGAACCCTTTTGCAGAGGGGACCGATAATTAATTCCACCCCAATCAAGTTTGACGGAGATTTTCAAGGGAATTCAATCAGATTTTGAGGCTGGAATATGGAGTTCAAGACACGGAAGGAATGGTCTTTTTCGATCAAGGCACAGCTGTAGCTTGCTCCCATTCTGGCTTTCTGTCATGGTTTTGGGTGCCTCAGCCAACTTTTGGTTTCTTGAGTGGTAATTTCCTCAATGATTTCTCGATCTGAGTTGGTTTTTCCTTCTCTCCGAAATTTTGTATTCTGACGCAATACAAACAAGAGTTTAGACAGACAATCCATTATGAAATAAAAACTCAACCATTTGGCGTGTCATGCTTAGAATTCTACATGCAGCATGACCGAGAAGAGTTTTTGTGTTTTGCAAAAATTAATGGAACCCTTTTCCAGAGTGGAATGATAATTCATTCCCCCCAATCAAGTTTGATGGAGATTTTCAGGGGAATTCAATCAGAAATCCACAGCCAGTCAACTGGGATGGGTGGACGAATCT
The DNA here is from genome assembly GCF_051225735.1 of Oryctolagus cuniculus. Taxonomy (NCBI): domain Eukaryota; kingdom Metazoa; phylum Chordata; class Mammalia; order Lagomorpha; family Leporidae; genus Oryctolagus; species Oryctolagus cuniculus. Next base: position 130,732,870 of record NC_142869.1, on the reverse strand, counting down.
GGAAACAGCTGGATTACTTGTGACTAAATCAAGCCCAAGATCACAAAGGACTCTTGCATTTCTTTGGCTTTTTTCACATTTTTCTTACCTGTCATGGTTTGTAATGAATTTTCTGTTGTGAGCTTTGATTTTGAGGCTGGAATATGGAGTTCAAGACACGGAAGGAATGGTCTTTTTCAATCAGGGCACAGCTGTTGGCTTGCTCCAATTCTGGCTTTCTGTCATTGTTTTGGGTGCTTCAGCCGACTGTTGGTTTCTTGAGCGGCAATTTCCTAAATGGTTCCTGGGTCTGAGTTGGTTTTGCCTTCTTCCCTCCCAAATTTTGTATTCTGATACAAAACAAACAACAGTTTAGACAGAGGATCCCTTACGAAATAAAAAACACAACCAATTGGCGTGTCATGCTTAGAAAACTCCAGGCACCACGACCAAGATGAGTTTTTGTGTTTTGGAAAAAGCAATGGAACCCTTTTGCAGAGGGGACCGATAATTAATTCCCCTCAAATGAAGTTGGACATAGATATTCAGGTGAATTCAATTAGTTTTCCAAAGCCAGTCAGCTGGGAAGAGTGGATGAATCTGGAAACAGCCGGTTTCCTTGTGACTAAATCAAGCCCAATATTACAAAGGACTCTTGCATTTCTTTGTCTTTTTTCACATTTTTCTTATTTATCATGGTTTGTAATGAATTTTCTGATGTGAGCTTTGACTTTGAGGCTGGAATATGGAGTTCAAGACATGGAAGGATTGGTCTTTTTCAATCAGGATTCAGCTGTTGGCTTACTCCAATTCTGGCTTTCTATCATTGTTCTGGGAGCCTCAGCCGACTTTTGGTTTCTTTAGCAGCAATTTCCTAAATGACTTCTGGTCTGAGTTGGTATTGCCTTCGTCCTTCCCAAATTTTGTATTTTGAGGCAATACAAGCAAGAATTTAGACAGAGGATCCATTATGAAATAAAACATACAGCCAATTGGCGTGTCATGGTTAGAAATCTCCAGGCAGCATGACCAAGATGAGTTTTTGTGTTTTGGAAAAAGAAATGGAACACTTTTGCAGAGGGGACCGATAATTAATTCCCCCGAAATGAATTTGAGGACAATTTTCAGGAGAATTCCATTAGTTTTCCAAAGGCAGTCAGCTGGGAGGGGTGGATGAATCTGGAAACAGCCAGATTCCTTGTGAGTAAATGAAGCCAAATATCACAAAGGATTCTTGCATTTCTTTGGCTTTTTTCACATTTTTCTTATTGATCATGCTTTGCAATGAATTTTCTGATGTGAGCTTTGACTTTGAGGCTGGAATATGGAGTTCAAGACACGGAAGGAATGGTCTTTTTCAATCAGGACACAGCTGTTGGCTTGCTCCAATTCTGGCTTTCTGTCATTGTTCTGGTGTCCTCAGCCAACTTTTGGTTTCTTGAGCGGCATTTCCTAAATGATTCCTGGGTCTGAGTTGGTTTTGCCTTCATCCTTCCCAAATTTTGTATTCTGTCGTAAAAACAAACAAGAGTTTAGACAGAGGATTCATTATGAAATAAAAAACACAACCAGTTTGCATGTCATGCTCAGAAATCTACAGGCAGCACGACCAAGATGAGTTTTTGTGTTTTGGAAAAAGAAATGGAACCCTTTTGCAGAGGGGACCGATAATTAATTCCACCCCAATCAAGTTTGACGGAGATTTTCAAGGGAATTCAATCAGATTTTGAGGCTGGAATATGGAGTTCAAGACACGGAAGGAATGGTCTTTTTCGATCAAGGCACAGCTGTAGCTTGCTCCCATTCTGGCTTTCTGTCATGGTTTTGGGTGCCTCAGCCAACTTTTGGTTTCTTGAGTGGTAATTTCCTCAATGATTTCTCGATCTGAGTTGGTTTTTCCTTCTCTCCGAAATTTTGTATTCTGACGCAATACAAACAAGAGTTTAGACAGACAATCCATTATGAAATAAAAACTCAACCATTTGGCGTGTCATGCTTAGAATTCTACATGCAGCATGACCGAGAAGAGTTTTTGTGTTTTGCAAAAATTAATGGAACCCTTTTCCAGAGTGGAATGATAATTCATTCCCCCCAATCAAGTTTGATGGAGATTTTCAGGGGAATTCAATCAGAAATCCACAGCCAGTCAGCTGGGATGGGTGGACGAATCTGGAAACAGCTGGATTACTTGTGACTAAATCAAGCCCAAGATCACAAAGGACTCTTGCATTTCTTTGGCTTTTTTCACATTTTTCTTACCTGTCATGGTTTGTAATGAATTTTCTGTTGTGAGCTTTGATTTTGAGGCTGGAATATGGAGTTCAAGACACGGAAGGAATGGTCTTTTTCAATCAGGGCACAGCTGTTGGCTTGCTCCAATTCTGGCTTTCTGTCATTGTTTTGGGTGCTTCAGCCGACTGTTGGTTTCTTGAGCGGCAATTTCCTAAATGGTTCCTGGGTCTGAGTTGGTTTTGCCTTCTTCCCTCCCAAATTTTGTATTCTGATACAAAACAAACAACAGTTTAGACAGAGGATCCCTTACGAAATAAAAAACACAACCAATTGGCGTGTCATGCTTAGAAAACTCCAGGCACCACGACCAAGATGAGTTTTTGTGTTTTGGAAAAAGCAATGGAACCCTTTTGCAGAGGGGACCGATAATTAATTCCCCTCAAATGAAGTTGGACATAGATATTCAGGTGAATTCAATTAGTTTTCCAAAGCCAGTCAGCTGGGAAGAGTGGATGAATCTGGAAACAGCCGGTTTCCTTGTGACTAAATCAAGCCCAATATTACAAAGGACTCTTGCATTTCTTTGTCTTTTTTCACATTTTTCTTATTTATCATGGTTTGTAATGAATTTTCTGATGTGAGCTTTGACTTTGAGGCTGGAATATGGAGTTCAAGACATGGAAGGATTGGTCTTTTTCAATCAGGATTCAGCTGTTGGCTTACTCCAATTCTGGCTTTCTATCATTGTTCTGGGAGCCTCAGCCGACTTTTGGTTTCTTTAGCAGCAATTTCCTAAATGACTTCTGGTCTGAGTTGGTATTGCCTTCGTCCTTCCCAAATTTTGTATTTTGAGGCAATACAAGCAAGAATTTAGACAGAGGATCCATTATGAAATAAAACATACAGCCAATTGGCGTGTCATGGTTAGAAATCTCCAGGCAGCATGACCAAGATGAGTTTTTGTGTTTTGGAAAAAGAAATGGAACACTTTTGCAGAGGGGACCGATAATTAATTCCCCCGAAATGAATTTGAGGACAATTTTCAGGAGAATTCCATTAGTTTTCCAAAGGCAGTCAGCTGGGAGGGGTGGATGAATCTGGAAACAGCCAGATTCCTTGTGAGTAAATGAAGCCAAATATCACAAAGGATTCTTGCATTTCTTTGGCTTTTTTCACATTTTTCTTATTGATCATGCTTTGCAATGAATTTTCTGATGTGAGCTTTGACTTTGAGGCTGGAATATGGAGTTCAAGACACGGAAGGAATGGTCTTTTTCAATCAGGACACAGCTGTTGGCTTGCTCCAATTCTGGCTTTCTGTCATTGTTCTGGTGTCCTCAGCCAACTTTTGGTTTCTTGAGCGGCATTTCCTAAATGATTCCTGGGTCTGAGTTGGTTTTGCCTTCATCCTTCCCAAATTTTGTATTCTGTCGTAAAAACAAACAAGAGTTTAGACAGAGGATTCATTATGAAATAAAAAACACAACCAGTTTGCATGTCATGCTCAGAAATCTACAGGCAGCACGACCAAGATGAGTTTTTGTGTTTTGGAAAAAGAAATGGAACCCTTTTGCAGAGGGGACCAATAATTAAGTCCCCCAAAATCAAGTTTGATGGAGATTTTCAGGTGAATTCAAGTAGTTTCCAAAGCCAGTCAGCTGGGAGGGGTGGATGAATCTGGAAACAGCTGGATTCCTTGTGACTAAATCAAGCCCAAGATCACAAAGGACTCTTGCATTTCTTTGGCTTTTTTCACATTTTTCTTATTGATCATGCTTTGTAATGAATTTTCTGATGTGAGCTTTGACTTTGAGGCTGGAATATGGAGTTCAAGACACGGAAGGAATGGTCTTTTTCAATCAGGGCACAGCTGTTGGCTTGCTCCACTTCTGGCTTTCTGTCATTGTTTTGGGTGCCTCAGCCGACTTTTGGTTTCTTGAGTGGCAATTTCGTAAATGGTTTCTGGGTCTGAGTTGGTTTTGCCTTCTTCCCTCCCAAATTTTGTATTCTGTCGTAAAACAAACAAGAGTTTAGACAAAGGGTCAATTATGAAATAAAAAACACAACCAATTGGTGTGTCATGGTTAGAAATCTCCAGGCAGCATGACCAAGATGAGTTTTTGTGTTTTGGAAAAGGAAATGGAACCCTTTTGCAGAAGGGACCGATAATTCATTCCCCCCAAATCAAGTTTGACAGAGATTTTCAGGTGAATTCAATTAGTTTTCCAAAGCCAGTCAGCTGGGAGGGGTGGATGAATGTGGAAACTGCCGGATTCCTTGTGACTAAATCAAGACGAACATCACAAAGGACTCTTGCTTTCTTTGTCTTTTTTCTCATTTGTCTTATTTATCATGGTTTGTAATGAATTTTCTGATGTGAGCTTTGACTTTGAGGCTGGAATATGGAGTTCAAGACATGGAAGGAATGATCTTTTTAAATCAGGGCACAGCTGTTGGCTTGCTCCTACTCTGGCTTTCTGTCATTGTTTTGGGTGCCTCAGCCGACTTGGTTTCTTGAGCGGTAATTTCGTAAATGATTTCTGGGTCTGAGTTGGTTTTGTCTTCCACCTTCCCAAATTTTGTATTCTGATGCAAAACAAACAAGAGTTTAGACAGAGGATCCATTATGAAATAAAAAACACAACCAATTGGCGTGTCATGCTGAGAAATCTCCATGCAGCACCACCAAGATGAGATGTTGTGTTTTGGAATAAGAAATGGAACCCTTTTGCAGGGGGGACTGATAATTAATTCCCCCCAAATGAAGTTTGACGGCGATTTTCAGGTGAATTCAATTAGTTTTCCAAAGCCAGTCAGCTGGTAGGGGTGGATGAATCCAGAAACAACCAGTTTCCTTGTGACGAAATCAAGCCCAATAACACAAAGAACTCTTGCATTTCCTTGCCTTTTTCATATTTGTCTTATTTATCATGGTTTGTAATGAATTTTCTGGTGTGAGCTTTGATTTTGAGGCTGGAATATGGAGTTCAAGACATGGAAGGAATGGTCTTTTATCCACTAGCTTATTCCCTAAATGGCTGCAATGTTTGGAGCTGAGCTGATCTAAAGCTAGGAGCTAGAAACTTTTTCCAGGTCTCCCTCTTGCGTACAGGGGCCCATAGTCTTAGACCATCTTCTACTGCCTTCCCAGGCCTCAGCAGTGATCTGGATCAGAAGTAGAGCAGCCAGGACTCGAACCAGCACCCACATGGGATGCTGGACCTGCAGGCAGTGGCCTTACCTACCCTCTATGTCACAACACCAGTCACAATATGCAGTTTGTAAACCAACACTATCTCTTAAACTCTAAAACACTGCTGTCTGGCTTCTGCATAAAAGCCCCTTACATGCCCTCTACAAACCACTACTTCTTTACCAAGGCATCCCTGATACCAGCACTTCTTGCTTCTGAATTAGCATTTCTGCTGAGCAAGTAACTGTACACTTGGATTGCAACAGTTCTTTTAAGTGCATAGAATTTTTTAAAGATTTATTAATTTGAAAGTGATAGTTACAGAGAAATTTCTATTTGCTGATTCAGTACCGAAATGACCAGGTTGAAGCCAGGAGCTTCTTCTGAGTTTCCCACATGGTATAGGGGCCCAAGCACCTGGGCCATCTTCCACTGCTTTCCCAGGCATATTAACAGGGAGCTGGAACAGAAGTGGAGCCAGGACTCAAACTGTTCCCCTATAGGATGCTGGCACTGCAAATAGTAGCTTAACCCACTGTGCCACAGTGCTGGCTCTAAGAGTTTATTTTCTTTTTTTCTTTTTTTTTCTTTTTTTTTTGACAGGCAGAGTGGACAGTGAGAGAGAGACAGAGAGAAAGGTCTTCCTTTTCCGTTGGTTCTCCCTCCAATGGCCGCCGTGGCCGGCGCGCTGCGGCCGGCGCGCCGCGGCCGGCGCGCCGCGCTGATCCGATGGCAGGAGCCAGGAGCCAGGTGCTTTTCCTGGTCTCCCATGGGGTGCAGGGCCCAAGCACCTGGGCCATCCTCCACTGCACTCCCTGGCCACAGCAGAGGGCTGGCCTGGAAGAGGGGCAACCGGGACAGAATCCGGCGCCCCGACCGGGACTAGAACCCGGTGTGCCGGCGCCGCTAGGCGGAGGATTAGCCTAGTGAGCCGCGGCGCCGGCCCAAGAGTTTATTTTCAATGACCATCTTTGTGACACAGCAAGTTAAGCTGCCACATGCTGTTCTGCTTCCTGCTAATACACCTGGCAGAAGGAGTTGGTCAACTACTAGAGCTCCTAACACCCCTGTGGGAGACTCGGATGGACTTCTGATTTCCATCTTCAGCCTGGGCCCAAACTGGCTCTTATGATCATTTTGGGAGTGAGCCAGAAAATGGAAGTCTGTATCTCCCCTTCCCACTCCCCTTAACTGCCTTTCATATAAATAAATAAATAAATAAATAGGCCAGCACCACACTCAATAGGCTAATACTCAGCCTGCTGTGCCAGCACACTGGGTTCTAGTCCCGGTTGATGTGCTGGATTCTGTCCTGGTCACTCCTCTTCCAGCCCAGCTCTCTGCTGTGGCCCGGCAGTGCAGTGGGGGATGTCTCAAGTGCTTGGGCCCTGCACCCACATGGGAGACCAGGAGAAGCACCTGGCTCCTGGCTTTGGATCAGTGTGGTGCACCAGCCACAGCACGCCAGCTGCAGTGACCATTGGGGGGGGTGAACCAATGGAAAAGGAAGACCTTTCTCTCTGTCTTTCTCTCTCTCTCACTGTCCACTCTATCAAAAAAAAAAACAGAATAAATAACTAATTTTCTTTAAAAAATTATTTTGAAATCCATGCACCATTTTTGTATAATGGGCATTTTCCATGAACTTTTTGAAAACTGTTCACATGCATAGATTTCAAAATTTGTTGCACAAAATAAGCTTATCTTTTAATTCCAGTTTCCACAAACTTTTTGAAAATCTCGTATGTGCTTTTTGGTTTTTTTGTTTTTGACAGAGTTAGAGAGAGAGAGAGACAGAAATGTCTTCCTTTTCCATTAGTTCACCCCCCCCCAAATGGCTGCTACAGCTGGCATGCTGTGCCGATCTGAAACCAGGAGCCAGGTGCTTCCTTCGGGTCTCCCGTGTGGGTGCAGGGTCCAAGCATTTGGTCCATCCTTTACTGCCTTCCCGGACCACAGCAGAGAGGTGGACTGGAAAAGGAGCAACCAAGACAGAACCGGCACCCCAACTGGGACTAGAACCCAGGGTGCCGTGCTGCAGGTGGAGGATTAGCCTAGTGAGCCACGGTGCTGGCCTGGCCTCATAAGCGCTTTTAATGCTATTTTTCTGCAAACAGCACATATATTTGCTTTTAGTTCTTGCAAAACATTGCGTTTCCTTCCTCATGCTGTCATTCCAGTTGTAGTTTCTTCTTTTCTGCACGTGTAATCTGTCTTGCACTTTTTTTTTGACAGGCAGAGTGGACAGTGAGAGAGAAAGGTCTTCATTTTGCAGTTGGTTCACCCTCCAATGGACACTGTGGCCGGCGTGCTGCAGCCGGTGCATTGTACTGATCTGAAGCCAGGAGCCAGGTGCTTCTCCTGGTCTCCCATGTGGGTGCAGGGCCCAAGGACTTGGACCATCCTCCATTGCACTCTCGGGTCACAGCAGAGGGCTGGCCTGGAAGAGGGGCTATGGGGACAGAATCTAGCACCCCAACTGGGACTAGAACCTGGTGTGCCGGTGCCCCAAGGTGGAGGATTAACCTATTGAGCTGTGGTGCTGGCCTGCACTTTCTTCTCATCTCAGTCTATCCTGTGTGAGGTGATCAGATCAGACTCCTTGGAGAACAGTTTATCTTGTTACTCTCTTGTACCAAAGTGGTTAAACAAAAAGCAAAAAAGACATCCTCATACTTACAAATGAGGTATGCCTCCTAAGTAGTGGTTTAACCTGCTGCACCACAATGCTCATCCCTGACATTTTATTCGACATTTCCATGGCATTTTGAATTGTTTTACCTAAATTCATTTGTTGGAGCCAGTGTGTGATGCATTAGAATAATCTGTTGCCAGTGATGCTGGCATCCCATGTGGGCACTGGTTTGCATCTCAGCTGCTCTACTTTCCATCTAGCTCTCTGCCAGTGCATCTGAGAAGCAGCAGACAACCCAAGTTCTTGAGTCCCTGCCACCATGAGGGAGACTTGGATGGAGTTCCAGATCCTGGCTTCGACCTGACCCAGTCCCAGCCATTGTGACCATTTGGTGGGTGGACCTGCAGATGGGAGATCTCTCCCTCCCCCCTCCCTGTCTCTCCTTCTTTATAACTCTGTCTTCCAAATAAATAAATATTTTAAAAATATTTATTTTTCAATATTTTTTCTACCTACCTTCTAGTACACGATCCTCCCTTGTGCTGCTGCTCTCTGTTGACTTCTCCTCCTCAGCTTCTGACTACAGCACAGCCACCTCTCTAATGCTGACATCTTCTGACGTATGTTTCACTCTTCTGTTCTCTCTAAACTGCAGACTCTGTTTGGACAACCCAACTAACTCTCATGCATAGACACACAGACACCTCAGGACTCTAGAGTCTTGAATTTCAGGCAGAACTAACTTTAATTTTCAGATGACTGGTAAAAAAAAACAGTCTGGAAGCCAGGGTATAGCCTTGTGATTCAGATGCCTCTGTCCCACATTGGAGTTTCTGGGTTTGATTCCCAGTTCCAGCCTTGACTCCAACTTCCTGATAATGCAGACCCTGGGAGCTAGCAAGTGATGACTCAGATGATTGGATTCCCTGCTCCTGGGCCAGCCCTGGCCACTGTGGACATTTCAGCAGTGAACTAGAGGGTGAATTCCACTTCTTTGTCTACTTGTTTGTCTCTTTGCATCTCAAATTAAAAAACAAAACAAAAAAAGTATGTCTATATCTTCCATTAAAATAACTTCCTCAATGGCTAAAAGTAGTTTCATTGTTAAAGTTAGCAAAAAAGAATGCTTCTTGGTTGTAAATGATATTTGAATAATGCATAACTGTAAATCAGATTTCCATAGTGGATAAGGAAGAGAAAGATAAGAGAAAGATAAGATCAATAATTTTTACTTCTGGCTTTGGTGCTTCTTTGTCTTATAACTGTGAAAAATTCATTTAAACTCATGGAGCCCAAATTGAGTCTTTAAAATTATAGGCTCATCTAGTTGAGGCAAGTGGCATAAAGCTGAGAGCCTTCCTTGTTTCTAAGCCAAAAGAGCTAAGTGACATTTGCAAGTTATTTTACCCCTCTGGTTCTTCCTCCCTTGTGAAATAAGAAGATTGTCTTTATATTTAAAGGATTTATTCTACACAGGGCTATCTTATGGTAAGGTTTGCGTGACTGTCAGGTCTTCTATAATTCTACTGTATTATTAGCAGTTGGAACTGAAGACAAAATTCTAAACATAGAACTGCTAGGACTTGGGCCCGTGCTGTGGCACAGTGGGTTAACGCCCTGGCCTGAAGCACCAGCATCCCATATGGGTGCCAGTTCAAGACCTGGCTGCTCCACTTCTGATCCAGCTCTCTGCTATGGCCTCGGAAAGCATTAGAAGATGGTCAAAGTCCTTGGGCTCCTGCACCCACATGGGTGACCCGGAAAAAACACCTGGCTTCACATCAGCACAGCTCTGGCCCTTGAGGCCAATTGTCAAGTGAACCACCAGATGGCAAACCTCTCTCTCTCTCTGCCTCTCCTCTCTCTGTAACTCAGACTTACAAATAAATAAGAAAAGAAAAGAAAAGAAAAGAAAAGAAAAGAAAAGAAAAGAAAAGAAAAGAAAAGAACTGCTAGGGCTTGTAGTTCTATTAGGACCTACGCAAAAACATTTGAGTTCATGGGAATTTTTAAAGTTAAACAGAAACACTTAATTATTGTTCATAATCAGTATAGTTACTAGAATCTTAATTATAATCACTGAGTATTGGTAATGTAATTACTTTTTTTAAAGATTTTATTCCCCAGAGTGTCTTGGCTTTCCATGCCTGAAATACTCTCATGGGCTTTTCAGCTGGATCTGCATGCCTTAAGGGCTGATTCTGAGGCCAGAGTGCTATTTAGGACATCTGCCATTCTATGGGTCTGCTGTGTATCTCACTTCCCATGTTGGATCATTCTCTCCTTTTTTTATTCTATTAACTAGTATTTGCAGACACTATTTTTGTTTATGTGATTCCTTTGGTTCTTAGTCCTATCATTATGATCAATTGTGAACAGAAATTGATCACTGGGACTAGTGAGATGGCATTGGAACATGCAACCTTGATGGGATTGAATTGGAATCCCTGGTATGTTTCTAACTATACCGTTCGAGGTAAGTCAGCTTGAGCATGTCCCGAATTGCACATCTCTTCCCTCTCTTATACCCACTCTTACATTTAACAGCAATCATTTTTCTGTTAAGTTTCAGCACTTAAGAAGAATTGTGTATTGATTACAGTATTCAACCAAAAGTATTAAGTAGAACAAACAAAAAAAACCACTAGGGATAACATATCAAGTTGCTCATCAACAGTCAGGGTGAAGGCTGATCAAGTCACTGTTTCTCATAGTGTTCATTTCACTTTAACAGGTTTCCTTTTTGGTGCTCAGTTAGTTGTCACCTATCAAGGAGAACAAGTGGTATTTGTCCCTTTGGGATTGGCTTATTTCACTCAGCATAATGTTTTCCAAATTCCTAAATGAAAGATCTCTGCGAGTGAGATCCCAGTGGAAAGAATGGGTCATCAAAGAAGGAGGTACCTTTCTCTGAAGGGAGGAGAGAACTTCTACTTTGGCCATGGCCTTGTCTAAATATGATCAGAGTCAGTGAACTCAGGGGGCTTCCATAGCCTTGGCAGCTCATGACAAGAGCCTAGGGTGATTACTGAGGCCATAAACAAGAGTGTCAATTTGTTAAGTCAACAACAGGAGTCACTGTGCACTTACTCCTCATGTAGGATCTTTGTCCTTGGTGTGCTGTGCATTGAGATTTAATGCTATAACTAGTACTCAAACAGTATTTTTCACTTTATGTTTCTGTGTGGGAGCAAACTGTTGAAATCTTTACTTAATGTATGCTAAACCGATCTTCTGTATATAAAGAGAATTGAAAATGAATCTTGATGTGAATGGAAGGGGAGAGGGTGTGGGAAAGGGGAGGGTTGCGGGTTGGAGGGACGTTATGGGGGGGAAGCCATTGTAATCCATAAGCTGTACTTTGGAAATTTATATTCATTAAATAAAAGTTTGAAAGCAAAAAAAAAAGAAACAAAAAAAGATTATTAAATATGTCTTAGAATTTTCTCAAAAGACTAATAAATTCTCAGTGTTCTCTGATGAGCAAAAAAAAAGATTTTATTTATTTATTAGGCAGATAGAGTTAGAAACAGAGAGAAAGGTCTTCCTTCTGTTGGTTCACTCCCCAAATAGCCAGAACAGCCAGAGCTACACTGATCTAAAGCCAGAAGCCAGGTGCTTCTTCACAGTCTCCCATGTGGGTACAGGGGCCCAAGCACTTGGGTCAATATCCACTGCCTTCCCAGGCCATAGCAGAGAGCTGGACTGGAAGAGGAGCAACCAGGACTAGAACCAGCATCCATATGGGATGTCAGTGCTGCAGGCGGAGGATTAAACAGTGTGCCACCGCACCAGTAGTGTAATTACTGATAGTATACTCCTAGTTTTGTATATTTTAGTTTACACGATACTTAGATTAGATAAAAATACAGGTAGCAATAGTTATTGCTTCTCTTACTTTTCCTGGATTGGCTCATAGCACATGTCAATAAACCTTATTTTTTTAAAGGTTTATTTATTTGAAGGAGTTACAGAGAGAGACACATAGAGAGATGTTCCATTTGCTGGTTTACTCCCCAAGTGGCTGCATAAAGCTAGAGCTGGGCTGATCCAAAGCCAGGAGCTTCTTCCAGGTCTCCCACATGGATTCAGGGTCCCAAGAATTTGGGCCATCTGCTGCTTTCCAAGGCACATTAGCAGGGAACTAGATTAGAAGCAGAGCAGCTAGAACATGAACCAGTGCCCATATGGGATGCCAGCACTGCAGGTGGCGACTTTACCTGATATGCCATGGCACCAGCTCTAGCCTTTTCATTTTAAATTAACAACTAAAGAGATTATCCACTGTTCAGCCTCCTGGCTTTGGCCTGGCCCAGCCTCTGCTGTTGTGGACATTTGGGGACTGAACCAGAGGTTGAAAGATCTCTCTTCTTCTGTCTCTCCTTCTCTAACTCTGCCATTCAAATAAATAAATCTTTGAAGTATATACATATATGGGCCCTGCAATGTAGCACAGTGGGTAAAGCCACTGCCTTCTGTGCCAGCATCCCATATGGGTGCTGGTTCAAGTCCCGGCTGATCCACTTCCAATCGAGCCCCCTGCTAATGTGTCTGGGAAAGCATCAGAAGACTGCCCAAGTGCTTGAGCCCCTGCATTGCTGTGGGAGACCTGGAAGAAGCTCCTGGCTCCTGACTTTGGAGTGGCTCAGCTCAGGCCATTGTGATCATTTGGGGAGTGAACCAGTAGATGAAAGGTCTGTCTCTACCCCCTCTCTGTAATTCTGCCTTTCAAATAAATCAGTTTTTAAAATGAGGGGGGAAAGTGCACTTCTGTTGCCTTCCTCATTACCTAGAGTAACATAATCAAAATTTGTTAAGCAAGTGAAGGCAAATGAATAAGGGAAATTCTGAGATCATGTGTTGACCACAGAAGAGAACAGTTTCCATGTATGTCTTCTGGAAGCCCATGTGAGTTGGAACCAAAGAAAAGATGACGAAAAAGGGAGGCCCATATTCCCCATTTGTCTTCTCCCTTCATTGGAGCAGTGGAGAATTGAGTAATGTAACATTGGTGTTTGTCTCCATACAGTTCACTTCTATGTAACTGGTTCTTAATCCTAAAGAAGGGATTTAGGTCAATGTTCTATTCTCATCAATGACCCTGATGTTTAATAAAAGATTCTGTTAGTAATTTTAACCCCAAGTGATTCTAATGATGTGCTATGACTTAGGTTTAGAAAAGAGCATCTTCTTTGCCACCCTCATCTCAGCTCTGGGGCTGTCAGTTCTCCCTGCACAGACACAGTAATGCACACTTCTTCTCTACTACAAAGATCTTCCCTTTATTTTGGTCAAAATTCCAGTTACAAAAATCAAATCAACTCACACCTGGACTCTAAGTGTTCAATGACATTATTTATTGAAATAAATGTATTAAAATATTTAAAGACCACTTCAAAACTTAATGGCCTTCAAGAGCTTTTGGCACTTATAATAGACACTGTGGTTTTATACACATGAGCACTCACTATTTTATATACCATTTAACAATTCAAACATCAGGTTCAGCAATACACAAGAATAGCATGGATGAAATGGAGTCACCAGAATTTTAGTACTCTTCTACACAGTAAACATGTTATGTTAGTTGGGACTCAAAACCTAAAACTAAAACCACTATATGGTAACATGAACTGATTTAAGGACAGATGTACAGCTAGGTAGCTAAGGCCACATAATCCCAGACCTATTGATTTTACATGAGTTTAGATCAACAGCATTCCACTGCATTATCTTCCGTCTCACAGTCCTGCTTTTCCAGTGAGACCCAGCCCACTCAGACTATGTATTTACTGCCTGAGTCTGTACAGTGGTGGAAGCTGTTCTGATACAAGCTTCTCTTGGACAGTGACCAGCTTCCTGATTCACTACCTAGCTTGGAATCAATAGTTCTGAGGGAACTGAATTGAATGTCAGTCTCTTTGACAGTCACAGACTTCTGTTTTAGGAAACAGAATATGTCCTCTACTCTGGGGCTCCCTTTTTCTCATCAACCAACCATGGGGCTTTGTGGTGGTCTGTGGTTTTTCACACAAGTTGTACTAGAACTCTGACTCCAAAAAACAGGGATTAGAGTTCTTCCTGGGGCTGGTGCTGTGGCATAGCAAGTTACACTGCTGCCTGCAGCACTAGCATCCCATATGGATGCTGGTTTGAGTCCCAGCTGCTCCACTTCTTACCCAGCTCCTTGATGGGTAAAGCGCTTGGTCCACTGTCCCTACATGAGAGACCTGGAGGAAGCTCCTGGCTTCAGTCTGGCCCAGCCCTGGCTATTGTGGCCATTTAGGGAGTGAACTAGCAGATGAAGACCTCTCTCTGTCTCTCCCTCTTTTTCTCTGTAACTCTGCCTTTCAAATAAGTAAAACATCATGCTGTACACCATTTTCAGGCAGTTGTACAGCAAGGAGTTGTAGCTTCTTGTATATTTTGGATAACAAGAGTTTTGGTTTGAAAGCATGTTCATCTGAAACAAAGAAGATCATTCGTTATCCTTTGTTAGAGAAGGGAGCTCTGCTCTTTGAAAGTGAAAATCAGAAGCTGTAACATGTGATGAGCTCCACCTGCCAGGTCTGGGGATACTTAGTTGAAAGCTAGGACACCAGGAAAGCTTTTCAGATTCCCTGGCCCTTGCTTTAATCTTACATTTTTACTTCTTTTATTGCTTCTCGGTGCCAAGGGTGTACACTTTATGCTGAAATGAGGAACTTTGTCTTTGGGGCTTTTTCTTTTTTTTTTTTTTTTTTAACTTTTATTTAATGAATATAAATTTCCAAAGTACGGCTTATGGATTACAATGGCTTCCCCCCCATAACGTCCTTCCCACCCGCAACCCTCCCCTTTCCCATTCCCTTTCCCCTTCCATTCACATGAGGATTCATTTTCGATTCTCTTTATATACAGAAGATCAGTTTAGCATACATTAAGTAAAGATTTCAACAGTTTGCTCCCACACAGAAACATAAAGTGAAAAATAATAGATGATTTTTTTTTCTTTCTTTCTTTCTTTTTTTTTTTTTTTACAGAAGATCAGTTTAGTGTACATTAAGTAAAGATTTCAGTCGTTTGCACCCCCATAGAAACACAAAGTGAAATATACTGTTTGAGTACTCGTTATAGCATTAAGCCTCAGTGTACAGCACGTTAAGGACCGAGATCCTACATGAGGAGTAAGTGCACAGTGACTCCTGTTGTTGACTTTACCAATTGACACTCCTGTTTATGGCATCAGTAATCTCCCTATGCACCAGTTATGAGTTTCCAAGGCTATGGAAGCCCCTTGAGTTCTCCGACTCTTATCTTGTTTAGACACGGTCATAGTCAAAGTGGAGGTTCTCTCCTCCCTTCAGAGAAAGGCACCTCCCTCTTTGAAGACCTGTTCTTTCCACTGGGATCTCACTCACAGAGATCTTTTTGCCAGAGTGTCTTGGCTTTCCATGCCTGAAATACTCTCATGGGCTTTTCAGCCAGATCTGAGTGCCTTTAGGGCTGATTCTGAGGCCAGAGTGCTATTTAGGACATCCGCCATTCTATGAGTCTGCTGAGTATCTCACTTCCCATGTTGGATCACTCTCCCCTTTATTTATTCTATCGGTTGGTGTTAGCAGATACTAGACTTGTTTATGTGCTCCCTTTGACTCTTAGTCCTTTCATTATGATCAATTGTGAACTGAAATTGATCACTTGGAGTAGTGAGATGGCATTGGCACATGCCACCTTGATGGGATTGAATTGGAATCCCCTGGTATGTTTCCAACTCTACCAATTGGGGCAAGTCAGCCCGAGCATGTCCCAAATTATACATCTCTTCCCTCTCTTATTCCCACTCTTATGTTTAACAGGGATCACAAATTTAGTTAATTTTCAACCCTTAAGAATAACTGTGTGATAATTACAGAATTAAACCAGTCATATTAAGTAGAACAGACAAAAAAAAATACTATGAGGGATAATGTATTAAGTTGTCCATTAGCAGTCAGAGCTATGCTGATCAAGTCACCATTTCTCATAGTGTCCATTTCACTTCAGGAGGTTTCCTTTTTGGTGTTGAGTCAGTTGTCACCGATCAGGGAGAACATATGGTATTTGTCCCTTTGGGACTGGCTTACTTCACTCAGCATGATGTGTTCCAGATTCCTCCATTTTGTTGCAAATGACTGGATTTCGTTGTTTCTTACTGCGGTATAGTACTCTAAAGAATACATATTTTGGGGCTTTTTCTAAGACTGTATATATTTACCTTGGTTTTAAGGATAGCTTCTGGGGTGGGTGGATTTTCTGGAAGTTTTCACAAGCCAACCAGAAGCCTATATTTTCTTTACAGAATTCAGTTTTTAAAAAAGACTTAAATACAGCCAGACCATCTGTAGGGAGGGAAGAAAAGGTAGAAAAATAAGAAGCAGGTGAAATATGAGGAACTGAATGATCAAATAATCCCTTGTGCTTTTCTAGTACTAGGATTAGTTATTTTCTAGTTTTTACTCAAACCTGTAATCCTGAGGATTTAGCTCTTTAAAGACAAAGATGCCAGTAGGTAAAATACTTAAGTTGGTGCCATACTACTAAAACATAAATACTTCAGTTTTTAATGCCAAAAATGTATTTTTAGGAGAGGCACAAATCCTCAGGGAACTAAGTCTCTTGCAAACATTGCATGCAATGAAAAGCATCCTCAGCCTCAACCAAGAGCACTGCCATTGCAGTGCTGAAGGGTGATTTATCTTCCCCACCTGGGGTGAATATGCTGAGAAATAAAGGGAGATAAGCAGACCTTCTAGGTCAAGTAGAATTGTCCTTGGTGAGCTGCTCATTTGAGGACACAGCCTTTCTACACTCTGGTGAATTAAATTAAAGACTAATTCACATTTGCTGGACAGCAGCTTCTGGAATGCTTCTGACCACAGTAGTGCTTCCATCAGGGAAGGTCTGCAAGAGCAGTTCCACAATTACTGGTGCACAGAGCAGGTCCCTCACCAGCTTAGCTGTGAGCTGTTCAGATTACAAACACAGGAATCTCAACTTACTTGATGAAAATGTGCTATCTGCTTTTCTTGCTGATTTTGGCATTCCCAGGAGTGGTGGAATTTTGCAATGAGTAGCTTAATCCTGTCTTCAATCTTAAAAAAAAGACATTTCACTAAATGACCATCCTTGAATACACTACTGAGCCTGAATGCATTTTTACCAAATAAAGTTGCCCAGTAGCTACAAACAAACCAAATGAGATAAACCAAAAGCCAATAACAGGCTTACCCACCTAATATTTAAACTGAGCCCTGAACTACTGAGCAGTTTAATCAGTTCCTCAGAATGTAACTACTGCTGCGAGAACTAAAGATAAGACTGCCCAAATTTTAATTTTCAATACACTGCACAGCTAATAAAGCAGATGCTGTCTCTGGCCCACAAAAGGGGACAGTTTCTCTGCAAGGTTAACCACAATCAGGAGATATTTCACACCTGATGGCACCCACAGTGGGACTGCCTTGAGCCAGCTTCTCTGCTTCCCTTTCACCTTCGGTCCTGGAAGGGCCAGAGACCATGCACAGGAGGTGCCACCGGTCACCCATTCCCCCCATCCACCCACAATGCTCCTGGGAGGCAGATGCCACAAAACAGTGATTTGTTCCATGGTTGTCACTGTGTGAGATCAGCCCATCATCAGAAAATGGCCATGGACTCAAAGGAGATATCCAACCGCAGAAGCACTGCCCCCAGCAGCAGTGCAGAAGGGTGGATGACCCAAGGCGCAGCACAGTCAGGATCTCCAGGGACCCCATAGGACTCCTCTGCCCTGGATGCCTACAGCAGATGGCTGCATGAGGACCCTGTGTGCCTCCAGTGCCCTCCTACCAAGCCCTTCCTGGGCGTCTGCCCTTGCAGACCACACAGATGCAGCATCAGTGAGCAAATCAGCACCATGCACTTGGTTTTCCTACTGAGACTCAGCCTTCATTGCTTCCCCAAGTGCCACATGTGCTGCAAGCCTCAGCCAGCAGGGCTGGTGGAAGAGGCAGGTGGTCACACTCACTGGGTGTGTCTTGTCTTCTCACGCCCCTCCTGGCTCTAGGGGCCACTACCTGTGTTCTTGTCCCAAGGTCTGAAATCGAGCTCAAGGGCCAAGAACCTAACACCACCCACATCACCCAGACACATTGCAACTACCAGCTCCCGCCAATGACCACTGCCTTTATAGCCAGTCCATTGTGAGGCGGGTCTGGCAGCACCAGTCCTGCCCCAGGGCAGCCAGGATTGGACCGAGGCCTCTGGCCAGGCTGAGCCTGAGCTGGCCTGCAGCAGATTCTGGAAGCAAAGGAGCTGCTGATGGCTGAGGCCTGGCTCAGAGCGCACTCAGAGAGATGCCACGCCCAGCCATGGACTTTCCCAGGCTGCAGTCCTGGGGCAGAGGCTGGCTTGGTCCTTCTTCCCCAGCCCTGCCCGCAAGTGGAGTGGGGTTCCCACAGGGGCGACTTCCTTCGCGGGAGGGCAGGCGAACCCCAAACTCTGCAATTCCAGGTGCTGGCCTGCAGTCTTCTGGGAGAGAGTAGGAGACTTTGTCGGGAGGCAGTACCCTAGCTGGGCCTGCTTTTTGGGTCAGTTCTGGATGTGCGTCTGTGTGTGCCTGGACCTGCTGAGCTGCCACTGGCCTCCTGGTGCCCCTGAGCTCCCCGCAGTAAGCACCAGGCTCTTTGGAGCCTTTCAGAGCAAGGAGTCGAGGTCACCTCCTGAGTCAATCCTGGTCTGCTTGGGATTTGCCAGAACCCTGAATTAGGGGTGTGGTGGATGTGGTAGTGGTTGGCTTCAATGCACATTATTTGTGAATTCTTCAAACACAGCTTCTCCCTACTCCTGCAGGTTTTAAGGTGATTGATGAGGACAGAGTCCCTGAGCTGTGAAGTGACTGAATTTTGGAAACTACATCCAGAACTCCACAGTGTGTATTCAAGTGCTCTTCCTTCAGGCCTGCAGATGGACAGCAAGAGCAGCAATAAGATTAAACACTCTAGATACTCTCCTTTCTTTCCAGTAGACCCACCAAAAGAGAATGGGAGATGTGTGCTTGAACATTGGAACCAGTCAGCATGCTAGGGTGAGCTGCCAGTACTTGGAGCTCAAGAGTGTATGTGAAGAGCAAAACCTGCATTGTTACTAAAGAGAACAGTTAGGTATTTTACTGTGAGAAGGAAAATCATTTAGATGTGAGCAAGAAACCTTAAGAAAAGGTCTGTATATTTATTTTTGTTTATTTGAAAGGCAGAGAGAGCCCTTCCATTTACTGCTCATTCCTCAAATCTCTTCAATAACCAGGGCTGGGTCAGGCTGAAGCCAGAAATTCAATGTGGGTCTCCCACATAACTGGCAGGGACTCCAGTACTTGAACCATCAGCTGCTGCCTCCCAGGGTTCTGTTAGCAGGAAGCTAGAAGCAGAAGCAGGGCTACGACTTGAGCCGCGGGCATTCTGATTGGGATGTGGAAGGCTTTACCACTATGCGAAACACATCCTCCAGTAAGGTGTTTCAGCATGTTTGAAAAATGTAAGAATGTGTTTTTAGATATATGCTCTTCATCTTAAAAATTTGTATAATCTTATATTCAGTTTCATGGGATTCAATACTTATTATTAAATACAAGTAACATTTAGACACATGCTTTACTCACCAATACAAACCTCGGTAATTTTTTCACTTAGAACCTTGAATATTAGCATTCACTCAGACTGAAGTTCACTCATAGGCTGCGAATTCTGACAATGAGACAGTAGGGAGAAAAATCTAGATGTGTATCTGAGACCTACTTGGATTCTTAACCTGACCATTAGAATCTGAGTAACTGTTGGGAGAGTCACTAAAACCTCTCCCCTCTGTAATGAGGAGACCGTGACATTTGGCCACTTTCACATGATATTATGTAAATCTTATGTGAAAAGCCTTTTATAAATTCTGAAGTACCATACAGAAGCTTATTATGCATTTACACATGCGTGAAAAAGGCAATGTCAAAGGCATAGCTATTCCAGAGAGAAGTTAAGAGGATTAGCTCAGTTTATAAGTGTGTAAGTACCATTAAATATCAACATACTTGAAACAGATGTATGGAATATGAAGTTCAAGATAGATATTTAATAAATGCACTCTGCAAAATAAGCAAATATGGGAAATAATGCCACACCCATCAGCGTTTAAACTCTTCAGACAGCTCCATGCCATGGAAGTGCAATGATCCCCGTAAATTAACAAAAGTCAATCTGTGTATATCCATGGAAGCAACTGGTTTAAATGTGGGCAATACTAGAGGATTTTGTGTTTAGTAAAATTATTTGATTTCTTTCATGAATGCTTTCAGACTGATAACTGATGATGAGTGGCAGACAGTTTTTTCTGAAAAATATCTGGTTGAGAAATATAAATATGTCAGTTTATAATTTTTGTGTCTGAATATTTTCATTTTTTTTGACAGGCAGAGTGGACAGTGAGAGAGAGAGACAGACAGAGAGAAAGATCTTCCTTTGCCACTGGTTCACCCTCCAATGGCCACCACGGCCGGCGCGCTGTGGCCGGCGCATCATGCTAATCCAAAGCCAGGAGCCAGGTGCTTCTCCTGGTCTCCCATGCGGGTGCAGGGCCCAAGGACTTGGGCCATCCTCCACTGCACTCCTGGGCCAAAGCAGAGAGCTGGCCTGGAAGAGGGGCAACCGGGACAGAATCCGGTGCCCCGACTGGGACTAGAACCCGGTGTGCTTGTGCCACAAGGCGGAGGATTAGCCTATTGAGCCATGGCGCCAGTCTGTGTCTGAATATTTTTAAGCATTGAGACAATACCTGCGACTGTCAGAAGGCTTTTCCTCAAAAAGTTGCCATATTGATGCCTTTTCATTTATTTATTTAATGTATGTTTAGGTAAAAGGCAGAGAAGAGAGAATCTCTATCTTTCATCTGCTGGTTCACTTCAAGATGGCCACAATAGCTGAAGCTGAGCCAGGGCAAGGCCAGGAGTTTGGAACTCTGTCTGGGTCTCCCATGTGGGTGCAGGAATCCAAACACTTGGGCAATCTTTGCTGCTATTGCAAGCAAGGAGTTGGATGAGAAGTGAAGCAGGTGGGTCTCAAAGCAGTGCCCATAAGGTATGCTGCTGTTGCAGTTGCCAACTTACCCCTCTGTGCCACAGTGCTGGCCCTGGGCTGATGATATATTTAAGTGCTGCTGCTGGCTTTTGGCTAAATAGGATAGCCCAACATGTTTTCCACTCTGTGGAAGAGGAACAGATAAGTCAGTGGGTTGTAAAAGGTGCCCAGGGAAACCACAGCCTGAGAAAGATGGATCAACTCACCTTGCATTTTCCATGTTGCATCTACACCACCATTTGCTGGACAAACATCTGATTGTATGCCCTAGTGGTAAGGGTTCTCAGGGTGCTGGAACTTTTTTTAATTTTTTAAAAGTATAGATTACAGAAGAAGACAAACAAAAAATTACAAACTGCTGCTAATACCAAGAGGAGATTATTGAGAATAAAAGGTCACCTATTGAGCCAGCACTGTGGCACAGCAGGTTAAAGCCCTGGCCTGAAATGCAGGCATCCCATATGAGTGCTGTTTAGAGTCCCAGCTGCTCCACTTCCAATCCAGCTCCCTGCTAATGCATCTGGGAAAGCAGTGGAGGGTGGCCCAAGTCATCTGCCAAAGCAGAGATGCATGCTAAAGAGATTAGGAAAAGAAAACAACCAAAAAAAGAGAAGCACATTATTGTGTCAAGTATGTCATATGTCTCTACATCTCAGTAAGGATGATGACTCTTTTGTGCAGAGTTACATGTCACTGAAAAGCCTATGGTCAAAAATAATTGCTGTGGTTGACAGGTGAGACCACAAAGTGGAAGCAGTCTAACCTTGAGCCACACATATGTTTGAAAAACATCCTAGTGACCATTTATTTACAGCAACAAGCTTGGTCATTCATTAGTAATCAAAGCAGGAAGAAGTCATGTGATATTAGTGTATACATTTATTCATTTCTACTTGAATTAACTTATTGTTTAAAATATTATTAATCCTATGTATAAGTGATGGGATAAACTCAGAGAGGTTAAGTGACTTGTTCTAGGGCACATATCTATTTATTGGTGGAACCAGACTTAATTTATTGTTCTGATCACAGAGACCATAGTCTTGGAATAAAGCTAAAAACAACAAAAACCATTTTCTAGGTTCACTTCTTTGCATGCATCCTACACACTATTAGAATGAAAGCTATTTCAAAAATCTTTTTGTCTGCATGTGCCGGAAGATGGCCCAGATGGCATTCAAGTTGGTGCTGTTTGTGTGTCTGGGTAACATTTGCCAGTCACCCATTGCAGAAGCGGTTTTCAGAAAACTCATGACTGATCAGAATGTTTCAGACAATTGGAAGATAGCACAGCCACGTCCACCTGTGAGATAGGGAACCTCCCAGAATACTGTGGGCAAGAGTTCAAGTGGAGGCAGGGTGTACCCATGAGCCATGTGGCCCTGCAGGTCACCAAGGAAGACTTTTCCACCTCGGACTGCATACTGTGTATGGATGAAAGTAACCTGAGAGATTTCAATAGAAAAAGTAATCAAGTTAAAAACTGCAAAGCTAAAATTGAACTATTTGGGAGCTATGATCCATGAAAACAACTCATTATTGAAGATCCCTATTATGGGAATGAGGTGGACTTTGAGGATGTATAGCACCAGTGTGTATGGTGCTACAGGGCCCTCCTGGAAAAAGCCCACTAGGCCTGAGGGGTCCCCACCAGCAGCCGTGTGCTCAGATGCCAGGATGTACCCCAGGCCTCACATGTCTTCCATTGACTGCTTATCTTAAAAAAATAATTGTTGATAGAAATCAGTTGTACATGCAGTATAATAAATAAAGATCTTAAGCCTTCTTAGACTAGTTGAGCCTTCCACTTTGCCCCAATTACAAAAACAGGGGGACAAACACCACAGAACAGGGCAGAACAAATGCAGCAGCAAAATCGGACTCGGAGCCTGGAGTCAGCATCCAAGGCAGTGTTTCATGGAGGCAGTGGCCTCTGAGGCACGGTGTGCAGGAGGTGCACTCTATCCTCCTGCTGCACTGCTCTCATCCCACACCCCTTGGTGGAGCTGCCCTATGAGAAGTTTTACTTCACATACCCAGAGTGCACTCTTGTATAGTGGGAGACACGAAAGACAAAAGTTTATGGAATCAGCACCTTTCACACTTGCTGATTTTTGTTTATTTCTTGAGGCCCTCAGCTTATTTCCTCCCACTTGAGCCACTTTATTTCTGAGATGTAATTATATACAGAAGAAGGATGCTTGAATGCTGTCTCCCTTTGTTGAATATGTCTGTGCTTATACCCATGTCACCCAAATGCCAAACGCAAATTGGTTTAGGTGGGAAAATGATCTAAAAAGTTCAATTATGCGATCCAACATGGGAAGCAAGATACACAGCAGACTCATAAAATGGCAGATGTCCTAAACAGCACTCTGGTTCAGAATCAGCTCTTAAGGCATGCAGATCTGGCTGAAAAGCCCATGAAATTATTTCAGGCATGGAAACCCAAGACACTCTGGAAAAAAATGACCTAAATGAAAGATCTCTGCGAGTGAGATCCCAGTGGAAAGAACAGGTCATCAAAAAGGAGGTACCTTTTTCTGAAGGGAGGAGAGAACTTCCACTCTGACTACAACCTTATCTAAATATGATCAGAGTCAGTGAACTCAAAACGCTTCCATAGCCTTGGCAGCTCATGACAAGAGCCTAGGGTGATTACTGATGCTATAAACAAGAGTGTCAATTTGTTAAGCCAACAACAGGAGTCACTGTGCACTTGCTTCTCATTTAGGATCTCTGTCCTTAATGTGCTGTACATTGAGATTTAATGCTATACCTAGTACTCAAACAGTATTTTTTACTTTGTGTTTCTATGTGGGTGCAAACTGTTGAAATCTTTATTTAATATATGCTAACCTGATCTTCTGTATATAAAGAGATTGAAAATGAATCTTGATGAGAATGGAAGGCAGAGGGATCGGGAAAGAGGATGGTTGCCGGTGGGAGGGAAGTTATGGGTTGGGAAGCCATTGTAATCCATAAGCTGTACTTTGGACTTTATATTCATTAAATAAAAGTTTTCAAAAAATGAAAAAACAGTTCAATTATGTTGCTGAGATTCAGTCTTGGCATGTTAGTATTTCTTTGTTAGCTTTTAGTAAGTTTATAACAAATATAGATCATTTCTGTTCTTCATATAACTAATTGTAAACTTACATGGTTGTATGCCAGAAAAAAATGCGGTTTTTTTTTCTTATTAAGCACAAGGTTTATCTCATAATATTTTATATTTATCTCCCATTTCTATTCTATTTGCTCATTTAATCTTTTTTTAACTTTTATTTAATGAATATAGATTTCCAAATTAGCTTATGGACTACATTGGCTTCCCCCCCCCGATGACTTCCCTCCCACCTGCAACCCTCCCCTTTCCCGCTCTCTCTCCCATTCCATTCATTCAAGATTCATTTTCCATTTTCTATATATACGGAAGATCAGTTTAGTATACATTAAGTAAAGATTTCAACAGTTTGCACCCCCATAGAAACACAAAGTGAAAAATACTGTTTGAGTACTCATTATAGCATTAAGTCTCAATGTATAGCACATTAAGGACAGAAATCCTACATGAGGAGTAAGTGCACAGTGACTTCTGCTGTTGACTTTACAAATTGACACTCCTGTTTATGGCATCAGTAATCTCCCTATGCACCATTCATGAGTTTCCAAGGCTATGGAAGCCTTTTCAGTTCTCCGAATCTTACCTTGTTTAGACAAGGTAATAGTCAAAGTGGAGGTTCTCTCCTCCCTTCAGAGAAAAGGACCTCCTTCTTTGAAGACCTGTACTTTCCACTGGGATCTCACTCACAGAGATCTTTCATTTAAGTCATTTTTTTTGCCAGAGTGTCTTGGCTTTCCATGCCTGAAATACTCTCATGGGCTTTTCAGCTGGATCCGAATGCCTTTAGGGCTGATTCTGAGGCCAGAGTGCTGTTTAGGACATCCACCATTCTATGATCACTTGGACTAGTGAGATGCATTGGTACATGCCACCTTGATGGGATTGAATTGGAGTCCCCTGGTATGTTTCTAACTCTACCATTTGGGCAAGTCAGCTTGAGCATGTCCCAAATTGTACATCTCTTCCCTCACTTACTTACTTACTTACTCTTATGTTTAACAGGGATCACATTTCAGTTAAATTTCAACACTTAAGGATAACTGTGTATTAATTACAGAATTAAACCAGTCATATTAAGTAGAACAGACAAAAAAACTACTAAGAGGGATAATGTATTAAATTGTTCATTAACAGTCAGGGATATGCTGATCAAGTCACCATTTCACATAGTGTCCATTTCACTTCAACAGGTTTCCTTTTTGGTGTTCAGTCAGTTGTCACATCAGGGAGAACATATGATATTTGTCCCTTTGGGACTGGCTTATTTCACTCAGCATGATGTGTTCCAGATTCCTCCATTTTGTTGCAAATGACTGGATTTCGTTGTTTCTTATAGTATTCTAAAGAGTACATATCCCATAATTTCTTTATCCAGTCTACCGTTGATGGGCATTTAGGTTGGTTCCAGGTCTTGGCTATTGTGAATTGTGCTGTGATAAACATTAGGGTGCAGACCGCTTTTTTGTTTGCCAATTTAAATTCCTTTGGGTAAATTCCAAGGAGTGGGATGGCTGGGTCGAACGGTAGGGTTATCTTCAGGTTTCTGAGGAATCTCCAGACTGACTTCCATAGTGGCTTGACCAGTTTGCATTCCCACCAACAGTGGGTTAGTGTCCCTTTTTCCCCACATCCTCGCCAGCATCTGTTGTTGGTAGATTTCTGCATGTGAGCCATTCTAACCGGGGTGAGGTGAAACCTCATTGTGGTTTTGATTTGCATTTCCCTGATTGCTAATGACCTTGAACATTTTTTCATGTGCCTGTTGGCCATTTGGATTTCCTCTTTTGAAAAATGTCTATTGAGGTCCTTGGCCCATCTCTTAAGTGGGTTGTTGGTTTTGTTTTTGTGGAGTTTCTTGATCTCTTTGTAGATTCTGGTTATTAACCCTTTATCTGTTGCATAGTTTGCAAATATTTTTTCCCATTCTGTCGGTTGTCTCTTCACTCTCCTGACTGTTTCTTTTGCAGTACAGAAACTTCTCAATTTGATGCAATCCCAATAGTTGATTTTGGCTTTGACTGCCTGTGCCTCCCGGGTCTTTTCCAGAAATTCTTTGCCTGTGCCATTATCTTGAAGGGTTTCTCCAATGTTCTCTAGTATCTTGATGGTGTCAGGTCGTAGATTTAGGTCTTTAATCCACGTTGAGTGGATTTTTGTGTAAGGTGTAAGGTAGGGGTCTTGCTTCATGCTTCTGCACGTGGAAATCCAGTTTTCCCAGCACCATTTATTGAATAGACTGTCCTTGCTCCAGGAATTGGTTTTAGATCCTTGGTCAAATATAAGATGGCTGTAGATGTTTGGGTTGATTTCTGGTGTTTCAATTCTGTTCCATTGTTCTATCCATCTGTTTCTGTACCAGTACCATGCTGTTTTGATTACAACTGCCCTGTAGTATGTCCTGAAATCTGGTATTGTGATGCCTCCGGCTTTGTTTTTGTTGTACAAGATTGCTTTAGCTATTCGAGGTCTCTTGTGGCTCCATATAAATTTCAGCATCAATTTTTCTAGATCTGAGAAGAATGTCTTTGATGCCTTGATTGCAATTGCATTGAATCTATAAATTGCTTTTGGGAGATTGCACATTTTGATGATGTTGATTCTTCCAATCCATGAGCATGGAAGAGTTTTTCATTTTTTGGTATCCTCTTCTATTTCTTTCTTTAAGGTTTTGTAATTCTCATCGTAGAGATCTTTAACATCCTTCGTTAAGTTTATTCCAAGGTATTTGATTGTTTTTGTAGCTATTGTGAATGGGATTGATCTTAGCAGTTCTTTCTCATTTGTGGCATTGCTTGTGTATACAAAGGCTGTTGATTTTTGTGCATTGATTTTATATCCTGCCACTTTGCCAAACTCTTCTATGAGTTCCAATAGTCTCTTACTAGAGTTCTTTGGATCCTCTAAGTAAAGAATCATATCGTCTGCAAAGAGGGATAGTTTCACTTCTTCCTTCTCGATTTGTATTCCTTTGATTTCTTTTTCTTGTCTGATGGCTCTGGCTAAAACTTCCAGAACTATGTTAAATAGCAGTGGTGAGAGTGGGCATCCCTGTCTGGTGCCAGATCTCAGTGGAAATGCTTCCAAATTTTCCCCATTCAATAGGATGCTGCCATTGGGTTTTTTACAAATTGCTTTGATTATATTGAGGAATGTTCCTTCTATACCCAATTTTCTTAGAGTTTTCATCATGAAAGGGTGTTGAATTTTATCGAATGTTTTCTCTGCATCTATTGAGATAATCATATGGTTTTTCTTCTGCAGTCTGTTAATGTGGAGAATAACATTGATTGATTTGCGAATGTTGAACCATCCCTTCATACCAGGGATAAATCCCCCTTGGTCTGGGTTGATCATTTTTCTGATATGTTGTTGTATTCTATTGGCGAGAATTTTATTGAGGATTTTTGTGTCTATGTTCATCAGGGATATTGGTCTATAATTTTCTTCCAATGTTGCATCTTTCTCTGGCTTAGGGATTAAGGTGATGCTGGCTTCATAGAAAGATTTTGGGAGGATTCCCTCTTTTTCAATTGTTCTGAATAGTTTAAGAAGAAATGGAATTAGTTCTTCTTTAAATGTCTGGTAGAATTCTTTAAATGTCTGGATATGAATTGGGAAGGGAGAACTCAAACTATCCCTCTTTGCAGATGATATGATTCATATTTAGGGGACCCAAAGAACTCTACTAAGACTATTGGATCTCATAGAAGATTTTGGCAAAGTAGCAGGATATAAAATCAATGCACAAAAATCAACAGCCTTTGTATACACAAGCAATGCCACGAATGAGAAAGAACTGCTAAGATCAATCCCATTCACAATAGCTACCAAAAAAAATCAAATACCTTGGATTAAACTTAATGAAGGACGTTAAAGATCTCTACAATGAAAATTACAAAACCTTAAAAAAAGAAATAGAAGAGGATACCAAGAAATGGAAAAATCTTCCATGCTCATGGATTGGAAGAATCAACATCATCAAAATGTCCATTCTCCCAAAAGCAATTTATAGAATCAATGCAATACCAATCAAGATACCAAAGACCTTCTTCATAGATCTGGAAAAAATGGTGCTGAAATTTATATGGAGGCACAAGAGACCTCGAATAGCTAAAGCAATGTTGTACAACAAAAATAAAGTGGGAGGCATCACAATACCAGATTTCAGGACATACTACAGGGCAGCTGTAATCAAAACAGCATGGTACTGGTACAGAAACAGATGGATAGACCAATGGAACAGAATTGAAACACCAGAAATCAACCCAAACATCTACAGCACAGGCAAAGAATTTCTTGAAAAACTCGGGAGGCACAGGCAGTCAAAGCCAAAATCAACTATTGGGATTGCATCAAATTGAGAAGTTTCTGTACTGCAAAAGAAACAGTCAGGAGAGTGAAGAGACAACCGACAGAATGGGAAAAAATATTTGCAAACTATGCAACAGATAAAGGGTTAATAACCAGAATCTACAAAGAGATCAAGAAACTCCACAAAAACAAAACCAACAACCCACTTAAGAGATGGGCCAAGGACCTCAATAGACATTTTTCAAAAGAGGAAATCCAAATGGCCAACAGGCACATGAAAAAATGTTCAAGGTCATTAGCAATCAGGGAAATGCAAATCAAAACCACAATGAGGTTTCACCTCACCCCGGTTAGAATGGCTCACATGCAGAAATCTACCAACAACAGATGCTGGCGAGGATGTGGGGAAAAAGGGACACTAACCCACTGTTGGTGGGAATGCAAACTGGTCAAGCCACTATGGAAATCAGTCTGGAGATTCCTCAGAAACCTGAAGATAACCCTACCGTTCGACCCAGCCATCCCACTCCTTGGAATTTACCCAAAGGAATTTAAATTGGCAAACAAAAAAGCGGTCTGCACCCTAATGTTTATCGCAGCACAATTCACAATAGCCAAGACCTGGAACCAACCTAAATGCCCATCAACGGTAGACTGGATAAAGAAATTATGGGATATGTACTCTTTAGAATACTATACCGCAGTAAGAAACAACGAAATCCAGTCATTTGCAACAAAATGGAGGAATCTGGAACACATCATGCTGAGTGAAATAAGCCAGTCCCAAAGGGACAAATATCATATGTTCTCCCTGATGTGACAACTGACTGAACACCAAAAAAGGAAACCTGTTGAAGTGAAATGGACACTATGTGAAATGGTGACTTGATCAGCATAGCCCTGTTAATGAACAACTTAATACATTATCCCTCTTAGTAGTTTTTTTGTCTGTTCTACTTAATATGACTGGTTTAATTCTGTAATTAATACACAGTTATCCTTAAGTGTTGAAATTTAACTGAAATGTGATCCCTGTTAAACATAAGTGTGGGAATAAGAGAGGGAAGAGATGTACAATTTGGGACATGCTCAAGCTGACTTGCCCCAAATGGTAGAGTTAGAAACATACCAGGAGACTCCAATTCAATCCCATCAAGGTAGCATGTACCAATGCCATCTCGCTAGTCCAAGTGATCAATTTCAGTTCACAATTGATCATAATGAAAGGACTAAGAATCAAAGGGAGCACATAAACAAGTCTAGTACCTGCTAATACTAACCGATAGAATAAATAAAGGGGAGAGTGATCCAACATGGGAAGCGAGATACTCAGCAGACTCATAGAATGGTGGATGTCCTAAACAGCACTCTGGCCTCAGAATCAGCCCTAAAGGCATTCCAATCTGGCTGAAAAAACCCATGAGATTATTTCAGGCATGGAAAGCCAAGACACTCTGGCAAAAAAAAAAAAAAAAACCCTAAATGAAAGATCTCTGTGAGTGAGATCCCAATGGAAAGAACAGGTCTTCAAAGAAGGAGGTACCTTTCTCTGAAGGGAGGAAAGAACTTCCAATTTGACTATGACCTTGTCTAAACAAGATAAGAGTCAGAGAACACAAGGGGCTTCCATAGCCTTGGAAACTCATGACTGGAGCATGGGGAGATTACTGATGCCATAAACAGGAGTGTCAATTTGTAAAGTCAACAACAGGAGTCACTGTGCACTTACTCCTCATGTAGCATCTCTGTCCTAATGTGCTATACATTGAGACTTAATGCTATAATGAGTACTCAAGCAGTATATTTCACTTTGTGTTTCTATGGGGGTGCAAACTGTTGAAATCTTTACTTAATGTATACAAACTGATCTTCTGTTAAAAAAAAAAGAAGAAGAAATTATCAATTCCCAACTTGACTCTCACTGGGATTAACCATGAGAATAGGTCTGATCTGATTTCATCATCATTTAAAAAAATCATCTATTATTTTTCACTTTATGTTTCTGTGTGGGAGCAAACTGTTGAAATCTTTACTTAATGTATGCTAAAGTGATCTGCATATAAAGATAATTGAAAATGAATCTTGATGTGAATGGAAGGGGAGAGCGAGTGGGAAAGGGGAGGGTTGGGTGGCAGGGACGTTATGGGGGGGAAGCTATTGTAATCCATAAGCCGTACTTTGGAAATTTATATTCATTAAATAAAAGTTAAAAAAAAGAATTCAGCAGTGAATCCATCTGGTCCTGGGCTTTTCTTTGTTGGGAGGGCCTTTATTACTCTTTCAATTTCTGTCTCAGTTATGGGTCTATTTAGGTTTTCTATGTCTTCATGGTTCAATTTTGGTAGATTGCATGTGTCCAGGAATCTATCCATTTCTGATAGATTGTCCTGTTTGCTGGCATACAAGTCCTTGTAGTAATTTCTGATGATTCTTTATTTCTGTGGTGTCTGTTGTTATGTTTCCTTTTTCATCTCTGATTTTATTGATTTGGGTCTTTTCTCTTCCTTTTTAGTTAGTTGGGCCAATGGGGTGTCAATTTTGTTTATTTTTTCAAAAAACCAGCTCCTCGTTTGACTGATTTTTGTAATTTTTTTTGGATTCAATCCTGTTAATTTCTTCTCTGGTTTTAATTATTTCTCTTCTCCTACTAGATTTGGGTCTGGTTTGCTGCAGTTTTTCTAGGTCCTTGAGATGCGCTGAAACCTCATTTATTTGGCACCTTTCCAATTTCTTGATATAGGCACCTATTGCTATAAATTTGCCTCTCAATACTGCTTTTGCTGTATCCCATAAGTTTTGGTATGTTGTGCTGTTATCCTCATTTACTTCCAGAAAGTTTTTGATTTCTCTTTTGATTTCTTGAATGACCCATTGTTCATTCAGGAGCATGTTGTTCAATCTCCATGTGTTTGCGTATGCTCTAGGGATTCCTGAGTTGCTAATTTCCAACTTTATTCCTTTATTGTCTGAGAAGCTGCATGGTATGATTCTAATTCTTTTGAATTTGCTGAGACTTGCTTTATGTCCTAGTATGTGATCAGTCCTAGAGAAGGTTCCATGCACTGCTGAGAAGA
The DNA here is from genome assembly GCF_051225735.1 of Oryctolagus cuniculus. NCBI lineage: Eukaryota > Metazoa > Chordata > Mammalia > Lagomorpha > Leporidae > Oryctolagus > Oryctolagus cuniculus. Next base: position 130,701,204 of record NC_142869.1, on the reverse strand, counting down.
ATGTGAAGTCTGTAGCTGTAGGATTGAACATTCTGTAGATATCTGTTAGATCCATTTGGGCTATAGTGTCATTTAAATTTACTGCCTCCTTCTTGTTCTTCTGTTCTTTTGATCTATTTCTGAGAGTGGAGTATTGAAGTCCCCCAGTACTATTGTATTGGAATCTAAACCTTCCTTTAAGTCCCTTAACACATCTTTTAAATAGACCAGCGCTCTGTAATTAGGTGCATATACATTTATAATAGTTACATCTTCCTGTTGAATTGAACCCTTAATCATTATATAGTGCCTCTCTTTGTCTCTCTTAACAGATTTTGTATTAAAGTTTATTTTGTCTGATATTAAATGCTACACCTGCTTTTTTTTGGTTTCTGTTGGCATGGAATATCTTTTTCCAACCTTTCACTTTCAGTCTGCATGCATCTTTGTTAGAGAGATGTGTTTCTTGTAAGCAACAAATAGTTGGGTTTGTTCCTTGAGCCAATCAGCCAATCAGTGTCTTTTAACTGAAGAGTTAAGTCCATTAATGTTTAATGTGACTATTGATACATAGTGACTTTGCCCTGCCATTTTCCCAGAGATATTTTCTAGTATATGCTTTGAGCTTCCCATGCTCTTTTACTGGTAGGTTTCCTTCCTTTACCTTCTTTCATATTGATGGCCGTGTTTCTGTGTTTCTGAGTGTAGCACATCTTTAAGTATATTTTGCAGGGCCGGACGAGTGGCGGCAAAATCTTTCAATTTCTGTTTGCTATGAAAGGTCTTTATTTCACCTTCATTCAAAATTGAGAGCTTAGCAGGATATAATATTCTGGGCTGGCAGTTGTTCTCTCTTAGCACCTGTGCTATGTCTCGCCATTCCCTCCTAGCCTGTAGTGTTTCTGATGAGAAGTCAGCAGTGAGTCTAATTGGAGATCCTCTGAGAGTAATCTGACGTTTCTCTCTTGCACATTTTAGGATCTTTTCTTTATGTTTCACTGTGGTGAGTTTAATTACAACGTGTCGTGGTGAGGATCTCTTTTGGTCATGTTTATTGGGGGTTCTATGAGCTTCCTGTACCAGGATGTCTCTGTCCTTCTCCAAACCTGGAAAGTTCTCTGCAAGTATCTCACTAAAATGACCTTCTAATCCTTTCTCTCTCTCCATGCCTTCAGGAACTCCTAGAACTCGAATGTTTTTTTTAATAGTATCCTGTAGATTCCCAACAATATTTTTTAGAATTCTAATTTCCTCTTCTTTTCTTTGGTTTGACTGTATGTTTTCCTGTGCTCTGTCTTCTAAGTCTGATATTCTCTCTTCGGTTTCACTGACTCTGCTTCTTAGACTTTCTAATGTGTTTGTCATTTGATCTATTGAGCTCTTCATTTCATTTTTATTTCTCTTCACTATCACACTTTCCTGTTCTACTAGTTTCTGCGTTTCATTTTGATTCTTCCTTCAAATTTCATTTTCACGAGAGAGATTTTCAATCTTGTCCATTAAGGATTTCTGTAGTTCAAGGATTTGCTTTTGAAAACTTCTAAATGTTCTTATCATAAATTTTTTGAAATCCATATCTTGCATTTCTTCTATCTCATCATCTTCATAATCTTGGCTTGGGGTGTTTTGTTTATTTGGAGGCATCATAGTGTCATCGTTGATCTTGTTCCCTCAATTTTTGTGTTTGTTGCTTGGCAGCATTTTTAATTCTTCTTCCCTCACTGTGAGTTTTTTTTTAATACTATGTCTGTGTTAAGTGGACTGCCTGCTCTTGGAGGAGCCTTGGAGTCTTGAGATGGGTGTGGCCTGAGAGCTCTGCTTGGTTCTTCCGGGTTACAGTTGTGCAAAGGTAACACCCTCAGGTTATGCTTGGTAAATCTCTATTTATTTATTTATTTATTTATTATTCAGGAGGTAAGTAATACTGCACCGCATGGCTGAGCAGAATTGATGGTATTTAGCTTCTGATCTCTGGCTTCTACCCAAAAGTCTGTGCGGGCTCATTTACTGCTGCAGACTCCCACTGGGTTGCCTAGGCTACTGAATTATTGCCTTAGTTCTCCCCTTTTGTTATGTATATCCCGAGTGGGGGTCTCCTCTTTGTCTCTTGCTCGCCTTTGCAAGGTTGGTGGAGAGAGAAACTTGTCTGTACCAGTACCCCCCACCCTTTTTTTTTCTTCTCTCCTGTAGTCAGTCTGGTGAAGTTTCCCACCTCAAAGCCCACTTCCCTCTAGAGTCTGTCCACTGTTTCCCCGCGAATGTTTCTGGTTACTGAGCTCACCTCCCCTTCCAGCACTGATGTGTGCACTCGGAGCCCTGGGTGTCCCTGCTCTCCCTACTGGTGTCTGTGTCACATCCACTCCCCTTCCCACACTGGCACACAGACCCTGAGGCTCCGCGGCTCGGCTTCCGTGCAGTGGGCGACCTTGCTCTCCCAGTAGGTACTCCAAGTCACAGCCACTAGATCCGGAAAAGTTTACTCTGCAATTCTTTCCTAATCCTTTTTCTGAGGCTACCATAACTCCACTTTTATTAAACTAAATTTTCCCGGACTATCGGTGTGCGCCCTCACTATTCCACCATCTTCAAAAAAATCATTTTCAAAATAAACTTGGGAGTTAGAAAAATACAACTGAAAAAATATCTTTTGTTAGCAGATGATTTACTTTCCATAGAATCATACAACTATAAAACTAGATGGATCTTGGAGATCTGCGCTGGCCATCTGTTTGTGTGTGTGTGATAAGACAGTTTCTTTCTATTGATCCAGAAAAATCAAAATTTTATTTAATTTTTTCTAAATAAATAAAATTTTGTTGGAAATTTGTTCATACAATACTAAATACCTTTTAATGCATAAGAAAGTCACAAAAACAGATACTAATGGTCGGAGGCAAGATGGCGGAATAGGAAGGGAGCACACTGATAGTCCAGGGAGAGATAGTTTAATAAAAGTGGAGATACTGCAGGTTCAAGGAAGAGTAGGGGAGGAAACAGCAGAAGAAACTCTTCCGGAATGCGTGATTCACAGCGGACCTGCATGGAGAGCATGGGAGCCCACAGTTCGGGACACCAGCGGCAGACTCAACACACCAGCGCTGGAACACGAGGTGAGCCGAACCTCAATAGCCCGAGACACTGGCAGGCAAGCGGAGAGAGGAGACTAGAGGGAATGACCCCCAGGGGGGGAAGTTCACCAGGCTAACTGGAAGAGAGAGAGAGAGAGAAAAAAAAGGTGACTGGTACGGACACGGGTTTCTCTCTCTCCGCTCACTCTCATGGACGAGCAAGACAAAGAGCAGGCGCCATCTTGGACATACGTCATAAGCAGAGCGACCTCAGGTCTGCACCGGCCCTGAGCCTAGCAGAAAAACCTGACTCTGGGCGGGGCGAATTAACAGGAGATTAGGACCTAGTAAATTTGTGATGCTACTGAACTGAGACTGTGAAAAAAGAGACGGTGGGGGAGAGAAGTCACGGAATTCACGTGAGCACTCTCCAGAGACGCTACAATTCCGTAACTTTGGCAACCCAGTGGGAGACTGAAGGAGAATATGAGCCCACTCTGAGGGCCGAACAGATTCCCTGTGTGGTCCTTGGGAAAGAGCTTCCGATCTCTGGCTCCTGTGGGTATATCATTTGCCTGCTAACTACCTCCAACTGCATTCAGCTGTGTGGAATTACTTCCCTTTAGAATCAAAAAAAGAAAGAGAGAGAGAGAGAGAGAGAGAGATTTACCATGTCTAACCTGGGAGTGTCACCTTTGGCACACCAAACAGAGCTCTCAGGCCACACCCATCTCAAGCCCTAAGGCTCCATCAAAAACAGATAGTCCACTTAATCTAGAGTCATAGTATAACAAGAAAAAGCACCACAGTGAAGAAACCAAATATCTCCAATATGCCAAATAACAAACGCAAAAACCGAGGTAATAAAAACAAGGAAGTCACCATGACGCCCTCAAATGGAAAAGACACCCCAATTCAAGATTATGAAGATAATGACATAGAAGAAATGCAAGAAGCAGATCTCAAAAAAATTGATAAGAACATTAAGAAGTTCTCAAAAACAAATTCTTGAACTACAGAAATCCTTAATGGACAAGATAGAAAATCTCTCTCGTGAAAATGAAATATTAAGGAGGAATCAAAATGAAATGAAACAACTAGTACAACAGGAAACTGGGATAGTGACTGAAGTGAAGAATTCAATAGATCAAATGAAAAACACAATAGAGAGCCTTACAAACAGAATGGGTGAAGCAGAAGAGAGAATATCGGACTTAGAAGATAGAGAACAGGAAAGGATACAGTCAGACCAAAGAAAAGAAGAGGAAATTAGAAATCTAAAACATATTGTCGGGAATCTTCAGGATACTATTAAAAAACCCAACATTCGGGTTCTAGGAGTTCCTGAAGGCATGGAGAGGGAGAAAGGATTAGAAGGCCTTTTTAGTGAGATATTAGCAGAAAATTTCCCAGGTTTGGAGAAGGACAGAGAAATCCTAGTACAGGAAGCTCACAGAACCCCTAATAAACATGACCAAAAGAGATCCTCACCACGACACGTTGTAATTAAACTCTCCACAGTGAAACATAAAGAAAAGATCCTAAAATGTGCAAGAGAGAAACGTCATATTACTCTCAGAGGATCTCCAATCAGACTCACAGCTGACTTCTCATCAGAAACTCTACAGGCTAGGAGGGAATGGCGAGATATAGCCCAGGTACTAAGAGAGAAAAACTGCCAGCCCAGAATATTATATCCTGCAAAGCTATCATTTGTGAATGAAGGTGAAATAAAGACTTTTCATAACAAACAGAAATTGAAAGAATTTGTTGCCACTCGTCCAGCCCTGCAAAAGATGCTTAAAGATGTGTTACACACAGAAACACAGAAACACGGTCATCAATATGAAAGAAGGTAAAGGAAGGAAACCAAGGAAGGAAACCTCACAGCAAAAGATCACAGGAAATTCAAAGCATATATTAGAACTTATCTTTGGCAAATGGCAGGGCAAAGTTACCACTTATCATTAGTCACATTGAACGTGAATGGCCTGAACTCTCCAGTTAAAAGACACAGATTGGCTGATTGGGTTAAGGAACAAAACCCATCTATTTGCTGCTTACAAGAAACATATCTTTCCAACAAAGATCCACACAGACTGAAAGTGAAAGGCTGGAAAAAGATATACCATGCCAACAGAAATGAAAAAAGAGCAAGCGTAGCCATCTTAATATCGGCAACATAAACTTTACCACAAAAACTGTTAAGAGAGACAAAGAGGGGCACTATATAATGATTAAGGGATCAATACAACAAGAAGATATAACAATTATCAATGTATATGCACCTAACTACAGGGCACCAGTTTATCTAAAAGATTTGTTAACGCACTTAAAGGGAGACTTAGACCCCAATACAATAGTACTGGGGAACTTCAATACTCCACTCTCAGAAATAGACAGATCAATAGGACAGAAGATTAACAAGGATACAGTAGATTTAAACGACACTATAGCCCAAATGGATCTAACAGATATCTACAGAACTTTCAATCCTACAGCTAAAGATTTTACATTCTTCTCAGCAGTACATGGAACCTTCTCTAGGATTGACCACATACTAGGCCATAAAGCAAGTCTCAGCAAATTCAAAAGAATTAGAATCATACCATGCAGCTTCTCAGACCATAAAGGAATGAAGTTGGAAATTAGCAACTCAGGAATCCCTAGAGCATACGCAAACACATGGAGATTGAACAACATGCTCCTGAAAGAACAATGGGTCATAAAAGAAATCAAAAGAGAAATCAAAAACTTTCTGGAAGTAAATGAGGATAACAGCACAACATACCAAAACTTATGGGATGCAGCAAAAGCAGTGTTAAGAGGAAAGTTTATATCAATAGGTGCCTACATCAAGAAATTGGAAAGGCACCAAATAGATGAGCTTTCAATTCACCTCAAGGATCTAGAAAACCGACAGCAAACCAGACCCAAATCTAGTAGCAGAAGAGAAATAATTAAAACCAGAGAAGAAATCAACAGGATTGAATCAAGAAAAACATTACAAAAAAATCAGCCAAACGAGGAGCTGGTTTTTTGAAAAAATAAACAAAATTGACACCCCATTGGCCCAACTAACTAAAAAAAGAAGAGAAAAGACCCAAATCAATAAAATCAGAGATGAAAAAGGAAATTAACAACAGACACCACAGAAATAAAAAGAATCATTAGAAATTACTACAAGGACTTGTATGCTAGCAAACAGGGAAACCTATCAGAAATGGATAGATTCCTAGATACATGCAACCTACCTAAATTGAACAAGGAAGGCATCAAAAACCTAAACAGACCCATAACTGAGACAGAAATTGAAACAGTAATAAAGGCCCTCCCAACAAAGAAAAGCCCAGGACCAGATGGATTCACTGCTGAATTCTACCAGACATTTAAAGAAGAACGAACTCCAATTCTTCTCAAACTATTCAGAACAATCGAAGAAGAGGGAATCCTCCCAAATTCTTTCTATGAAGCCAGCATCACCTTAATTCCTAAGCCAGAAAAAGATGCAGCACTGAAAGAGAATTACAGACCAATATCCCTGATGAACATAGATGCAAAAATCCTCAATAAAATTCTCGCCAATAGAATGCAACAACACATCAGAAAGATCACCCACCCAGACCAAGTGGGATTTATCCCTGGTATGCAGGGATGGTTTAATGTGCACAAGACAATCAATGTGATACACCACAGTAACAGACTGCAGAAGAAATCCATATGATTCTCTCAATAGATGCCGAGAAAGCATTTGATAAAATACAACACCCGTTCATGATGAAAACTCTAAGCAAACTGGGTTTGGAAGGAACATTCCTCAATACAATCAAAGCAATCTATGAAAAACCCACAGCCAACATCCTATTGAATGGGGAAAAATTGGAAGCATTTCCACTGAGATCTGGTACCAGACAGGGATGTCCACTCTCACCACTGCTATTCAATATAGTTCTGGAGGTTCTAGCCAGAGCTATTAGGCAAGAAAAAAAATTAAAGCGATACAAATTGGGAAGGAAGAACTCAAACTATCCCTCTTTGCAGATGACATGATTCTTTATTTAGGGGACAAAAGAACTCTACTAAGAGACTATTGGAACTCATAGAAGAGTTTGGCAAAGTAGCAGGGTATAAAATCAATGCACAAAAATCAACAGCCTTTGTATACACAGACAATGCCATGGCTGAGGAAGAACTTCTAAGATCAATCCCATTCACAATAGCTACAAAAACAATCAAATACCTTGGAATAAACTTAACCAAGGACGTTAAAGATCTCTACGATGAAAATTACAAAACCTTAAAGAAAGAAATAGAAGAGGATACCAAGAAATGGAAAAATCTCCCATGCTCATGGAGTGGAAGAATCAATATCATCAAAATGTCCATTCTCCCAAAAGCAATTTATAGATTCAATGCAATACTAATCAAGATACCGAAGACCTTCTTCTCAGATCTGGAAAAAATGGTGCTGAAATTTATATAGAGGCACAAAAGACCTCAAATAGCTAAAGCAATCTTGTACAACAAAAACAAAGCCGGAGGCATCACAATACCAGATTTCAGGACATACTACAGGGCAGTTGTAATCAAAACAGCATGGTACTGGTACAGAAACAGATGGATAGACCAATGGAACAGAATTGAAACACCAGAAATCAACCCAAACATCTACAGCCATCTTATATTTGACCAAGGATCTAAAACCAATTCCTGGAGCAAGGACAGTCTATTCAATAAATGGTGCTGGGAAAACTGGATTTCCACGTGCAGAAGCATGAAGCAAGACCCCTACCTTACACCTTACACAAAAATCCACTCAACGTGGATTAAAGACCTAAATCTACGACCTGACACCATCAAGATACTAGAGAACATTGGAGAAACCCTTCAAGATAATGGCACAGGCAAAGAATTTCTGGAAAAGACCCGGGAGGCACAGGCAGTCAAAGCCAAAATCAACTATTGGGATTGCATCAAATTGAGAAGTTTCTGTACTGCAAAAGAAACAGTCAGGAGAGTGAAGAGACAACCGACAGAATGGGAAAAAATATTTGCAAACTATGCAACAGATAAAGGGTTAATAACCAGAATCTACAAAGAGATCAAGAAACTCCACAAAAACAAAACCAACAACCCACTTAAGAGATGGGCCAAGGACCTCAATAGACATTTTTCAAAAGAGGAAATCCAAATGGCCAACAGGCACATGAAAAAATGTTCAAGGTCATTAGCAATCAGGGAAATGCAAATCAAAACCACAATGAGGTTTCACCTCACCCCGGTTAGAATGGCTCACATGCAGAAATCTACCAACAACGGATGCTGGCGAGGATGTGGGGAAAAAGGGACACTAATCCACTGTTGGTGGGAATGCAAACTGGTCAAGCCACTATGGAAGTCAGTCTGGAGATTCCTCAGAAACCTGAAGATAACCCTACCGTTCGACCCTGCCATCCCACTCCTTGGAATTTACCCAAAGGAATTTAAATTGGCAAACAAAAAAGCGGTCTGCACCCTAATGTTTATCGCAGCACAATTCACAATAGCCAAGACCTGGAACCAACCTAAATGCCCATCAACGGTAGACTGGATAAAGAAATTATGGGATATGTACTCTTTAGAATACTATACCGCAGTAAGAAACAACGAAATCCAGTCATTTGCAACAAAATGGAGGAATCTGGAACACATCATGCTGAGTGAAATAAGCCAGTCCCAAAGGGACAAATACCATATGTTCTCCCTGATGTGACAACTGACTGAACACCAAAAAAGGAAACCTGTTGAAGTGAAATGGACACTATGTGAAATGGTGACTTGATCAGCATAGCCCTGACTGTTAATGAACAATTTAATACATTATCCCTCTTAGTATTTTTTTGTCTGTTCTACTTAATATGACTGGTTTAATTCTGTAATTATCACACAGTTATCCTTAAGTGTTGAAATTTAACTGAAATGTGATCCCTGTTAAACATAAGAGTGGGAATAAGAGAGGGAAGAGATGTACAATTTGGGACATGCTCAAGCTGACTTGCCCCAAATGGTAGAGTTAGAAACATACCAGGGGATTCCAATTCAATCCCATCAAGGTGGCGTGTGCCAATGCCATCTCACTAGTCCAAGTGATCAACTTCAGTTCACAATTGATCATAATGAAAGGACTAAGAGTCAAAGGGAGCACATAAACAAGTCTAGTACCTCCTAATACTTACCGATAGAGTAAATAAAAGGGAGAGTGATCCAACATGGGAAGCGAGATACTCAGCAGACTCATAGAATGGTGGATGTCCTAAACAGCACTCTGGCCTCATAATCAGCCCTAAAGGCATTTGGATCTGGCTGAAAAGCCCATGAGAGTATTTCAGGCATGGACAGCCAAGACACTCTGGCAAAAAGATCTCTGTGAGTGAGATCCCAGTGGAAAGAACAGGTCTTCAAAGAAGGAGGTACCTTTCTCTGAAGGGAGGAGAGAACCTCCACTTTGACTATGACCTTGTCTAAATAAGATAAGAGTCGGAGAACTCAGAGGGCTTCCATAGCCTTGGAAACTCATGACTGGAGCATAGGGAGATTACTGATGCCATAGACAGGAGTGTCAATTTGTAAAGTCAACAACAGGAGTCACTGTGCACTTACTCCTCATGTAGGATCTCTGTCCTTAATGTGCTGTACATTGAGATTTAATGCTATAATGAGTACTCAAACAATATATTTCACTTTGTGTTTCTATGGGGGTGCAAACTGTTGAAATCTTTACTTAATGCATACTAAACTGATATTCTGTAAAAAAAAAAAAAAGAAATTATCAATTCCCAACTAGACTCTCACTGGGATTAAACATGACAATAGGTCTGATCTGATTTCATCATCATTTAAAAAAATCATCTATTATTTTTCACTTTATGTTTCTGTGTGGGAGCAAACTGTTGAAATCCTTACTTAATGTATACTAAGCTGATCTTCTGTATATTAAGATAATTGAAAATGAATCTTGATGTGAATGGAAGGGGAGAGGGAGTGGGAAAGGGGAGGGTAGTGGGTGGGAGGGACGGTATGGGGGGGGAGCCATTGTAACCCATGAGTCGTACTTTGGAAATTTATATTCATTAAATAAAAGTTAAAAAAATAAAAAAATAAAAAATGAAATTTTGGTATAAAAAAAAGTATAGGGTTATGGTGAAAGGTTAGGTTTAAGTCTAGTGCTAGGGTTAGGTCTAGGCCTAGTGTTAGGGTTAGGGTTAGGGCTAGTTTTATGATTAGGGCTAGGGTTAGGATTAGGTTTAGTGTTAGGGTTAAGTCTAGATTTAGGGTTAGTGTTAAGGCTAGGTCTATGTCTAAGGCTAGGGTTATGATTAGGGCTAAGCCTAGCACTAGGGCTAGGGTTAGGGTTAGGAAGTTTAGGGCTAGTGTTAGGATTAGGGTTAGGCCTAGGCTTAGTCTATGATTACACTTAGGGTTAGGTGTAGGCTCTTGTTAGTGTTAGTGCTAGTTTTTAGGATAGGGATAACTTTAGGGATAGGGTTAGGGTTAGGGTTATTTCTTGGGTTAGGGTTTGGTCTAGGGCTAGGACTAAGGCTAGAGTTAGGGTTAGGGCTAGGGCTAGTTCTAGGACTACAGTTATGGTTAGGTGTAGGGCTAGTGTTAGTGTTAGGGCTAGGGTTAGGGGTAGGTATAGGGTTAGGGTTAGGGTTAAGGCTAGATTTAGGGTAAGGTCTAGCATTAAAACTAAGGCTAGGGTTGGGTTAGAGCTAGGGTTAGGGTTAGGGTTAGGGCTTGGGCTAGGTTATGGATATGGTTAGGGCTAGGGTTAGTGCTAGGGTTAGGGTTAGGGTTAGGGTTAGAGTTAGGGCTAGGGCGAGGTCTATGTCTAAGGCTAGGGTTATGATTAGGGCTAAGCCCAGTGCTAGGGTTAGTGATAGACTTAGGATTGGGGTTAGTGTTGGTTTATGGTAAGGGTTAGGGTTAGGGTTAGGGTTAGGATTAGGGTTAGGGCTAGGGTTAGTGTTAGTTGTAGGGCTAGTGTTAGTGTTAGGGTTAAGTCTAGATTTAAGGTAAGGTCTAGCATTAGCAATAAGGCTAGGGTTGAATTAGAGCTATTGTTAGGGTTAGGGTTTGGTTAGGGTTAGGGTTAGGGTTAGGGTTAGGGTTAGGGTTAGGGTTAGGGTTAGGTATAGGGTTAGGGCTAGTGTTCAGGTTAGGTTTAGGGTTAGCATTAGGGCTAGTTTTAGAGTTCCATTTTGGATAGAGCTAGGGTTTGGGTAGGTTTAGGGTTTGGGTTAGTGTTAGGTTTAGGGCTAGTGTCAGGGTAAGGGCTAAATTATGGTTAATGTTAATGTTAGGGCTAAGGTTAAGGTTAGGATTAAATCTAGGGTTAGGTTTAGAGTTAGGGCGAGGGTTAGGGTTAGCGTTAGGGCTAGCGTTACGGTTTGGGTTAGGGTTAGGGCTAGGGCTAGGGTTAGGGTTACGGTTATGATTAGGGATAGGGTTAGGGTTAGAGTTAGGGTTAAGTTTAGGGTTAGGGTTAGGTCTAGTGTTAGGATTTGACTAGGTTTAGGGTTAGGATTTCTGTTAGAGTTAGGGCTAGTGTTAGTGTTAGGTCTAGGCTTAGGGTTAGTGTTAGGGCTAGGGTTAGTGTTAGTGATAGGGCTAGGTCTAGGGTTAGGGTTAGGATTAGGGCTAGGGTTAGGGTTTGTATTAGGGCTAGGGTTAGGGTTAGCATTAGGGCTAGGATTAGAGTTAGGGCTAGGGTTATGGTTAGGGCTAGGTTAGGGTTAGATTTAGGGTTAGGTAAGGGCTAGTGTTATGATTAGGCATAGGTTTAGGGTTAGTGTTAGGGCTAGGGCTAGTGTTAGTGTTAGGGCTAGGTTTAGGGTTATGGTTAGGGCTAGGGTTAGGTTTAGGGTTAGAGTTATGGATAGGATTAGGGTTAGGGTTAGGACTTGTGCTAGTGTTAGGATTAGCGTTAGGGCTAGCGTCAGGGTTAGGTCTTTGGTTATGGTTAGGTTTAAGGCTAGGTTTAGGGTTTAGGTTAGGGTTAGGCCTAGGTCTATTTCTAAGGCTAGGTTTATGATTAGGGCTAAGACTAGTGCTAGGACTAGTGATAGACTTAGGGTTGGTGTTAGGGTTGCTTATTGTAAGGGCTAGGGTTAGGGTTAGGGTTAGGTTTAGGGCTAGTGTTAGGGTTAGCGCTATTGCTAGGGTTAGGGCTAGTGTTTTGATTAGGGCTAGGCTTAGGGTTAGGGTTAAGGTTAGTGTTAGTGTTAGTGTTAAGTCTAGTGTTAGGATTAGAGCTAGGGTTAGGGTTAGGGTTAGATTTAGGGCTAGGGTTAGTGTTAGGGTTAGGTTTAGGCATAGTCTTAGGGTTAGGGTTAGTGTTAGGGTTAGGGCTAAATTAGGGTTATGGTTTGGGTTAGGGCTCATTTAGGTTTAGTATTATGGTTAGGGCTAGTTTTAGGGTTAGGGTTAGGGTGAGGGTTAGAGTTAGGGTTAGCATTATGACTAGAGTTAGGGTTAGGTTAGTATTAAGGCTAGGGCTAGGGTAGGGCTACTGTTATGATTAGGGCTAGGGTTAGGTTTAAGGTTAGGGTTAAGGTTACTTTAGGGCTAGGTCTACTGTTAGGATTAGGGCTAGGGTTAGGGTTAGGGTTTGTGTTAGGGTTAGGGCTAGTGTTAGGGTTAGGGCTAGGCTTAGGGTTAGGGTTAGGGTTAGAGTTAGGGTTAGGGTTAGGGCTAGGGCTAGGGCTTGGATTAGGGTTGTGTTAAGGCTAGTTTTAGAGTTATGGTTTGGGCTAGAGCTAGGGTTAGGTTTATGGTTAGAGTTAGGGTTAGGGTTAGGGCTAGGTCTATGTCTAAGGCTAAGGTTATGATTAGGGCTAAACCTAGTGATAGGGCTAGTTATAGACTTACAGTTGGAGTTAGGGTTGTTTTAGGGTTAGGTCTAGGATTAGGGCTAGGTTTAGGGATAGGGTTTGGGTTAGCGATAAGGTTAATGTTAGGATTACAGATAGGTTTAGTGTTATGGCTATTGTTTTGGTTGATTAGGGCTAGGCTTAGGTGTAGGCTTAAGGTTAGTGTTAGTGTTAGGTCTAGTGTTAGAATTAGTGCTAGGGTTAGGGTTAGGATTAGCGTTATGGCTAGTGTTATTGTTAGGGTTCGGGTTAGGGTTAGGATTAGTACTATGGCTAGGGTTATGATTAGGGCTAGGTTAAGGATTAAGTTTAGGATTAGAGTTAGGGTTAGGGTTAGGGCTAGGGCTAGGGTTAGGTTTAGGGTTTGGGTTAGGGTTAGGGCTAGTGTTATGATAAGGGCTAGGGTGAGTGTTAGGGTTAGGGTTAAGGTTAGTGTTAGGGTTAGGGCTAGGGTAAGATTAGTGTTAGGGTTAGCGCTAGTGTTAGTGTTAGGGCTAGGTTTAGGGTTATATTTAGTGCTACGGTTAGGGTTAGGGTTATGGCTAGGATTAAGGTTAGATTAGGGTTAGGGCTTGGCTAGGTTTAGGGTTAGGGTTAGGTCTATTGTTGGGATTAGGGCTAGTGTTAGGCTAGGGTTAGGGTTAGGGCTAGGGCTAGGGTTAGGGTTAGGGCTGGGGTTAGGGCTAGGTCTATGTCTAAGGCTAGGGTTATGATTAGGGCTAATCCTAGTGCTAGGGCTAGTGATAGACTTAGGGCTGCTGTTAGGGTTCTTTTAGGGTAAGGGTTAGTATTAGGTTTAGGGTTAGGGTGAGGGTTAGGTCTAGGTTTAGGGTTAGAGTTAGGGTGAGGGTTAGGGTTAGGGTTAGCATTATGACTAGTGTTAGGGTTAGGGTTAGTGTTAGGGCTAGGGCTAGGGTTAGGCCTAGGGTTAGGGTTAGGGTTAGGGCTAGGTTTAGGGCTAGGATTTGGGTTACGTTAGCGCTAGTTTTAGAGTTACAGTTTGGGCTAGAGCTAAGGCTAGGGTTATGGTTAGGGTTAGGGCTAGGGCTAGGTCTATGTCTAAGATTTGTGTTATGGTTGGGACTCAGCCTAGTGCTAGGGTTAGTGATAAACTTAGGTTTGGGTTTAGGGTTGTTTTAGGGTAGGTCTAGGATTAGGGCTAGGTCTAGGGACAGGGTTTCAGTTAGAGCTAGGGTTAATGTTAGGGCTAGTGGTAGGGTTAGGGTTACACCTATTGTTTTGATAAGGGGTAGACTTAGGTTTAAGCTTTAAGTTAGTGTGTTAGGTCTAGTGTTAGGATTAGGGCTAGGGTTAGGGTTAGGGTTAGAGTTAGGGTTAGGGTTTGTGTTAGAATTTTGGCTAGTATTAGTGTTAATGTAGGTTAGGGTTAGGGTTAGGGCTAGGGTTAGGGTTAGGGTTAGTGTTAGGGCTAGGGATAGGGTTATGGCTAGGCTTAGGGTTAGGGTTAGGGCTAGGTTTAGCGTTAAGGTTAAGGTTATGTTAGGGCTAGTTTTAGAGTTACTGTTTAGGCTAGAGCTAGGGCTAGGGTTAGGGTTAGGGTTAGGGTAGTGTTAGGGCTAGGTCTATGTCTAAGGCTAGTGTTATGGTTATGGCTAAACCTAGTGCTAGGGCCAGTGATAGACTTAGGTTTGGGGTTGGGGTTGTTTTAGGGTTAGGTCTAGGATTAGGGCTAGGTCTAGGGATAGGGTTTGGGTTAGGGTTAGGGCTAGGGTTAGGGTTTGTGTTAGAGTTTGTGCTAGTGTTAGTATTAAAGTAGGTTTAGGGTTAGTGCTAGGTTTAGGGTTAGGGTTAGGGCTATGTTAGGGTTAGGGGTGGGGTGGTGGTAGGGGTAGGTCTAATACTAAGGCTAGGGTTATGATTAGGGCTAAACCTAGGTCTAGGGCTAGTGATAGACTTATGGTTGGGGTTAGGCTTGGTTTAGGGTTAGGTCTAGGATTAAGGCTAGGTCTAGGGATAGGGTTTGGGTTAGGGCTAGGGTTAGGGTTAGGGTTAGGTTTAGGTGTAATGTTATGGTTTGGTTTCGACTAGGGCTAGGTCTAAGGCTAGTGTTAGTGTTAGGGTTAGACCAATGCTGGGGCTAGTGTTAAGTTTAGGATTGGGGACAGGGTTAGGGTTAGGGTTACAGTTAGGGCTAGGGTTAAGTTCAGGGCCAGGTTTAGGGTTAGGTTTAGGGTTAGGCCTAGGGTTAGGGTTAGGGTTAGGGTTTGGGCTAATGTTCGGATTAGGGCTAGAGTTAGGATTAGGCTTAGGGTTAGGATTAGGGCCAAGGTTAGGGTTAGGTTTAGGGCTAGGTTTAGGGTTAGGGATAGAGCTAGGGCTAGTGTTATGTTTAGGACTAGGGTGAGGGTTAGTGTAGTGTTAAGGTTAGTGTTAGGGTTAGGGTTATGTTTAGGGTTTGGGTTAGGGCTAGGCTTAGGGTTAGGTTTAGGGCTGGGTTTAGGGTTAGATTAGCGCTAGGTTATGGTTAGGGTTAGGGTCAGGGTTCAGGCTAGGGTTAGGGGTAAGGCTAGGTTTAGGGTTAGTGGTAGTGTTAGGGTTAGGGTTAGGGTTAGGGTTAGGTTGGGGTTAGGGGTAGGGTTAGGGGTAAGGGTGCGGGTAGGTCTATGTCTAAGGCTAGGGTTTGATTAGGGCTAAGCCTAGTGTTAGGTCTAGTGATAGACTTAAGGTAGGGGTTGGGGTTGTTTTAGGGTTAGGTCTAGTATTAGGGCTAGGTCTAGGGATAGGTTTTGGGTTAGGGCTAGGGTTAGGGTTAGGTTAGGTTTAGGTGTAATGTTATGGTTTGGTTTAGGTTTAGGTTTAGGTCTAAGTCTAGGGATATGGTTAGGGTTAAGACCAATGTTAGGGCTAGGGTTAGGTTAGGTTTAGGATTGGGACAGGGTTAGGGTTAGGTCTAGGGCTAGGGATAAGTTTAGAGCTAGGGCTAGGTTGAGCCCTACCGTTATGGTTAGGTTAGGTATGGTTAGGCTAGGGCTATGATTAGGGCCAGTTAGGGTTAGGTTTAGGGTTAGGCCTAGCGTTACGGTTAGGGTTAGGGTTTGGGCTAATGTTCTGATTAGGGTTAGGGTTAGGATTAGGCTTAGGGTTAGGATTAGGGACAAGGTTAGGGTTAGGGTTAGTGTTATGATTAGGTCTAGGGTGAGGGTTAGGTTTAGGGTTAAGGTTAGTGTTAGGGTTAGGGTTAGGTTTAGGGTTAGGGTTAATGCTAGGGTTAGGGTTAGGATTAGGGTTAGGGTTCGGGCTAGGGTCAGGGTTAGTGTTATGGCTAGGGTTATGATTAGGGCTAGGGTTATGATTACAGTTAGGGTTAGGGTTAAGGCTAGGGTTAGGTTTAGGGTTAGGGTTAGGGTTAGGGCTAGTGTTATGATAAGGGCTAGGGTGTTAGGTTTAGTGTTAAGGTTTTTTTAGGGTTAGGCTTAGGTTTAGGCTTAAGGTTAGGGCTATGCTTAGGGTTAGGTTTAGTGGTAGGGTTAGGGTTATGGCTAGGGCTAGGTTTATGGTTTGGGTTAGGGTTAGGGTTAGCGTTACGGCTAGGGTTAGGGTTAGGGTTAGGGTTTGGGTTACTGTTAGGGCTAGTTTTATGATTAGGGCTAGGGTTGGGATTAGGATTAGGGTTAGGGCTAGGGTTAGGTTTAGGTATAGGGTTAGGGCTAGGGTTAGGGTTAGTGTTAGGGCTAGTTTTAGTTATGGCTTGGGCTAGAGCTAAGGCTAGGACTTGGTTTAGGGTTAGGACTAGGGCTACGTCTATTGCCAGTGTTAGGGTTAATGCTAGGGTTTGGGTCGGGTCCAGGGCTAGTTCTCTGACTATGGCAAGGGCGAGGGTTAATGTTAGGGTTAGGGCTAGGCTTAGTGTTAGGGTAGTGGCAGGGTTAGGGGTATGGTTAAGGCGAGGGCTAGCATTAGGGTTACGGTTAGGTTTAGGGCTAGGGCTACGGCTAGGGCTAGGGTTAGTGTTAGGGCTAGTTTTGGGGTTAGGGCAAGAGCTAGGGTTGGGGTTAAGGCACGGTTTAGTGTTAATGTTAGGGTTAGGGATAGTGTAAGTGTTAGGGCTAGGTTTAGGGTTATGTTTAGGGCTAGGGTTAGGGTTGTGGTTATGGCTATGTTTAGGGTTAGGGTTAAGTCTTGGTCTAGGGTTAGGGTTAGAGTTAGGTCTATTGTTAGGATTAGGGCTAAGGTTAAGTTAGGGCTAGGCATCAATGGTAGACTGGATAAAGAAATTATGGGATATGTATTCTTTAGAATACTATACCGCAGTAAGAAACAACGAAATCCAGTCATTTGCAACAAAATGGAGGAATCTGGAACACATCATGCTGAGTGAAGTAAGCCAGTCCCAAAGGGACAAATACTATATGTTCTCCCTGATCGGTGACAACTGACTGAACACCAAAAAGGAAACCTCCTGAAGTGAAATGGACACTATGAGAAATGGTGACTTGATCAGCATAGCCCTGACTGCTAATGGACAACTTAATACATTATCCCTCATAGTATTTTTTTGTCTGTTCTACTTAATATGACTGGTTTAATTCTGTAATTATCACACAGTTATCCTTAAGTGTTGAAAATTAACTGAAATGTGATCCCTGTTAAACATAAGAGTGGGAATAAGAGAGGGAAGAGATGTATAATTTGGGGCATGCTCGGGCTGACTTGCCCCAATTGGTAGAGTTAGAAACATACCAGGGGATTCCAATTCAATCCCATCAAGGTGGCATGTGCCAATGCCATCTCACTATTCCAAGTGATCAATTTCAGTTCACAATTGATCATAATGAAAGGACTAAGAGTCAAAGGGAGCACATAAACAAGTCTAGTATCTGCTAACACTAACCGATAGAATAAATAAAGGGGAGAGTGATCCAACATGGGAAGTGAGATACTCAGCAGACTCATAGAATGGCGGATGTCCTAAATAGCACTCTGGCCTCAGAATCAGCCCTAAAGGCACTCGGATCTGGCTGAAAAGCCCATGAGAGTATTTCAGGCATGGAAAGCCAAGACACTCTGGCAAAAAGATCTCTGTGAGTGAGATCCCAGTGGAAAGAACAGGTCTTCAAAGAAGGAGGTGCCTTTCTCTGAAGGGAGGAGAGAACCTCCACTTTGACTATGACCGTGTCTAAACAAGATAAGAATCGGAGAACTCAAGGGGCTTCCAGAGCCTTGGAAACTCATGACTGGTGCATAGGGAGATTACTGATGCCATAGACAGGAGTGTCAATTTGTAAAGTCAACAACAGGAGTCACTGTGCACTTACTCCTCATGTAGGATCTCTGTCCTTAATGTGCTGTACACTGAGGCTTAATGCTATAATGAGTACTCAAACAGTATATTTCACTTTGTGTTTCTATGGGGGTGCAAACGATTGAAATCTTTACTTAATGTACACTAAACTGATCTTCTGTAAAAAAAAAAAAAAAGAAATTATCAATTCCCAACTTGACTCTCACTGGGATTAAACATGACAATAGGTCTGATCTGATTTCATCATCATTTAAAAAAAATCATCTATTATTTTTCACTTTATGTTTCTGTGTGGGAGCAAACTGTTGAAATCCTTACTTAATGTATACTAAGCTGATCTTCTGTATATTAAGATAATTGAAAATGAATCTTGATGTGAATGGAAGGGGAGAGGGAGTGGGAAAGGGGAGGGTAGTGGGTGGGAGGGACGGTATGGGGGGGGAGCCATTGTAACCCATGAGTCGTACTTTGGAAATTTATATTCATTAAATAAAAGATTAAAAAAATAAATAAAATAAAAATGAAATGTCTCAATAGAAAAAAAAAAGGTTAGGGCTAGGGTTAGGGATAAGGCTAGGGTTAGGGCTAGGTCTATGTCTAAGCATAGGGTTATGATTAAGGCTAAGGCTAGTGCTAGGGTTAGTGTTAGACTTAGGGTTGCTATTAGGGTTCCTTTAGGGTAAGGGTTAGGGTTAGGTTTAGGGTTAGTGTTAGGTTTAGGGCTGGTGTTAGGGTTAGGGTTAAGGTTAGTGTTAGGCATAGTCTTAGGGATAGGGCTAAATTAGGTTAGGGTTAGGGTTAGTGTTAGGATTAGGGTTAGGGCTAGGTTTAGGGTTAGAGTTAGGGTTAGGGCTAGGTTTGGGTTAGGGTTAGGGCTAGGGTTAGGGTTAGCATTATAAGTAGTGTTAGGTTTAGGGTTAGTGTTAGGGCTAGGCTAGGGTTAGGGTTAGGGTTATGATTAGGGCTAGGTTTAGTTTTAGGCTTAGGGCTAGGGTTGGGGTTAGGTCTAGTGTTAGTGTTAGCACTAGGTTTAGTGTTAGGGTTAGGGCTAGGCTTAGGGTTAGGGTTAGGGCTAGGCTTAGGGTTAGCTTAGGGCTAGGTTTAGGGTTAGGGCTAGGGCTAGGGTTAGGGTTAGTGTTAGGGCTAGGGTTAGGATTAAAGATACATCTAGGCTTAGGGTTAGGCTTAGGGCTAGGTTTAGGGTTAGGGTTATGGGTAGGGTTAGAATTAGGGTTAGGGTTACAGTGAGGGTTAGTGTTAGGGCTAGTGTTATGAATAGGGCTAGGGTTAGGATTAGCGTTATGGTTAGCTTTAGGGTTAGGACTAAGGATAGGGTCAGGGTTAGGGTTAGAATTAGGGTTAGGGTTATGGTTAGGGCTAGGATTATATTTAGGATTCTGGTTAGGGCTACGGTTAGAGTTAAAGCTAATGTTATGATTAGGGCTAGGTTTAGGGTAAGAGTTAAGGTTAAGTTTATGGTTAGGGTAGCTCTACTGTTAGTATTAGGGCTAGGTTTATGGTTAGGGTGTGTTTAGGGTTAGGTCTTGTGTTAGCGTTAGAGCTAGGTTTAGGATCAGAGTTAGGGCTAGGCTTAGATTAGCGTTAGAGCTAGGTTTAGGGCTTCGGTTAGGGTTAGGTTTAGGTTTAGGGCTAGGTTTAGTGTTAGCGTTAGGGCCAGGGTCAGGGTTAGCGTTACGGATAGGGTTAGGGTTAGGGTTAGGGCTAGGTTTAGGATTAGGTTTAGAGTTAGGTTTAGGAGAAGTAGCTAACGGGCAATCTGTAAGCTGGATGAAGGAAAATGCAGTTAGGAAAGTTCTATATTCTGTGTGCGGAGAGAAGCACTTTACAAGAGTTGTGCAGCCTGGGAGTAGACAGTCGCAATATTCAGGATATCTGTAGCCTGAGTGTAGCAGACGCAGCTTACAGGATTTCTCTCTCCTTGGTCTAGAGGGAAGCAGTTTCCAAGAGTTCTGTAGCCTGGGTGTAGAATGAAGCAGTTTACAGAGTTTTGGAGTGTGGGAGTAGCAACACGCAAAATGAGGGTTCTTTGATAACCTGAGTGTGGGAGACGCAGCTTATTGGCATTCTGTAAGCTGGGTGAAGGGAAATGCAGTTTACAGGAGTTCTGTAGCCTGGGTGTAGAGAGAAGCAGTTTAGAAACATCTGTAGCCCGGGAGAATGCCTTCGCAATATGAAGGAAACTTGTAATCTGAGCGTATCAGTCGTAGCTTACAGTATTTCTCTATCCCTGCTCTAGAGAGAAGCAGTTTACAAGAGTTCTGTAGGCTGTGTGTAGAGCGAAGCTCTTTAGAGTTTTCTGTAGAGTGGGAGTAACAACACACAATATGAGTGTTTTTTATAACCTGGGTTTAGGAGAAGTAGCTAACGGGCATTCTGTAAGCTGGATGAAGGCAAATGCAGTTAGGGAAGTTCTATATTCTGTGTGCGGAGAGAAGCACTTTACAAGAGTTGTGCAGCCGGGGAGTAGACAGTCGCAATATTCGGGATATCTGTAGCCTGAGTGTAGCAGACGCAGCTTACAGGATTTCTCTCTCCTTGGTCTAGAGGGAAGCAGTTTCCAAGAGTTCTGCAGCCTGTGTAGAAATAAGCAGTATAGAGAGTTCTGTAGCATAGGAGTAGCAATATGCAACACGAGGGATATCCAGAACCCGAGTGTGGGAGTCGCAGCTTATGGACTGACTATCTGTTACATGCGTGAAGGGAAATGCATTTACCGGGAGTTGTTACTTGTGTGTAGAGAGAAGCAGTATCAAGAGTTCTGTAGCCTGGGAATAGGCACTCGCAATATACAGGATTTCAGTAACCAGGTTGTAGAGGGAAGCACTTCACAGAGTATCTGTATGCTGGGTGTCGAGAGAAGCAATTTACAGAGTTCTGTAGCATGGGAGTAGAAATGCGCAATGCGTGTTGTCTGTATCTTCACTGTAGGACACGCAGTGTTCGGGAGTTCTGTAAGCTGGGTGTGGAGAAATGCAGTTTCTGGGAGCTGTGTATCCGGTGTGCAGAGAGAACCAGTTTCCAAGAGTTCTGTAGCCTGGGTGTAGAATGAAGCAGTTTACAGAGTTCTGTAGTGTGGGAGTAGCAACACACAAAATGAGGGTTCATTGATAACCTGAGTGTGGAAGACGCAGCTTATTGGCATTCTGTAAGCTGGGTGAAGGGAAATGCAGTTTACAGGAGTTCTGTAGCCTGGGTGTAGAGAGAAGCAGTTTAGAAACATCTGTAGCCCGGGAGAATGCCTTCGCAATATGAAGGAAACCTGTAATCTGAGCGTAGCAGTCGTAGCTTACAGTATTTCTCTATCCCTGCTCTAGAGAGAAGCAGTTTACAAGAGTTCTGTAGGCTGTGTGTAGAGCGAAGCACTTTAGAGATTTCTGTAGAGTGGGAGTTACATTACGCAATATGCAGGTTTTCTATAACCTGAGTTTGGGAGAAGCAGCTAACGGGCGTTCTGTAAGCTGGATGAAGGCAAATGCAGTTTAGGGAAGTTCTATATTCTGAGTGTGGAGAGAAGCACTTTACAAGAGTTGTGCAGCCTGGGAGTAGACACTCGCAATATTCGGGATATCTGTAGCCTGAGTGTAGCAGACGCAGCTTACAAGATTTCTCTCTCCTTGGTCTAGAGGGAAACAGTGTACAAGAGTTCTGTAGCCTGAGTGTAGAAATAAGCAGCATACAGAGTTCTGTAGCATGGGAGTAGCAATATGCAACACGAGGGATATCCAGAACCCGATTGTGGGAGTCGCAGCTTACGGACGATCTGTTACATGGGTGAATGGAAAAGCATTTTCCGGGAGCTGTGTAACTTGTGTGTAGAGAAAGCAGTTTACAAGAGTTCTGTAGGCTGGGTGTAGAGTGAAGCACTTTAGAGATTTCTGTAGAGTGGGAGTAACAAGACACAATATGCGTGTTTTTTATAACCTGAGTTTAGGAGAAGTAGCGAACGGGCGTTCTGAAAGCTGGATGAAGGAAAATGCAGTTAGGGAAGTTCTATATTCTGTGTGCGGAGAGAAGCACTTTACAAGAGTTGTGCAGCCTGGGAGTAGACAGTCGCAATATTCGGGATATCTGTAGCCTGAGTGTAGCAGACGCAGCTTACAGGACTTCTCTATCCTTGGTCTAGAGGGAAGCAGTTTCCAAGAGTTCTGTAGCCTGAGTGTAGAAATAAGCAGTATAGAGAGTTCTGTAGCATGGGAGTAGCAATATGCAACACGAGGGATATCCAGAACCCGAGTGTGGGAGTCGCAGCTTACGGACGATCTGTTACATGCTTGAAGGGAAATGCATTTACCGGGAGTTGTGTAACTTGTGTGTAGAGAGAAGCAGTTTACAAGAGTTCTGTAGGCTGGGTGTAGAGTGAAGCACTTTAGAGATTTCTGTAGAGTGGGAGTAACAACACACAATATGAGTGCTTTTTATAACCTGAGTTTAGGAGAAGTAGCGAACGGGCGTTCTGTAAGCTGGATGAAGGCAAATGCAGTTAGGGAAGTTCTATATTCTGTGTGCGGAGAGAAGCACTTTACAAGAGTTGTGCAGCCTGGGAGTAGACAGTCGCAATATTCGGGATATCTGTAGCCTGAGTGTAGCAGACGCAGCTTACAGGATTTCTCTCTCCTTGGTCTAGAGGGAAGCAGTTTCCAAGAGTTCTGTAGCCTGAGTGTAGAAATAAGCAGTATAGAGAGTTCTGTAGCATGGGAGTAGCAATATGCAACACGAGGGATGTCCAGAACCCGAGTGTGGGAGTCGCAGCTTATGGACTGACTATCTGTTACATGCGTGAAGGGAAATGCATTTACCGGGAGTTGTGTTACTTGTGTGTAGAGAGAAGCAGTATCAAGAGTTCTGTAGCCTGGGAATAGGCACTCGCAATATACAGGATTTCAGTAACCAGGTTGTAGAGGGAAGCACTTCACAGAGTATCTGTATGCTGGGTGTCGAGAGAAGCAATTTACAGAGTTCTGTAGCATGGGAGTAGAAATGCGCAATGCGTGTTGTCTGTATCTTCACTGTAGGACACGCAGTGTTCGGGAGTTCTGTAAGCTGGGTGTGGAGAAATGCAGTTTCTGGGAGCTGTGTATCCGGTGTGCAGTGAGAACCAGTTTCCAAGAGTTCTGTAGCCTGGGTGTAGAATGAAGCAGTTTACAGAGTTCTGTAGTGTGGGAGTAGCAACACGCAAAATGAGGGTTTTTTTATAACCTGAGTGTGGGAGACGCAGCTTATTGGCATTCTGTAAGCTGGGTGAAGGGAAATGCAGTTTACAGGAGTTCTGTAGCCTGGGTGTAGAGAGAAGCAGTTTAGAAACATCTGTAGCCCGGGAGAATGCCTTCGCAATATGAAGGAAACCTGTAATCTGAGCGTAGCAGTCGTAGCTTACAGCATTTCTCTATCCCTGCTCTAGAGAGAAGCAGTTTACAAGAGTTCTGTAGGCTGTGTGTAGAGCGAAGCACTTTAGAGATTTCTGTAGAGTGGGAGTTACATTACGCAATATGCAGGTTTTCTATAACCTGAGTTTGGGAGAAGCAGCTAACGGGCGTTCTGTAAGCTGGATGAAGGCAAATGCAGTTTAGGGAAGTTCTATATTCTGTGTGCGGAGAGAAGCACTTTACAAGAGTTGTGCAGCCTGGGAGTAGACAGTCGCAATATTCGGGATATCTGTAGCCTGAGTGTAGCAGACGCAGCTTACAAGATTTCTCTCTCCTTGGTCTAGAGGGAAGCAGTGTACAAGAGTTCTGTAGCCTGAGTGTAGAAATAAGCAGCATACAGAGTTCTGTAGCATGGGAGTAGCAATATGCAACACGAGGGATATCCAGAACCCGACTGTGGGAGTCGCAGCTTACGGACGATCTGTTACATGGGTGAATGGAAAAGCATTTTCCGGGAGTTGTGTAACTTGTGTGTAGAGAGAAGCAGTTTACAAGAGTTCAGTAGGCTGGGTGTAGAGTGAAGTACTTTAGAGATTTCTGTAGAGTGGGAGTAACAACACACAATATGAGTGCTTTTTATAACCTGAGTTTAGGAGAAGTAGCGAACGGGCGTTCTGTAAGCTGGATGAAGGCAAATGCAGTTAGGGAAGTTCTATATTCTGTGTGCGGAGAGAAGCACTTTACAAGAGTCGTGCAGCCTGGGAGTAGACAGTCGCAATATTCGGGATATCTGTAGCCTGAGTGTAGCAGAAGCAGCTTACAGGATTTCTCTCTCCTTGGTCTAGAGGGAAGCAGTTTCCAAGAGTTCTGTAGCCTGAGTGTAGAAATAAGCAGTATAGAGAGTTCTGTAGCATGGGAGAAGCAATATGCAACACGAGGGATGTCCAGAACCCGAGTGTGGGAGTCGCAGCTTATGGACTGACTATCTGTTACATGCGTGAAGGGAAATGCATTTACAGGGAGTTGTGTTACTTGTGTGTAGAGAGAAGCAGTATCAAGAGTTCTGTAGGCTGGGTGTAGAGTGAAGGGAAATGCATTTACCGGGAGTTGTGTTACTTGTGTGTAGAGAGAAGCAGTATCAAGAGTTCTGTAGCCTGGGAATAGGCACTCGCAATATACAGGATTTCAGTAACCAGGTTGTAGAGGGAAGCACTTCACAGAGTATCTGTATGCTGGGTGTCGAGAGAAGCAATTTACAGAGTTCTGTAGCATGGGAGTAGAAATGCGCAATGCGTGTTGTCTGTATCTTCACTGTAGGACACGCAGTGTTCGGGAGTTCTGTAAGCTGGGTGTGGAGAAATGCAGTTTCTGGGAGCTGTGTATCCGGTGTGCAGAGAGAACCAGTTTCCAAGAGTTCTGTAGCCTGGGTGTAGAATGCAGCAGTTTACAGAGTTTTGTAGTGTGGGAGTAGCAACACGCAATATGAGGGTTTTTTTATAACCTGAGTGTGGGAGACGCAGCTTATTGGCATTCTGTAAGCTGGGTGAAGGGAAATGCAGTTTACAGGAGTTCTGTAGCCTGGGTGTAGAGAGAAGCAGTTTAGAAACATCTGTAGCCCGGGAGAATGCCTTCGCAATATGAAGGAAACCTGTAATCTGAGCGTAGCAGTCGTAGCTTACAGCATTTCTCTATCCCTGCTCTAGAGAGAAGCAGTTTACAAGAGTTCTGTAGGCTGTGTGTAGAGCGAAGCACTTTAGAGATTTCTGTAGAGTGGGAGTTACATTACGCAATATGCAGGTTTTCTATAACCTGAGTTTGGGAGAAGCAGCTAACGGGCGTTCTGTAAGCTGGATGAAGGCAAATGCAGTTTAGGGAAGTTCTATATTCTGTGTGCGGAGAGAAGCACTTTACAAGAGTTGTGCAGCCTGGGAGTAGACACTCGCAATATTCGGGATATCTGTAGCCTGAGTGTAGCAGACGCAGCTTACAAGATTTCTCTCTCCTTGGTCTAGAGGGAAGCAGTGTACAAGAGTTCTGTAGCCTGAGTGTAGAAATAAGCAGCATACAGAGTTCTGTAGCATGGGAGTAGCAATATGCAACACGAGGGATATCCAGAACCCGATTGTGGGAGTCGCAGCTTACAGACGATCTGTTACATGGGTGAATGGAAAAGCATTTTCCGGGAGTTGTGTAACTTGTGTGTAGAGAGAAGCAGTTTACAAGAGTTCTGTAGGCGGGGTGTAGAGTGAAGCACTTTAGAGATTTCTGTAGAGTGGGAGTAACAACACCCAATATGAGTGCTTTTTATAACCTGAGTTTAGGAGAAGTAGCGAACGGGCGTTCTGTAAGCTGGATGAAGGCAAATGCAGTTAGGGAAGTTCTATATTCTGTGTGCGGAGAGAAGCACTTTACAAGAGTCGTGCAGCCTGGGAGTAGACAGTCGCAATATTCGGGATATCTGTAGCCTGAGTGTAGCAGACGCAGCTTACAGGATTTCTCTCTCCTTGGTCTAGAGGGAAGCAGTTTCCAAGAGTTCTGTAGCCTGAGTGTAGAAATAAGCAGTATAGAGAGTTCTGTAGCATGGGAGTAGCAATATGCAACACGAGGGATGTCCAGAACCCGAGTGTGGGAGTCGCAGCTTATGGACTGACTATCTGTTACATGCGTGAAGGGAAATGCATTTACCGGGAGTTGTGTTACTTGTGTGTAGAGAGAAGCAGTATCAAGAGTTCTGTAGCCTGGGAATAGGCACTCGCAATATACAGGATTTCAGTAACCAGGTTGTAGAGGGAAGCACTTCACAGAGTATCTGTATGCTGGGTGTCGAGAGAAGCAATTTACAGAGTTCTGTAGCATGGGAGTAGAAATGCGCAATGCGTGTTGTCTGTATCTTCACTGTAGGACACGCAGTGTTCGGGAGTTCTGTAAGCTGGGTGTGGAGAAATGCAGTTTCTGGGAGCTGTGTATCCGGTGTGCAGAGAGAACCAGTTTCCAAGAGTTCTGTAGCTTGGGTGTAGAATGAAGCAGTTTACAGAGTTTTGTAGTGTGGGAGTAGCAACACGCAATATGAGGGTTTTTTTATAACCTGAGTGTGGGAGACGCAGCTTATTGGCATTCTGTAAGCTGGGTGAAGGGAAATGCAGTTTACAGGAGTTCTGTAGCCTGGGTGTAGAGAGAAGCAGTTTAGAAACATCTGTAGCCCGGGAGAATGCCTTCGCAATATGAAGGAAACCTGTAATCTGAGCGTAGCAGTCGTAGCTTACAGCATTTCTCTATCCCTGCTCTAGAGAGAAGCAGTTTACAAGAGTTCTGTAGGCTGTGTGTAGAGCGAAGCACTTTAGAGATTTCTGTAGAGTGGGAGTTACATTACGCAATATGCAGGTTTTCTATAACCTGAGTTTGGGAGAAGCAGCTAACGGGCGTTCTGTAAGCTGGATGAAGGCAAATGCAGTTTAGGGAAGTTCTATATTCTGTGTGCGGAGAGAAGCACTTTACAAGAGTTGTGCAGCCTGGGAGTAGACACTCGCAATATTCGGGATATCTGTAGCCTGAGTGTAGCAGACGCAGCTTACAAGATTTCTCTCTCCTTGGTCTAGAGGGAAGCAGTGTACAAGAGTTCTGTAGCCTGAGTGTAGAAATAAGCAGCATACAGAGTTCTGTAGCATGGGAGTAGCAATATGCAACACGAGGGATATCCAGAACCCGACTGTGGGAGTCGCAGCTTACGGACGATCTGTTCCATGGGTGAATGGAAAAGCATTTTCCGGGAGTTGTGTAACTTGTGTGTAGAGAGAAGCAGTTTACAAGAGTTCTGTAGGCGGGGTGTAGAGTGAAGCACTTTAGAGATTTCTGTAGAGTGGGAGTAACAACACACAATATGAGTGCTTTTTATAACCTGAGTTTAGGAGAAGTAGCGAACGGGCGTTCTGTAAGCTGGATGAAGGCAAATGCAGTTAGGGAAGTTCTATATTCTGTGTGCGGAGAGAAGCACTTTACAAGAGTCGTGCAGCCTGGGAGTAGACAGTCGCAATATTCGGGATATCTGTAGCCTGAGTGTAGCAGACGCAGCTTACAGGATTTCTCTCTCCTTGGTCTAGAGGGAAGCAGTTTCCAAGAGTTCTGTAGCCTGAGTGTAGAAATAAGCAATATAGAGAGTTCTGTAGCATGGGAGTAGCAATATGCAACACGAGGGATGTCCAGAACCTGAGTGTGGGAGTCGCAGCTTATGGACTGACTATCTGTTACATGCGTGAAGGGAAATGCATTTACCGGGAGTTGTGTTACTTGTGTGTAGAGAGAAGCAGTATCAAGAGTTCTGTAGCCTGGGAATAGGCACTCGCAATATACAGGATTTCAGTAACCAGGTTGTAGAGGGAAGCACTTCACAGAGTATCTGTATGCTGGGTGTCGAGAGAAGCAATTTACAGAGTTCTGTAGCATGGGAGTAGA
Organism: Oryctolagus cuniculus; assembly: GCF_051225735.1. Classification (NCBI taxonomy): domain Eukaryota; kingdom Metazoa; phylum Chordata; class Mammalia; order Lagomorpha; family Leporidae; genus Oryctolagus; species Oryctolagus cuniculus. The sequence goes on along the minus strand of NC_142869.1, from coordinate 130,673,150 downwards.
AATGCGCAATGCGTGTTGTCTGTATCTTCACTGTAGGACACGCAGTGTTCGGGAGTTCTGTAAGCTGGGTGTGGAGAAATGCAGTTTCTGGGAGCTGTGTATCCGGTGTGCAGAGAGAACCAGTTTCCAAGAGTTCTGTAGCCTGGGTGTAGAATGAAGCAGTTTACAGAGTTTTGTAGTGTGGGAGTAGCAACACGCAATATGAGGGTTTTTTTATAACCTGAGTGTGGGAGACGCAGCTTATTGGCATTCTGTAAGCTGGGTGAAGGGAAATGCAGTTTACAGGAGTTCTGTAGCCTGGGTGTAGAGAGAAGCAGTTTAGAAACATCTGTAGCCCGGGAGAATGCCTTCGCAATATGAAGGAAACCTGTAATCTGAGCGTAGCAGTCGTAGCTTACAGCATTTCTCTATCCCTGCTCTAGAGAGAAGCAGTTTACAAGAGTTCTGTAGGCTGTGTGTAGAGCGAAGCACTTTAGAGATTTCTGTAGAGTGGGAGTTACATTACGCAATATGCAGGTTTTCTATAACCTGAGTTTGGGAGAAGCAGCTAACGGGCGTTCTGTAAGCTGGATGAAGGCAAATGCAGTTTAGGGAAGTTCTATATTCTGTGTGCGGAGAGAAGCACTTTACAAGAGTTGTGCAGCCTGGGAGTAGACACTCGCAATATTCAGGATATCTGTAGCCTGAGTGTAGCAGACGCAGCTTACAAGATTTCTCTCTCCTTGGTCTAGAGGGAAGCAGTGTACAAGAGTTCTGTAGCCTGAGTGTAGAAATAAGCAGCATACAGAGTTCTGTAGCATGGGAGTAGCAATATGCAACACGAGGGATATCCAGAACCCGATTGTGGGAGTCGCAGCTTACGGACGATCTGTTCCATGGGTGAATGGAAAAGCATTTTCCGGGAGTTGTGTAACTTGTGTGTAGAGAGAAGCAGTTTACAAGAGTTCTGTAGGCGGGGTGTAGAGTGAAGCACTTTAGAGATTTCTGTAGAGTGGGAGTAACAACACCCAATATGAGTGCTTTTTATAACCTGAGTTTAGGAGAAGTAGCGAACGGGCGTTCTGTAAGCTGGATGAAGGCAAATGCAGTTAGGGAAGTTCTATATTCTGTGTGCGGAGAGAAGCACTTTACAAGAGTCGTGCAGCCTGGGAGTAGACAGTCGCAATATTCGGGATATCTGTAGCCTGAGTGTAGCAGACGCAGCTTACAGGATTTCTCTCTCCTTGGTCTAGAGGGAAGCAGTTTCCAAGAGTTCTGTAGCCTGAGTGTAGAAATAAGCAGTATAGAGAGTTCTGTAGCATGGGAGTAGCAATATGCAACACGAGGGATGTCCAGAACCCGAGTGTGGGAGTCGCAGCTTATGGACTGACTATCTGTTACATGCGTGAAGGGAAATGCATTTACCGGGAGTTGTGTTACTTGTGTGTAGAGAGAAGCAGTATCAAGAGTTCTGTAGCCTGGGAATAGGCACTCGCAATATACAGGATTTCAGTAACCAGGTTGTAGAGGGAAGCACTTCACAGAGTATCTGTATGCTGGGTGTCGAGAGAAGCAATTTACAGAGTTCTGTAGCATGGGAGTAGAAATGCGCAATGCGTGTTGTCTGTATCTTCACTGTAGGACACGCAGTGTTCGGGAGTTCTGTAAGCTGGGTGTGGAGAAATGCAGTTTCTGGGAGCTGTGTATCCGGTGTGCAGAGAGAACCAGTTTCCAAGAGTTCTGTAGCCTGGGTGTAGAATGAAGCAGTTTACAGAGTTTTGTAGTGTGGGAGTAGCAACACGCAATATGAGGGTTTTTTTATAACCTGAGTGTGGGAGACGCAGCTTATTGGCATTCTGTAAGCTGGGTGAAGGGAAATGCAGTTTACAGGAGTTCTGTAGCCTGGGTGTAGAGAGAAGCAGTTTAGAAACATCTGTAGCCCGGGAGAATGCCTTCGCAATATGAAGGAAACCTGTAATCTGAGCGTAGCAGTCGTAGCTTACAGCATTTCTCTATCCCTGCTCTAGAGAGAAGCAGTTTACAAGAGTTCTGTAGGCTGTGTGTAGAGCGAAGCACTTTAGAGATTTCTGTAGAGTGGGAGTTACATTACGCAATATGCAGGTTTTCTATAACCTGAGTTTGGGAGAAGCAGCTAACGGGCGTTCTGTAAGCTGGATGAAGGCAAATGCAGTTTAGGGAAGTTCTATATTCTGTGTGCAGAGAGAAGCACTTTACAAGAGTTATGCAGCCTGGGAGTAGACACTCGCAATATTCGGGATATCTGTAGCCTGAGTGTAGCAGACGCAGCTTACAAGATTTCTCTCTCCTTGGTCTAGAGGGAAGCAGTGTACAAGAGTTCTGTAGCCTGAGTGTAGAAATAAGCAGCATACAGAGTTCTGTAGCATGGGAGTAGCAATATGCAACACGAGGGATATCCAGAACCCGACTGTGGGAGTCGCAGCTTACGGACGATCTGTTACATGGGTGAATGGAAAAGCATTTTCCGGGAGTTGTGTAACTTGTGTGTAGAGAGAAGCAGTTTACAAGAGTTCTGTAGGCTGGGTGTAGAGTGAAGCACTTTAGAGATTTCTGTAGAGTGGGAGTAACAACACACAATATGAGTGCTTTTTATAACCTGAGTTTAGGAGAAGTAGCGAACGGGCGTTTTGTAAGCTGGATGAAGGCAAATGCAGTTAGGGAAGTTCTATATTCTGTGTGCGGAGAGAAGCACTTTACAAGAGTCGTGCAGCCTGGGAGTAGACAGTCGCAATATTCGGGATATCTGTAGCCTGAGTGTAGCAGACGCAGCTTACAGGATTTCTCTCTCCTTGGTCTAGAGGGAAGCAGTTTCCAAGAGTTCTGTAGCCTGAGTGTAGAAATAAGCAGTATAGAGAGTTCTGTAGCATGGGAGTAGCAATATGCAACACGAGGGATGTCCAGAACCCGAGTGTGGGAGTCGCAGCTTATGGACTGACTATCTGTTACATGCGTGAAGGGAAATGCATTTACCGGGAGTTGTGTTACTTGTGTGTAGAGAGAAGCAGTATCAAGAGTTCTGTAGCCTGGGAATAGGCACTCGCAATATACAGGATTTCAGTAACCAGGTTGTAGAGGGAAGCACTTCACAGAGTATCTGTATGCTGGGTGTCGAGAGAAGCAATTTACAGAGTTCTGTAGCATGGGAGTAGAAATGCGCAATGCGTGTTGTCTGTATCTTCACTGTAGGACACGCAGTGTTCGGGAGTTCTGTAAGCTGGGTGTGGAGAAATGCAGTTTCTGGGAGCTGTGTATCCGGTGTGCAGAGAGAACCAGTTTCCAAGAGTTCTGTAGCCTGGGTGTAGAATGAAGCAGTTTACAGAGTTTTGTAGTGTGGGAGTAGCAACACGCAATATGAGGGTTTTTTAATAACCTGAGTGTGGGAGACGCAGCTTATTGGCATTCTGTAAGCTGGGTGAAGGGAAATGCAGTTTACAGGAGTTCTGTAGCCTGGGTGTAGAGAGAAGCAGTTTAGAAACATCTGTAGCCCGGGAGAATGCCTTCGCAATATGAAGGAAACCTGTAATCTGAGCGTAGCAGTCGTAGCTTACAGCATTTCTCTATCCCTGCTCTAGAGAGAAGCAGTTTACAAGAGTTCTGTAGGCTGTGTGTAGAGCGAAGCACTTTAGAGATTTCTGTAGAGTGGGAGTTACATTACGCAATATGCAGGTTTTCTATAACCTGAGTTTGGGAGAAGCAGCTAACGGGCGTTCTGTAAGCTGGATGAAGGCAAATGCAGTTTAGGGAAGTTCTATATTCTGTGTGCGGAGAGAAGCACTTTACAAGAGTTATGCAGCCTGGGAGTAGACACTCGCAATATTCGGGATATCTGTAGCCTGAGTGTAGCAGACGCAGCTTACAAGATTTCTCTCTCCTTGGTCTAGAGGGAAGCAGTGTACAAGAGTTCTGTAGCCTGAGTGTAGAAATAAGCAGTATAGAGAGTTCTGTAGCATGGGAGTAGCAATATGCAACACGAGGGATATCCAGAACCCGATTGTGGGAGTCGCAGCTTACGGACGATCTGTTACATGGGTGAATGGAAAAGCATTTTCCGGGAGTTGTGTAACTTGTGTGTAGAGAGAAGCAGTTTACAAGAGTTCTGTAGGCTGGGTGTAGAGTGAAGCACTTTAGAGATTTCTGTAGAGTGGGAGTAACAACACACAATATGAGTGCTTTTTATAACCTGAGTTTAGGAGAAGTAGCGAACGGGCGTTCTGTAAGCTGGATGAAGGCAAATGCAGTTAGGGAAGTTCTATATTCTGTGTGCGGAGAGAAGCACTTTACAAGAGTCGTGCAGCCTGGGAGTAGACAGTCGCAATATTCGGGATATCTGTAGCCTGAGTGTAGCAGACGCAGCTTACAGGATTTCTCTCTCCTTGGTCTAGAGGGAAGCAGTTTCCAAGAGTTCTGTAGCCTGAGTGTAGAAATAAGCAGTATAGAGAGTTCTGTAGCATGGGAGTAGCAATATGCAACACGAGGGATGTCCAGAACCCGAGTGTGGGAGTCGCAGCTTATGGACTGACTATCTGTTACATGCGTGAAGGGAAATGCATTTACCGGGAGTTGTGTTACTTGTGTGTAGAGAGAAGCAGTATCAAGAGTTCTGTAGCCTGGGAATAGGCACTCGCAATATACAGGATTTCAGTAACCAGGTTGTAGAGGGAAGCACTTCACAGAGTATCTGTATGCTGGGTGTCGAGAGAAGCAATTTACAGAGTTCTGTAGCATGGGAGTAGAAATGCGCAATGCGTGTTGTCTGTATCTTCACTGTAGGACACGCAGTGTTCGGGAGTTCTGTAAGCTGGGTGTGGAGAAATGCAGTTTCTGGGAGCTGTGTATCCGGTGTGCAGAGAGAACCAGTTTCCAAGAGTTCTGTAGCCTGGGTGTAGAATGAAGCAGTTTACAGAGTTTTGTAGTGTGGGAGTAGCAACACGCAATATGAGGGTTTTTTTATAACCTGAGTGTGGGAGACGCAGCTTATTGGCATTCTGTAAGCTGGGTGAAGGGAAATGCAGTTTACAGGAGTTCTGTAGCCTGGGTGTAGAGAGAAGCAGTTTAGAAACATCTGTAGCCCGGGAGAATGCCTTCGCAATATGAAGGAAACCTGTAATCTGAGCGTAGCAGTCGTAGCTTACAGCATTTCTCTATCCCTGCTCTAGAGAGAAGCAGTTTACAAGAGTTCTGTAGGCTGGGTGTAGAGCGAAGCACTTTAGAGATTTCTGTAGAGTGGGAGTTACATTACGCAATATGCAGGTTTTCTATAACCTGAGTTTGGGAGAAGCAGCTAACGGGCGTTCTGTAAGCTGGATGAAGGCAAATGCAGTTTAGGGAAGTTCTATATTCTGTGTGCGGAGAGAAGCACTTTACAAGAGTCGTGCAGCCTGGGAGTAGACAGTCGCAATATTCGGGATATCTGTAGCCTGAGTGTAGCAGACGCAGCTTACAAGATTTCTCTCTCCTTGGTCTAGAGGGAAGCAGTGTACAAGAGTTCTGTAGCCTGAGTGTAGAAATAAGCAGCATACAGAGTTCTGTAGCATGGGAGTAGCAATATGCAACACGAGGGATATCCAGAACCCGACTGTGGGAGTCGCAGCTTACGGACGATCTGTTACATGGGTGAATGGAAAAGCATTTTCCGGGAGTTGTGTAACTTGTGTGTAGAGAGAAGCAGTTTACAAGAGTTCTGTAGGCTGGGTGTGGAGTGAAGGGAAATGCATTTACCGGGAGTTGTTACTTGTGTGTAGAGAGAAGCAGTATCAAGAGTTCTGTAGCCTGGGAATAGGCACTCGCAATATACAGGATTTCAGTAACCAGGTTGTAGAGGGAAGCACTTCACAGAGTATCTGTATGCTGGGTGTCGAGAGAAGCAATTTACAGAGTTCTGTAGCATGGGAGTAGAAATGCGCAATGCGTGTTGTCTGTATCTTCACTGTAGGACACGCAGTGTTCGGGAGTTCTGTAAGCTGGGTGTGGAGAAATGCAGTTTCTGGGAGCTGTGTATCCGGTGTGCAGAGAGAACCAGTTTCCAAGAGTTCTGTAGCCTGGGTGTAGAATGAAGCAGTTTACAGAGTTTTGTAGTGTGGGAGTAGCAACACGCAATATGATGGTTTTTTTATAACCTGAGTGTGGGAGATGCAGCTTATTGGCATTCTGTAAGCTGGGTGAAGGGAAATGCAGTTTACAGGAGTTCTGTAGCCTGGGTGTAGAGAGAAGCAGTTTAGAAACATCTGTAGCCCGGGAGAATGCCTTCGCAATATGAAGGAAACCTGTAATCTGAGCGTAGCAGTCGTAGCTTACAGTATTTCTCTATCCCTGCTCTAGAGAGAAGCAGTTTACAAGAGTTCTGTAGGCTGTGTGTAGAGCGAAGCACTTTAGAGATTTCTGTAGAGTGGGAGTTACATTACGCAATATGCAGGTTTTCTATAACCTGAGTTTGGGAGAAGCAGCTAACGGGCGTTCTGTAAGCTGGATGAAGGCAAATGCAGTTTAGGGAAGTTCTATATTCTGTGTGCGGAGAGAAGCACTTTACAAGAGTCGTGCAGCCTGGGAGTAGACAGTCGCAATATTCGGGATATCTGTAGCCTGAGTGTAGCAGACGCAGCTTACAAGATTTCTCTCTCCTTGGTCTAGAGGGAAGCAGTGTACAAGAGTTCTGTAGCCTGAGTGTAGAAATAAGCAGCATACAGAGTTCTGTAGCATGGGAGTAGCAATATGCAACACGAGGGATATCCAGAACCCGATTGTGGGAGTCGCAGCTTACGGACGATCTGTTCCATGGGTGAATGGAAAAGCATTTTCCGGGAGTTGTGTAACTTGTGTGTAGAGAGAAGCAGTTTACAAGAGTTCTGTAGGCGGGGTGTAGAGTGAAGCACTTTAGAGATTTCTGTAGAGTGGGAGTAACAACACCCAATATGAGTGCTTTTTATAACCTGAGTTTAGGAGAAGTAGCGAACGGGCGTTCTGTAAGCTGGATGAAGGCAAATGCAGTTAGGGAAGTTCTATATTCTGTGTGCGGAGAGAAGCACTTTACAAGAGTCGTGCAGCCTGGGAGTAGACAGTCGCAATATTCGGGATATCTGTAGCCTGAGTGTAGCAGACGCAGCTTACAGGATTTCTCTCTCCTTGGTCTAGAGGGAAGCAGTTTCCAAGAGTTCTGTAGCCTGAGTGTAGAAATAAGCAGTATAGAGAGTTCTGTAGCATGGGAGTAGCAATATGCAACACGAGGGATGTCCAGAACCCGAGTGTGGGAGTCGCAGCTTATGGACTGACTATCTGTTACATGCGTGAAGGGAAATGCATTTACCGGGAGTTGTGTTACTTGTGTGTAGAGAGAAGCAGTATCAAGAGTTCTGTAGCCTGGGAATAGGCACTCGCAATATACAGGATTTCAGTAACCAGGTTGTAGAGGGAAGCACTTCACAGAGTATCTGTATGCTGGGTGTCGAGAGAAGCAATTTACAGAGTTCTGTAGCATGGGAGTAGAAATGCGCAATGCGTGTTGTCTGTATCTTCACTGTAGGACACGCAGTGTTCGGGAGTTCTGTAAGCTGGGTGTGGAGAAATGCAGTTTCTGGGAGCTGTGTATCCGGTGTGCAGAGAGAACCAGTTTCCAAGAGTTCTGTAGCCTGGGTGTAGAATGCAGCAGTTTACAGAGTTTTGTAGTGTGGGAGTAGCAACACGCAATATGAGGGTTTTTTTATAACCTGAGTGTGGGAGACGCAGCTTATTGGCATTCTGTAAGCTGGGTGAAGGGAAATGCAGTTTACAGGAGTTCTGTAGCCTGGGTGTAGAGAGAAGCAGTTTAGAAACATCTGTAGCCCGGGAGAATGCCTTCGCAATATGAAGGAAACCTGTAATCTGAGCGTAGCAGTCGTAGCTTACAGCATTTCTCTATCCCTGCTCTAGAGAGAAGCAGTTTACAAGAGTTCTGTAGGCTGGGTGTAGAGCGAAGCACTTTAGAGATTTCTGTAGAGTGGGAGTTACATTACGCAATATGCAGGTTTTCTATAACCTGAGTTTGGGAGAAGCAGCTAACGGGCGTTCTGTAAGCTGGATGAAGGCAAATGCAGTTTAGGGAAGTTCTATATTCTGTGTGCGGAGAGAAGCACTTTACAAGAGTTGTGCAGCCTGGGAGTAGACAGTCGCAATATTCGGGATATCTGTAGCCTGAGTGTAGCAGACGCAGCTTACAAGATTTCTCTCTCCTTGGTCTAGAGGGAAGCAGTGTACAAGAGTTCTGTAGCCTGAGTGTAGAAATAAGCAGCATACAGAGTTCTGTAGCATGGGAGTAGCAATATGCAACACGAGGGATATCCAGAACCCGACTGTGGGAGTCGCAGCTTACGGACGATCTGTTCCATGGGTGAATGGAAAAGCATTTTCCGGGAGTTGTGTAACTTGTGTGTAGAGAGAAGCAGTTTACAAGAGTTCTGTAGGCTGGGTGTAGAGTGAAGGGAAATGCATTTACCGGGAGTTGTTACTTGTGTGTAGAGAGAAGCAGTATCAAGAGTTCTGTAGCCTGGGAATAGGCACTCGCAATATACAGGATTTCAGTAACCAGGTTGTAGAGGGAAGCACTTCACAGAGTATCTGTATGCTGGGTGTCGAGAGAAGCAATTTACAGAGTTCTGTAGCATGGGAGTAGAAATGCGCAATGCGTGTTGTCTGTATCTTCACTGTAGGACACGCAGTGTTCGGGAGTTCTGTAAGCTGGGTGTGGAGAAATGCAGTTTCTGGGAGCTGTGTATCCGGTGTGCAGAGAGAACCAGTTTCCAAGAGTTCTGTAGCCTGGGTGTAGAATGAAGCAGTTTACAGAGTTTTGTAGTGTGGGAGTAGCAACACGCAATATGATGGTTTTTTTATAACCTGAGTGTGGGAGACGCAGCTTATTGGCATTCTGTAAGCTGGGTGAAGGGAAATGCAGTTTACAGGAGTTCTGTAGCCTGGGTGTAGAGAGAAGCAGTTTAGAAACATCTGTAGCCCGGGAGAATGCCTTCGCAATATGAAGGAAACCTGTAATCTGAGCGTAGCAGTCGTAGCTTACAGTATTTCTCTATCCCTGCTCTAGAGAGAAGCAGTTTACAAGAGTTCTGTAGGCTGTGTGTAGAGCGAAGCACTTTAGAGATTTCTGTAGAGTGGGAGTTACATTACGCAATATGCAGGTTTTCTATAACCTGAGTTTGGGAGAAGCAGCTAACGGGCGTTCTGTAAGCTGGATGAAGGCAAATGCAGTTTAGGGAAGTTCTATATTCTGTGTGCGGAGAGAAGCACTTTACAAGAGTCGTGCAGCCTGGGAGTAGACAGTCGCAATATTCGGGATATCTGTAGCCTGAGTGTAGCAGACGCAGCTTACAAGATTTCTCTCTCCTTGGTCTAGAGGGAAGCAGTGTACAAGAGTTCTGTAGCCTGAGTGTAGAAATAAGCAGCATACAGAGTTCTGTAGCATGGGAGTAGCAATATGCAACACGAGGGATATCCAGAACCCGATTGTGGGAGTCGCAGCTTACGGACGATCTGTTCCATGGGTGAATGGAAAAGCATTTTCCGGGAGTTGTGTAACTTGTGTGTAGAGAGAAGCAGTTTACAAGAGTTCTGTAGGCTGGGTGTAGAGTGAAGCACTTTAGAGATTTCTGTAGAGTGGGAGTAACAACACCCAATATGAGTGCTTTTTATAACCTGAGTTTAGGAGAAGTAGCGAACGGGCGTTCTGTAAGCTGGATGAAGGCAAATGCAGTTAGGGAAGTTCTATATTCTGTGTGCGGAGAGAAGCACTTTACAAGAGTCGTGCAGCCTGGGAGTAGACAGTCGCAATATTCGGGATATCTGTAGCCTGAGTGTAGCAGACGCAGCTTACAGGATTTCTCTCTCCTTGGTCTAGAGGGAAGCAGTTTCCAAGAGTTCTGTAGCCTGAGTGTAGAAATAAGCAGTATAGAGAGTTCTGTAGCATGGGAGTAGCAATATGCAACACGAGGGATGTCCAGAACCCGAGTGTGGGAGTCGCAGCTTATGGACTGACTATCTGTTACATGCGTGAAGGGAAATGCATTTACCGGGAGTTGTGTTACTTGTGTGTAGAGAGAAGCAGTATCAAGAGTTCTGTAGCCTGGGAATAGGCACTCGCAATATACAGGATTTCAGTAACCAGGTTGTAGAGGGAAGCACTTCACAGAGTATCTGTATGCTGGGTGTCGAGAGAAGCAATTTACAGAGTTCTGTAGCATGGGAGTAGAAATGCGCAATGCGTGTTGTCTGTATCTTCACTGTAGGACACGCAGTGTTCGGGAGTTCTGTAAGCTGGGTGTGGAGAAATGCAGTTTCTGGGAGCTGTGTATCCGGTGTGCAGAGAGAACCAGTTTCCAAGAGTTCTGTAGCCTGGGTGTAGAATGCAGCAGTTTACAGAGTTTTGTAGTGTGGGAGTAGCAACACGCAATATGAGGGTTTTTTAATAACCTGAGTGTGGGAGACGCAGCTTATTGGCATTCTGTAAGCTGGGTGAAGGGAAATGCAGTTTACAGGAGTTCTGTAGCCTGGGTGTAGAGAGAAGCAGTTTAGAAACATCTGTAGCCCGGGAGAATGCCTTCGCAATATGAAGGAAACCTGTAATCTGAGCGTAGCAGTCGTAGCTTACAGCATTTCTCTATCCCTGCTCTAGAGAGAAGCAGTTTACAAGAGTTCTGTAGGCTGTGTGTAGAGCGAAGCACTTTAGAGATTTCTGTAGAGTGGGAGTTACATTAAGCAATATGCAGGTTTTCTATAACCTGAGTTTGGGAGAAGCAGCTAACGGGCGTTCTGTAAGCTGGATGAAGGCAAATGCAGTTTAGGGAAGTTCTATATTCTGTGTGCGGAGAGAAGCACTTTACAAGAGTTATGCAGCCTGGGAGTAGACACTCGCAATATTCGGGATATCTGTAGCCTGAGTGTAGCAGACGCAGCTTACAAGATTTCTCTCTCCTTGGTCTAGAGGGAAGCAGTGTACAAGAGTTCTGTAGCCTGAGTGTAGAAATAAGCAGCATACAGAGTTCTGTAGCATGGGAGTAGCAATATGCAACACGAGGGATATCCAGAACCCGATTGTGGGAGTCGCAGCTTACGGACGATCTGTTACATGGGTGAATGGAAAAGCATTTTCCGGGAGTTGTGTAACTTGTGTGTAGAGAGAAGCAGTTTACAAGAGTTCTGTAGGCTGGGTGTAGAGTGAAGCACTTTAGAGATTTCTGTAGAGTGGGAGTAACAACACACAATATGAGTGCTTTTTATAACCTGAGTTTAGGAGAAGTAGCGAACGGGCGTTCTGTAAGCTGGATGAAGGCAAATGCAGTTAGGGAAGTTCTATATTCTGTGTGCGGAGAGAAGCACTTTACAAGAGTCGTGCAGCCTGGGAGTAGACAGTCGCAATATTCGGGATATCTGTAGCCTGAGTGTAGCAGACGCAGCTTACAGGATTTCTCTCTCCTTGGTCTAGAGGGAAGCAGTTTCCAAGAGTTCTGTAGCCTGAGTGTAGAAATAAGCAGTATAGAGAGTTCTGTAGCATGGGAGTAGCAATATGCAACACGAGGGATGTCCAGAACCCGAGTGTGGGAGTCGCAGCTTATGGACTGACTATCTGTTACATGCGTGAAGGGAAATGCATTTACCGGGAGTTGTGTTACTTGTGTGTAGAGAGAAGCAGTATCAAGAGTTCTGTAGCCTGGGAATAGGCACTCGCAATATACAGGATTTCAGTAACCAGGTTGTAGAGGGAAGCACTTCACAGAGTATCTGTATGCTGGGTGTCGAGAGAAGCAATTTACAGAGTTCTGTAGCATGGGAGTAGAAATGCGCAATGCGTGTTGTCTGTATCTTCACTGTAGGACACGCAGTGTTCGGGAGTTCTGTAAGCTGGGTGTGGAGAAATGCAGTTTCTGGGAGCTGTGTATCCGGTGTGCAGAGAGAACCAGTTTCCAAGAGTTCTGTAGCCTGGGTGTAGAATGAAGCAGTTTACAGAGTTTTGTAGTGTGGGAGTAGCAACACGCAATATGATGGTTTTTTTATAACCTGAGTGTGGGAGACGCAGCTTATTGGCATTCTGTAAGCTGGGTGAAGGGAAATGCAGTTTACAGGAGTTCTGTAGCCTGGGTGTAGAGAGAAGCAGTTTAGAAACATCTGTAGCCCGGGAGAATGCCTTCGCAATATGAAGGAAACCTGTAATCTGAGCGTAGCAGTCGTAGCTTACAGCATTTCTCTATCCCTGCTCTAGAGAGAAGCAGTTTACAAGAGTTCTGTAGGCTGTGTGTAGAGCGAAGCACTTTAGAGATTTCTGTAGAGTGGGAGTTACATTACGCAATATGCAGGTTTTCTATAACCTGAGTTTGGGAGAAGCAGCTAACGGGCGTTCTGTAAGCTGGATGAAGGCAAATGCAGTTTAGGGAAGTTCTATATTCTGTGTGCGGAGAGAAGCACTTTACAAGAGTCGTGCAGCCTGGGAGTAGACAGTCGCAATATTCGGGATATCTGTAGCCTGAGTGTAGCAGACGCAGCTTACAAGATTTCTCTCTCCTTGGTCTAGAGGGAAGCAGTTTCCAAGAGTTCTGTAGCCTGAGTGTAGAAATAAGCAGCATACAGAGTTCTGTAGCATGGGAGTAGCAATATGCAACACGAGGGATATCCAGAACCCGATTGTGGGAGTCGCAGCTTACGGACGATCTGTTCCATGGGTGAATGGAAAAGCATTTTCCGGGAGTTGTGTAACTTGTGTGTAGAGAGAAGCAGTTTACAAGAGTTCTGTAGGCGGGGTGTAGAGTGAAGCACTTTAGAGATTTCTGTAGAGTGGGAGTAACAACACCCAATATGAGTGCTTTTTATAACCTGAGTTTAGGAGAAGTAGCGAACGGGCGTTCTGTAAGCTGGATGAAGGCAAATGCAGTTAGGGAAGTTCTATATTCTGTGTGCGGAGAGAAGCACTTTACAAGAGTCGTGCAGCCTGGGAGTAGACAGTCGCAATATTCGGGATATCTGTAGCCTGAGTGTAGCAGACGCAGCTTACAGGATTTCTCTCTCCTTGGTCTAGAGGGAAGCAGTTTCCAAGAGTTCTGTAGCCTGAGTGTAGAAATAAGCAGTATAGAGAGTTCTGTAGCATGGGAGTAGCAATATGCAACACGAGGGATGTCCAGAACCCGAGTGTGGGAGTCGCAGCTTATGGACTGACTATCTGTTACATGCGTGAAGGGAAATGCATTTACCGGGAGTTGTGTTACTTGTGTGTAGAGAGAAGCAGTATCAAGAGTTCTGTAGCCTGGGAATAGGCACTCGCAATATACAGGATTTCAGTAACCAGGTTGTAGAGGGAAGCACTTCACAGAGTATCTGTATGCTGGGTGTCGAGAGAAGCAATTTACAGAGTTCTGTAGCATGGGAGTAGAAATGCGCAATGCGTGTTGTCTGTATCTTCACTGTAGGACACGCAGTGTTCGGGAGTTCTGTAAGCTGGGTGTGGAGAAATGCAGTTTCTGGGAGCTGTGTATCCGGTGTGCAGAGAGAACCAGTTTCCAAGAGTTCTGTAGCCTGGGTGTAGAATGCAGCAGTTTACAGAGTTTTGTAGTGTGGGAGTAGCAACACGCAATATGAGGGTTTTTTTATAACCTGAGTGTGGGAGACGCAGCTTATTGGCATTCTGTAAGCTGGGTGAAGGGAAATGCAGTTTACAGGAGTTCTGTAGCCTGGGTGTAGAGAGAAGCAGTTTAGAAACATCTGTAGCCCGGGAGAATGCCTTCGCAATATGAAGGAAACCTGTAATCTGAGCGTAGCAGTCGTAGCTTACAGCATTTCTCTATCCCTGCTCTAGAGAGAAGCAGTTTACAAGAGTTCTGTAGGCTGTGTGTAGAGCGAAGCACTTTAGAGATTTCTGTAGAGTGGGAGTTACATTACGCAATATGCAGGTTTTCTATAACCTGAGTTTGGGAGAAGCAGCTAACGGGCGTTCTGTAAGCTGGATGAAGGCAAATGCAGTTTAGGGAAGTTCTATATTCTGTGTGCGGAGAGAAGCACTTTACAAGAGTCGTGCAGCCTGGGAGTAGACAGTCACAATATTCGGGATATCTGTAGCCTGAGTGTAGCAGACGCAGCTTACAAGATTTCTCTCTCCTTGGTCTAGAGGGAAGCAGTGTACAAGAGTTCTGTAGCCTGAGTGTAGAAATAAGCAGCATACAGAGTTCTGTAGCATGGGAGTAGCAATATGCAACACGAGGGATATCCAGAACCCGAGTGTGGGAGTCGCAGCTTACGGACGACCTGTTACATGGGTGAATGGAAAAGCATTTTCCGGGAGTTTTGTAACTTGTGTGTAGAGAGAAGCAGTTTACAAGAGTTCTGTAGGCTGGGTGTAGAGTGAAGGGAAATGCATTTACCGGGAGTTGTGTTACTTGTGTGTAGAGAGAAGCAGTATCAAGAGTTCTGTAGCCTGGGAATAGGCACTCGCAATATACAGGATTTCAGTAACCAGGTTGTAGAGGGAAGCACTTCACAGAGTATCTGTATGCTGGGTGTCGAGAGAAGCAATTTACAGAGTTCTGTAGCATGGGAGTAGAAATGCGCAATGCGTGTTGTCTGTATCTTCACTGTAGGACACGCAGTGTTCGGGAGTTCTGTAAGCTGGGTGTGGAGAAATGCAGTTTCTGGGAGCTGTGTATCCGGTGTGCAGAGAGAACCAGTTTCCAAGAGTTCTGTAGCCTGGGTGTAGAATGAAGCAGTTTACAGAGTTTTGTAGTGTGGGAGTAGCAACACGCAATATGAGGGTTTTTTTATAACCTGAGTGTGGGAGACGCAGCTTATTGGCATTCTGTAAGCTGGGTGAAGGGAAATGCAGTTTACAGGAGTTCTGTAGCCTGGGTGTAGAGAGAAGCAGTTTAGAAACATCTGTAGCCCGGGAGAATGCCTTCGCAATATGAAGGAAACCTGTAATCTGAGCGTAGCAGTCGTAGCTTACAGTATTTCTCTATCCCTGCTCTAGAGAGAAGCAGTTTACAAGAGTTCTGTAGGCTGTGTGTAGAGCGAAGCACTTTAGAGATTTCTGTAGAGTGGGAGTTACATTACGCAATATGCAGGTTTTCTATAACCTGAGTTTGGGAGAAGCAGCTAACGGGCGTTCTGTAAGCTGGATGAAGGCAAATGCAGTTTAGGGAAGTTCTATATTCTGTGTGCGGAGAGAAGCACTTTACAAGAGTCGTGCAGCCTGGGAGTAGACAGTCGCAATATTCGGGATATCTGTAGCCTGAGTGTAGCAGACGCAGCTTACAAGATTTCTCTCTCCTTGGTCTAGAGGGAAGCAGTGTACAAGAGTTCTGTAGCCTGAGTGTAGAAATAAGCAGCATACAGAGTTCTGTAGCATGGGAGTAGCAATATGCAACACGAGGGATATCCAGAACCCGATTGTGGGAGTCGCAGCTTACGGACGATCTGTTCCATGGGTGAATGGAAAAGCATTTTCCGGGAGTTGTGTAACTTGTGTGTAGAGAGAAGCAGTTTACAAGAGTTCTGTAGGCGGGGTGTAGAGTGAAGCACTTTAGAGATTTCTGTAGAGTGGGAGTAACAACACCCAATATGAGTGCTTTTTATAACCTGAGTTTAGGAGAAGTAGCGAACGGGCGTTCTGTAAGCTGGATGAAGGCAAATGCAGTTAGGGAAGTTCTATATTCTGTGTGCGGAGAGAAGCACTTTACAAGAGTCGTGCAGCCTGGGCGTAGACAGTCGCAATATTCGGGATATCTGTAGCCTGAGTGTAGCAGACGCAGCTTACAGGATTTCTCTCTCCTTGGTCTAGAGGGAAGCAGTTTCCAAGAGTTCTGTAGCCTGAGTGTAGAAATAAGCAGTATAGAGAGTTCTGTAGCATGGGAGTAGCAATATGCAACACGAGGGATGTCCAGAACCCGAGTGTGGGAGTCGCAGCTTATGGACTGACTATCTGTTACATGCGTGAAGGGAAATGCATTTACCGGGAGTTGTGTTACTTGTGTGTAGAGAGAAGCAGTATCAAGAGTTCTGTAGCCTGGGAATAGGCACTCGCAATATACAGGATTTCAGTAACCAGGTTGTAGAGGGAAGCACTTCACAGAGTATCTGTATGCTGGGTGTCGAGAGAAGCAATTTACAGAGTTCTGTAGCATGGGAGTAGAAATGCGCAATGCGTGTTGTCTGTATCTTCACTGTAGGACACGCAGTGTTCGGGAGTTCTGTAAGCTGGGTGTGGAGAAATGCAGTTTCTGGGAGCTGTGTATCCGGTGTGCAGAGAGAACCAGTTTCCAAGAGTTCTGTAGCCTGGGTGTAGAATGAAGCAGTTTACAGAGTTTTGTAGTGTGGGAGTAGCAACACGCAATATGAGGGTTTTTTAATAACCTGAGTGTGGGAGACGCAGCTTATTGGCATTCTGTAAGCTGGGTGAAGGGAAATGCAGTTTACAGGAGTTCTGTAGCCTGGGTGTAGAGAGAAGCAGTTTAGAAACATCTGTAGCCCGGGAGAATGCCTTCGCAATATGAAGGAAACCTGTAATCTGAGCGTAGCAGTCGTAGCTTACAGCATTTCTCTATCCCTGCTCTAGAGAGAAGCAGTTTACAAGAGTTCTGTAGGCTGTGTGTAGAGCGAAGCACTTTAGAGATTTCTGTAGAGTGGGAGTTACATTACGCAATATGCAGGTTTTCTATAACCTGAGTTTGGGAGAAGCAGCTAACGGGCGTTCTGTAAGCTGGATGAAGGCAAATGCAGTTTAGGGAAGTTCTATATTCTGTGTGCGGAGAGAAGCACTTTACAAGAGTTGTGCAGCCTGGGAGTAGACAGTCGCAATATTCGGGATATCTGTAGCCTGAGTGTAGCAGACGCAGCTTACAAGATTTCTCTCTCCTTGGTCTAGAGGGAAGCAGTGTACAAGAGTTCTGTAGCCTGAGTGTAGAAATAAGCAGCATACAGAGTTCTGTAGCATGGGAGTAGCAATATGCAACACGAGGGATATCCAGAACCCGACTGTGGGAGTCGCAGCTTACGGACGATCTGTTACATGGGTGAATGGAAAAGCATTTTCCGGGAGTTGTGTAACCTGTGTGTAGAGAGAAGCAGTTTACAAGAGTTCTGTAGGCGGGGTGTAGAGTGAAGCACTTTAGAGATTTCTGTAGAGTGGGAGTAACAACACACAATATGAGTGCTTTTTATAACCTGAGTTTAGGAGAAGTAGCGAACGGGCATTCTGTAAGCTGGATGAAGGCAAATGCAGTTAGGGAAGTTCTATATTCTGTGTGCGGAGAGAAGCACTTTACAAGAGTCGTGCAGCCTGGGAGTAGACAGTCGCAATATTCGGGATATCTGTAGCCTGAGTGTAGCAGACGCAGCTTACAGGATTTCTCTCTCCTTGGTCTAGAGGGAAGCAGTTTCCAAGAGTTCTGTAGCCTGAGTGTAGAAATAAGCAGTATAGAGAGTTCTGTAGCATGGGAGTAGCAATATGCAACACGAGGGATGTCCAGAACCCGAGTGTGGGAGTCGCAGCTTATGGACTGACTATCTGTTACATGCGTGAAGGGAAATGCATTTACCGGGAGTTGTGTTACTTGTGTGTAGAGAGAAGCAGTATCAAGAGTTCTGTAGCCTGGGAATAGGCACTCGCAATATACAGGATTTCAGTAACCAGGTTGTAGAGGGAAGCACTTCACAGAGTATCTGTATGCTGGGTGTCGAGAGAAGCAATTTACAGAGTTCTGTAGCATGGGAGTAGAAATGCGCAATGCGTGTTGTCTGTATCTTCACTGTAGGACACGCAGTGTTCGGGAGTTCTGTAAGCTGGGTGTGGAGAAATGCAGTTTCTGGGAGCTGTGTATCCGGTGTGCAGAGAGAACCAGTTTCCAAGAGTTCTGTAGCCTGGGTGTAGAATGCAGCAGTTTACAGAGTTTTGTAGTGTGGGAGTAGCAACACGCAATATGAGGGTTTTTTTATAACCTGAGTGTGGGAGACGCAGCTTATTGGCATTCTGTAAGCTGGGTGAAGGGAAATGCAGTTTACAGGAGTTCTGTAGCCTGGGTGTAGAGAGAAGCAGTTTAGAAACATCTGTAGCCCGGGAGAATGCCTTCGCAATATGAAGGAAACCTGTAATCTGAGCGTAGCAGTCGTAGCTTACAGCATTTCTCTATCCCTGCTCTAGAGAGAAGCAGTTTACAAGAGTTCTGTAGGCTGTGTGTAGAGCGAAGCACTTTAGAGATTTCTGTAGAGTGGGAGTTACATTACGCAATATGCAGGTTTTCTATAACCTGAGTTTGGGAGAAGCAGCTAACGGGCGTTCTGTAAGCTGGATGAAGGCAAATGCAGTTTAGGGAAGTTCTATATTCTGTGTGCGGAGAGAAGCACTTTACAAGAGTTGTGCAGCCTGGGAGTAGACAGTCGCAATATTCGGGATATCTGTAGCCTGAGTGTAGCAGACGCAGCTTACAAGATTTCTCTCTCCTTGGTCTAGAGGGAAGCAGTTTCCAAGAGTTCTGTAGCCTGAGTGTAGAAATAAGCAGCATACAGAGTTCTGTAGCATGGGAGTAGCAATATGCAACACGAGGGATATCCAGAACCCGACTGTGGGAGTCGCAGCTTACGGACGATCTGTTACATGGGTGAATGGAAAAGCATTTTCCGGGAGTTGTGTAACTTGTGTGTAGAGAGAAGCAGTTTACAAGAGTTCTGTAGGCTGGGTGTAGAGTGAAGCACTTTAGAGATTTCTGTAGAGTGGGAGTAACAACACACAATATGAGTGCTTTTTATAACCTGAGTTTAGGAGAAGAAGCGAACGGGCGTTCTGTAAGCTGGATGAAGGCAAATGCAGTTAGGGAAGTTCTATATTCTGTGTGCGGAGAGAAGCACTTTACAAGAGTCGTGCAGCCTGGGAGTAGACAGTCGCAATATTCGGGATATCTGTAGCCTGAGTGTAGCAGACGCAGCTTACAGGATTTCTCTCTCCTTGGTCTAGAGGGAAGCAGTTTCCAAGAGTTCTGTAGCCTGAGTGTAGAAATAAGCAGTATAGAGAGTTCTGTAGCATGGGAGTAGCAATATGCAACACGAGGGATGTCCAGAACCCGAGTGTGGGAGTCGCAGCTTATGGACTGACTATCTGTTACATGCGTGAAGGGAAATGCATTTACCGGGAGTTGTGTTACTTGTGTGTAGAGAGAAGCAGTATCAAGAGTTCTGTAGCCTGGGAATAGGCACTCGCAATATACAGGATTTCAGTAACCAGGTTGTAGAGGGAAGCACTTCACAGAGTATCTGTATGCTGGGTGTCGAGAGAAGCAATTTACAGAGTTCTGTAGCATGGGAGTAGAAATGCGCAATGCGTGTTGTCTGTATCTTCACTGTAGGACACGCAGTGTTCGGGAGTTCTGTAAGCTGGGTGTGGAGAAATGCAGTTTCTGGGAGCTGTGTATCCGGTGTGCAGAGAGAACCAGTTTCCAAGAGTTCTGTAGCCTGGGTGTAGAATGCAGCAGTTTACAGAGTTTTGTAGTGTGGGAGTAGCAACACGCAATATGAGGGTTTTTTAATAACCTGAGTGTGGGAGACGCAGCTTATTGGCATTCTGTAAGCTGGGTGAAGGGAAATGCAGTTTACAGGAGTTCTGTAGCCTGGGTGTAGAGAGAAGCAGTTTAGAAACATCTGTAGCCCGGGAGAATGCCTTCGCAATATGAAGGAAACCTGTAATCTGAGCGTAGCAGTCGTAGCTTACAGCATTTCTCTATCCCTGCTCTAGAGAGAAGCAGTTTACAAGAGTTCTGTAGGCTGTGTGTAGAGCGAAGCACTTTAGAGATTTCTGTAGAGTGGGAGTTACATTACGCAATATGCAGGTTTTCTATAACCTGAGTTTGGGAGAAGCAGCTAACGGGCGTTCTGTAAGCTGGATGAAGGCAAATGCAGTTTAGGGAAGTTCTATATTCTGTGTGCGGAGAGAAGCACTTTACAAGAGTCGTGCAGCCTGGGAGTAGACAGTCGCAATATTCGGGATATCTGTAGCCTGAGTGTAGCAGACGCAGCTTACAAGATTTCTCTCTCCTTGGTCTAGAGGGAAGCAGTGTACAAGAGTTCTGTAGCCTGAGTGTAGAAATAAGCAGCATACAGAGTTCTGTAGCATGGGAGTAGCAATATGCAACACGAGGGATATCCAGAACCCGATTGTGGGAGTCGCAGCTTACGGACGATCTGTTCCATGGGTGAATGGAAAAGCATTTTCCGGGAGTTGTGTAACTTGTGTGTAGAGAGAAGCAGTTTACAAGAGTTCTGTAGGCGGGGTGTAGAGTGAAGCACTTTAGAGATTTCTGTAGAGTGGGAGTAACAACACCCAATATGAGTGCTTTTTATAACCTGAGTTTAGGAGAAGTAGCGAACGGGCGTTCTGTAAGCTGGATGAAGGCAAATGCAGTTAGGGAAGTTCTATATTCTGTGTGCGGAGAGAAGCACTTTACAAGAGTCGTGCAGCCTGGGCGTAGACAGTCGCAATATTCGGGATATCTGTAGCCTGAGTGTAGCAGACGCAGCTTACAGGATTTCTCTCTCCTTGGTCTAGAGGGAAGCAGTTTCCAAGAGTTCTGTAGCCTGAGTGTAGAAATAAGCAGTATAGAGAGTTCTGTAGCATGGGAGTAGCAATATGCAACACGAGGGATGTCCAGAACCCGAGTGTGGGAGTCGCAGCTTATGGACTGACTATCTGTTACATGCGTGAAGGGAAATGCATTTACCGGGAGTTGTGTTACTTGTGTGTAGAGAGAAGCAGTATCAAGAGTTCTGTAGCCTGGGAATAGGCACTCGCAATATACAGGATTTCAGTAACCAGGTTGTAGAGGGAAGCACTTCACAGAGTATCTGTATGCTGGGTGTCGAGAGAAGCAATTTACAGAGTTCTGTAGCATGGGAGTAGAAATGCGCAATGCGTGTTGTCTGTATCTTCACTGTAGGACACGCAGTGTTCGGGAGTTCTGTAAGCTGGGTGTGGAGAAATGCAGTTTCTGGGAGCTGTGTATCCGGTGTGCAGAGAGAACCAGTTTCCAAGAGTTCTGTAGCCTGGGTGTAGAATGCAGCAGTTTACAGAGTTTTGTAGTGTGGGAGTAGCAACACGCAATATGAGGGTTTTTTAATAACCTGAGTGTGGGAGACGCAGCTTATTGGCATTCTGTAAGCTGGGTGAAGGGAAATGCAGTTTACAGGAGTTCTGTAGCCTGGGTGTAGAGAGAAGCAGTTTAGAAACATCTGTAGCCCGGGAGAATGCCTTCGCAATATGAAGGAAACCTGTAATCTGAGCGTAGCAGTCGTAGCTTACAGCATTTCTCTATCCCTGCTCTAGAGAGAAGCAGTTTACAAGAGTTCTGTAGGCTGTGTGTAGAGCGAAGCACTTTAGAGATTTCTGTAGAGTGGGAGTTACATTACGCAATATGCAGGTTTTCTATAACCTGAGTTTGGGAGAAGCAGCTAACGGGCGTTCTGTAAGCTGGATGAAGGCAAATGCAGTTTAGGGAAGTTCTATATTCTGTGTGCGGAGAGAAGCACTTTACAAGAGTCGTGCAGCCTGGGAGTAGACAGTCGCAATATTCGGGATATCTGTAGCCTGAGTGTAGCAGACGCAGCTTACAAGATTTCTCTCTCCTTGGTCTAGAGGGAAGCAGTGTACAAGAGTTCTGTAGCCTGAGTGTAGAAATAAGCAGCATACAGAGTTCTGTAGCATGGGAGTAGCAATATGCAACACGAGGGATATCCAGAACCCGATTGTGGGAGTCGCAGCTTACGGACGATCTGTTCCATGGGTGAATGGAAAAGCATTTTCCGGGAGTTGTGTAACTTGTGTGTAGAGAGAAGCAGTTTACAAGAGTTCTGTAGGCGGGGTGTAGAGTGAAGCACTTTAGAGATTTCTGTAGAGTGGGAGTAACAACACCCAATATGAGTGCTTTTTATAACCTGAGTTTAGGAGAAGTAGCGAACGGGCGTTCTGTAAGCTGGATGAAGGCAAATGCAGTTAGGGAAGTTCTATATTCTGTGTGCGGAGAGAAGCACTTTACAAGAGTCGTGCAGCCTGGGCGTAGACAGTCGCAATATTCGGGATATCTGTAGCCTGAGTGTAGCAGACGCAGCTTACAGGATTTCTCTCTCCTTGGTCTAGAGGGAAGCAGTTTCCAAGAGTTCTGTAGCCTGAGTGTAGAAATAAGCAGTATAGAGAGTTCTGTAGCATGGGAGTAGCAATATGCAACACGAGGGATGTCCAGAACCCGAGTGTGGGAGTCGCAGCTTATGGACTGACTATCTGTTACATGCGTGAAGGGAAATGCATTTACCGGGAGTTGTGTTACTTGTGTGTAGAGAGAAGCAGTATCAAGAGTTCTGTAGCCTGGGAATAGGCACTCGCAATATACAGGATTTCAGTAACCAGGTTGTAGAGGGAAGCACTTCACAGAGTATCTGTATGCTGGGTGTCGAGAGAAGCAATTTACAGAGTTCTGTAGCATGGGAGTAGAAATGCGCAATGCGTGTTGTCTGTATCTTCACTGTAGGACACGCAGTGTTCGGGAGTTCTGTAAGCTGGGTGTGGAGAAATGCAGTTTCTGGGAGCTGTGTATCCGGTGTGCAGAGAGAACCAGTTTCCAAGAGTTCTGTAGCCTGGGTGTAGAATGCAGCAGTTTACAGAGTTTTGTAGTGTGGGAGTAGCAACACGCAATATGAGGGTTTTTTAATAACCTGAGTGTGGGAGACGCAGCTTATTGGCATTCTGTAAGCTGGGTGAAGGGAAATGCAGTTTACAGGAGTTCTGTAGCCTGGGTGTAGAGAGAAGCAGTTTAGAAACATCTGTAGCCCGGGAGAATGCCTTCGCAATATGAAGGAAACCTGTAATCTGAGCGTAGCAGTCGTAGCTTACAGCATTTCTCTATCCCTGCTCTAGAGAGAAGCAGTTTACAAGAGTTCTGTAGGCTGTGTGTAGAGCGAAGCACTTTAGAGATTTCTGTAGAGTGGGAGTTACATTACGCAATATGCAGGTTTTCTATAACCTGAGTTTGGGAGAAGCAGCTAACGGGCGTTCTGTAAGCTGGATGAAGGCAAATGCAGTTTAGGGAAGTTCTATATTCTGTGTGCGGAGAGAAGCACTTTACAAGAGTTGTGCAGCCTGGGAGTAGACAGTCGCAATATTCGGGATATCTGTAGCCTGAGTGTAGCAGACGCAGCTTACAAGATTTCTCTCTCCTTGGTCTAGAGGGAAGCAGTGTACAAGAGTTCTGTAGCCTGAGTGTAGAAATAAGCAGCATACAGAGTTCTGTAGCATGGGAGTAGCAATATGCAACACGAGGGATATCCAGAACCTGACTGTGGGAGTCGCAGCTTACGGACGATCTGTTACATGGGTGAATGGAAAAGCATTTTCCGGGAGTTGTGTAACCTGTGTGTAGAGAGAAGCAGTTTACAAGAGTTCTGTAGGCGGGGTGTAGAGTGAAGCACTTTAGAGATTTCTGTAGAGTGGGAGTAACAACACACAATATGAGTGCTTTTTATAACCTGAGTTTAGGAGAAGTAGCGAACGGGCATTCTGTAAGCTGGATGAAGGCAAATGCAGTTAGGGAAGTTCTATATTCTGTGTGCGGAGAGAAGCACTTTACAAGAGTCGTGCAGCCTGGGAGTAGACAGTCGCAATATTCGGGATATCTGTAGCCTGAGTGTAGCAGACGCAGCTTACAGGATTTCTCTCTCCTTGGTCTAGAGGGAAGCAGTTTCCAAGAGTTCTGTAGCCTGAGTGTAGAAATAAGCAGTATAGAGAGTTCTGTAGCATGGGAGTAGCAATATGCAACACGAGGGATGTCCAGAACCCGAGTGTGGGAGTCGCAGCTTATGGACTGACTATCTGTTACATGCGTGAAGGGAAATGCATTTACCGGGAGTTGTGTTACTTGTGTGTAGAGAGAAGCAGTATCAAGAGTTCTGTAGCCTGGGAATAGGCACTCGCAATATACAGGATTTCAGTAACCAGGTTGTAGAGGGAAGCACTTCACAGAGTATCTGTATGCTGGGTGTCGAGAGAAGCAATTTACAGAGTTCTGTAGCATGGGAGTAGAAATGCGCAATGCGTGTTGTCTGTATCTTCACTGTAGGACACGCAGTGTTCGGGAGTTCTGTAAGCTGGGTGTGGAGAAATGCAGTTTCTGGGAGCTGTGTATCCGGTGTGCAGAGAGAACCAGTTTCCAAGAGTTCTGTAGCCTGGGTGTAGAATGCAGCAGTTTACAGAGTTTTGTAGTGTGGGAGTAGCAACACGCAATATGAGGGTTTTTTAATAACCTGAGTGTGGGAGACGCAGCTTATTGGCATTCTGTAAGCTGGGTGAAGGGAAATGCAGTTTACAGGAGTTCTGTAGCCTGGGTGTAGAGAGAAGCAGTTTAGAAACATCTGTAGCCCGGGAGAATGCCTTCGCAATATGAAGGAAACCTGTAATCTGAGCGTAGCAGTCGTAGCTTACAGCATTTCTCTATCCCTGCTCTAGAGAGAAGCAGTTTACAAGAGTTCTGTAGGCTGTGTGTAGAGCGAAGCACTTTAGAGATTTCTGTAGAGTGGGAGTTACATTACGCAATATGCAGGTTTTCTATAACCTGAGTTTGGGAGAAGCAGCTAACGGGCGTTCTGTAAGCTGGATGAAGGCAAATGCAGTTTAGGGAAGTTCTATATTCTGTGTGCGGAGAGAAGCACTTTACAAGAGTTATGCAGCCTGGGAGTAGACAGTCGCAATATTCGGGATATCTGTAGCCTGAGTGTAGCAGACGCAGCTTACAAGATTTCTCTCTCCTTGGTCTAGAGGGAAGCAGTGTACAAGAGTTCTGTAGCCTGAGTGTAGAAATAAGCAGCATACAGAGTTCTGTAGCATGGGAGTAGCAATATGCAACACGAGGGATATCCAGAACCCGACTGTGGGAGTCGCAGCTTACGGACGATCTGTTACATGGGTGAATGGAAAAGCATTTTCCGGGAGTTGTGTAACTTGTGTGTAGAGAGAAGCAGTTTACAAGAGTTCTGTAGGCTGGGTGTAGAGTGAAGCACTTTAGAGATTTCTGTAGAGTGGGAGTAACAACACCCAATATGAGTGCTTTTTATAACCTGAGTTTAGGAGAAGTAGTGAACGGGCGTTCTGTAAGCTGGATGAAGGCAAATGCAGTTAGGGAAGTTCTATATTCTGTGTGCGGAGAGAAGCACTTTACAAGAGTCGTGCAGCCTGGGAGTAGACAGTCGCAATATTCGGGATATCTGTAGCCTGAGTGTAGCAGACGCAGCTTACAGGATTTCTCTCTCCTTGGTCTAGAGGGAAGCAGTTTCCAAGAGTTCTGTAGCCTGAGTGTAGAAATAAGCAGTATAGAGAGTTCTGTAGCATGGGAGTAGCAATATGCAACACGAGGGATGTCCAGAACCCGAGTGTGGGAGTCGCAGCTTATGGACTGACTATCTGTTACATGCGTGAAGGGAAATGCATTTACCGGGAGTTGTGTTACTTGTGTGTAGAGAGAAGCAGTATCAAGAGTTCTGTAGCCTGGGAATAGGCACTCGCAATATACAGGATTTCAGTAACCAGGTTGTAGAGGGAAGCACTTCACAGAGTATCTGTATGCTGGGTGTCGAGAGAAGCAATTTACAGAGTTCTGTAGCATGGGAGTAGAAATGCGCAATGCGTGTTGTCTGTATCTTCACTGTAGGACACGCAGTGTTCGGGAGTTCTGTAAGCTGGGTGTGGAGAAATGCAGTTTCTGGGAGCTGTGTATCCGGTGTGCAGAGAGAACCAGTTTCCAAGAGTTCTGTAGCCTGGGTGTAGAATGCAGCAGTTTACAGAGTTTTGTAGTGTGGGAGTAGCAACACGCAATATGAGGGTTTTTTTATAACCTGAGTGTGGGAGACGCAGCTTATTGGCATTCTGTAAGCTGGGTGAAGGGAAATGCAGTTTACAGGAGTTCTGTAGCCTGGGTGTAGAGAGAAGCAGTTTAGAAACATCTGTAGCCCGGGAGAATGCCTTCGCAATATGAAGGAAACCTGTAATCTGAGCGTAGCAGTCGTAGCTTACAGCATTTCTCTATCCCTGCTCTAGAGAGAAGCAGTTTACAAGAGTTCTGTAGGCTGTGTGTAGAGCGAAGCACTTTAGAGATTTCTGTAGAGTGGGAGTTACATTACGCAATATGCAGGTTTTCTATAACCTGAGTTTGGGAGAAGCAGCTAACGGGCGTTCTGTAAGCTGGATGAAGGCAAATGCAGTTTAGGGAAGTTCTATATTCTGTGTGCGGAGAGAAGCACTTTACAAGAGTTGTGCAGCCTGGGAGTAGACAGTCGCAATATTCGGGATATCTGTAGCCTGAGTGTAGCAGACGCAGCTTACAAGATTTCTCTCTCCTTGGTCTAGAGGGAAGCAGTGTACAAGAGTTCTGTAGCCTGAGTGTAGAAATAAGCAGCATACAGAGTTCTGTAGCATGGGAGTAGCAATATGCAACACGAGGGATATCCAGAACCCGACTGTGGGAGTCGCAGCTTACGGACGATCTGTTACATGGGTGAATGGAAAAGCATTTTCCGGGAGTTGTGTAACTTGTGTGTAGAGAGAAGCAGTTTACAAGAGTTCTGTAGGCGGGGTGTAGAGTGAAGCACTTTAGAGATTTCTGTAGAGTGGGAGTAACAACACCCAATATGAGTGCTTTTTATAACCTGAGTTTAGGAGAAGTAGCGAACGGGCGTTCTGTAAGCTGGATGAAGGCAAATGCAGTTAGGGAAGTTCTATATTCTGTGTGCGGAGAGAAGCACTTTACAAGAGTCGTGCAGCCTGGGAGTAGACAGTCGCAATATTCGGGATATCTGTAGCCTGAGTGTAGCAGACGCAGCTTACAGGATTTCTCTCTCCTTGGTCTAGAGGGAAGCAGTTTCCAAGAGTTCTGTAGCCTGAGTGTAGAAATAAGCAGTATAGAGAGTTCTGTAGCATGGGAGTAGCAATATGCAACACGAGGGATGTCCAGAACCCGAGTGTGGGAGTCGCAGCTTATGGACTGACTATCTGTTACATGCGTGAAGGGAAATGCATTTACCGGGAGTTGTGTTACTTGTGTGTAGAGAGAAGCAGTATCAAGAGTTCTGTAGCCTGGGAATAGGCACTCGCAATATACAGGATTTCAGTAACCAGGTTGTAGAGGGAAGCACTTCACAGAGTATCTGTATGCTGGGTGTCGAGAGAAGCAATTTACAGAGTTCTGTAGCATGGGAGTAGAAATGCGCAATGCGTGTTGTCTGTATCTTCACTGTAGGACACGCAGTGTTCGGGAGTTCTGTAAGCTGGGTGTGGAGAAATGCAGTTTCTGGGAGCTGTGTATCCGGTGTGCAGAGAGAACCAGTTTCCAAGAGTTCTGTAGCCTGGGTGTAGAATGCAGCAGTTTACAGAGTTTTGTAGTGTGGGAGTAGCAACACGCAATATGAGGGTTTTTTTATAACCTGAGTGTGGGAGACGCAGCTTATTGGCATTCTGTAAGCTGGGTGAAGGGAAATGCAGTTTACAGGAGTTCTGTAGCCTGGGTGTAGAGAGAAGCAGTTTAGAAACATCTGTAGCCCGGGAGAATGCCTTCGCAATATGAAGGAAACCTGTAATCTGAGCGTAGCAGTCGTAGCTTACAGCATTTCTCTATCCCTGCTCTAGAGAGAAGCAGTTTACAAGAGTTCTGTAGGCTGTGTGTAGAGCGAAGCACTTTAGAGATTTCTGTAGAGTGGGAGTTACATTACGCAATATGCAGGTTTTCTATAACCTGAGTTTGGGAGAAGCAGCTAACGGGCGTTCTGTAAGCTGGATGAAGGCAAATGCAGTTTAGGGAAGTTCTATATTCTGTGTGCGGAGAGAAGCACTTTACAAGAGTTGTGCAGCCTGGGAGTAGACAGTCGCAATATTCGGGATATCTGTAGCCTGAGTGCAGCAGACGCAGCTTACAAGATTTCTCTCTCCTTGGTCTAGAGGGAAGCAGTGTACAAGAGTTCTGTAGCCTGAGTGTAGAAATAAGCAGCATACAGAGTTCTGTAGCATGGGAGTAGCAATATGCAACACGAGGGATATCCAGAACCCGACTGTGGGAGTCGCAGCTTACGGACGATCTGTTACATGGGTGAATGGAAAAGCATTTTCCGGGAGTTGTGTAACTTGTGTGTAGAGAGAAGCAGTTTACAAGAGTTCTGTAGGCTGGGTGTAGAGTGAAGCACTTTAGAGATTTCTGTAGAGTGGGAGTAACAACACCCAATATGAGTGCTTTTTATAACCTGAGTTTAGGAGAAGTAGCGAACGGGCGTTCTGTAAGCTGGATGAAGGCAAATGCAGTTAGGGAAGTTCTATATTCTGTGTGCGGAGAGAAGCACTTTACAAGAGTCGTGCAGCCTGGGAGTAGACAGTCGCAATATTCGGGATATCTGTAGCCTGAGTGTAGCAGACGCAGCTTACAGGATTTCTCTCTCCTTGGTCTAGAGGGAAGCAGTTTCCAA
The DNA here is from genome assembly GCF_051225735.1 of Oryctolagus cuniculus. Lineage (NCBI taxonomy): Eukaryota > Metazoa > Chordata > Mammalia > Lagomorpha > Leporidae > Oryctolagus > Oryctolagus cuniculus. Next base: position 130,644,653 of record NC_142869.1, on the reverse strand, counting down.
GAGTTCTGTAGCCTGAGTGTAGAAATAAGCAGTATAGAGAGTTCTGTAGCATGGGAGTAGCAATATGCAACACGAGGGATGTCCAGAACCCGAGTGTGGGAGTCGCAGCTTATGGACTGACTATCTGTTACATGCGTGAAGGGAAATGCATTTACCGGGAGTTGTGTTACTTGTGTGTAGAGAGAAGCAGTATCAAGAGTTCTGTAGCCTGGGAATAGGCACTCGCAATATACAGGATTTCAGTAACCAGGTTGTAGAGGGAAGCACTTCACAGAGTATCTGTATGCTGGGTGTCGAGAGAAGCAATTTACAGAGTTCTGTAGCATGGGAGTAGAAATGCGCAATGCGTGTTGTCTGTATCTTCACTGTAGGACACGCAGTGTTCGGGAGTTCTGTAAGCTGGGTGTGGAGAAATGCAGTTTCTGGGAGCTGTGTATCCGGTGTGCAGAGAGAACCAGTTTCCAAGAGTTCTGTAGCCTGGGTGTAGAATGCAGCAGTTTACAGAGTTTTGTAGTGTGGGAGTAGCAACACGCAATATGAGGGTTTTTTTATAACCTGAGTGTGGGAGACGCAGCTTATTGGCATTCTGTAAGCTGGGTGAAGGGAAATGCAGTTTACAGGAGTTCTGTAGCCTGGGTGTAGAGAGAAGCAGTTTAGAAACATCTGTAGCCCGGGAGAATGCCTTCGCAATATGAAGGAAACCTGTAATCTGAGCGTAGCAGTCGTAGCTTACAGCATTTCTCTATCCCTGCTCTAGAGAGAAGCAGTTTACAAGAGTTCTGTAGGCTGTGTGTAGAGCGAAGCACTTTAGAGATTTCTGTAGAGTGGGAGTTACATTACGCAATATGCAGGTTTTCTATAACCTGAGTTTGGGAGAAGCAGCTAACGGGCGTTCTGTAAGCTGGATGAAGGCAAATGCAGTTTATGGAAGTTCTATATTCTGTGTGCGGAGAGAAGCACTTTACAAGAGTTGTGCAGCCTGGGAGTAGACAGTCGCAATATTCGGGATATCTGTAGCCTGAGTGTAGCAGACGCAGCTTACAAGATTTCTCTCTCCTTGGTCTAGAGGGAAGCAGTGTACAAGAGTTCTGTAGCCTGAGTGTAGAAATAAGCAGCATACAGAGTTCTGTAGCATGGGAGTAGCAATATGCAACACGAGGGATATCCAGAACCCGACTGTGGGAGTCGCAGCTTACGGACGATCTGTTACATGGGTGAATGGAAAAGCATTTTCCGGGAGTTGTGTAACCTGTGTGTAGAGAGAAGCAGTTTACAAGAGTTCTGTAGGCGGGGTGTAGAGTGAAGCACTTTAGAGATTTCTGTAGAGTGGGAGTAACAACACACAATATGAGTGCTTTTTATAACCTGAGTTTAGGAGAAGAAGCGAACGGGCGTTCTGTAAGCTGGATGAAGGCAAATGCAGTTAGGGAAGTTCTATATTCTGTGTGCGGAGAGAAGCACTTTACAAGAGTCGTGCAGCCTGGGAGTAGACAGTCGCAATATTCGGGATATCTGTAGCCTGAGTGTAGCAGACGCAGCTTACAGGATTTCTCTCTCCTTGGTCTAGAGGGAAGCAGTTTCCAAGAGTTCTGTAGCCTGAGTGTAGAAATAAGCAGTATAGAGAGTTCTGTAGCATGGGAGTAGCAATATGCAACACGAGGGATGTCCAGAACCCGAGTGTGGGAGTCGCAGCTTATGGACTGACTATCTGTTACATGCGTGAAGGGAAATGCATTTACCGGGAGTTGTGTTACTTGTGTGTAGAGAGAAGCAGTATCAAGAGTTCTGTAGCCTGGGAATAGGCACTCGCAATATACAGGATTTCAGTAACCAGGTTGTAGAGGGAAGCACTTCACAGAGTATCTGTATGCTGGGTGTCGAGAGAAGCAATTTACAGAGTTCTGTAGCATGGGAGTAGAAATGCGCAATGCGTGTTGTCTGTATCTTCACTGTAGGACACGCAGTGTTCGGGAGTTCTGTAAGCTGGGTGTGGAGAAATGCAGTTTCTGGGAGCTGTGTATCCGGTGTGCAGAGAGAACCAGTTTCCAAGAGTTCTGTAGCCTGGGTGTAGAATGAAGCAGTTTACAGAGTTTTGTAGTGTGGGAGTAGCAACACGCAATATGAGGGTTTTTTTATAACCTGAGTGTGGGAGACGCAGCTTATTGGCATTCTGTAAGCTGGGTGAAGGGAAATGCAGTTTACAGGAGTTCTGTAGCCTGGGTGTAGAGAGAAGCAGTTTAGAAACATCTGTAGCCCGGGAGAATGCCTTCGCAATATGAAGGAAACCTGTAATCTGAGCGTAGCAGTCGTAGCTTACAGCATTTCTCTATCCCTGCTCTAGAGAGAAGCAGTTTACAAGAGTTCTGTAGGCTGTGTGTAGAGCGAAGCACTTTAGAGATTTCTGTAGAGTGGGAGTTACATTACGCAATATGCAGGTTTTCTATAACCTGAGTTTGGGAGAAGCAGCTAACGGGCGTTCTGTAAGCTGGATGAAGGCAAATGCAGTTTAGGGAAGTTCTATATTCTGTGTGCGGAGAGAAGCACTTTACAAGAGTTGTGCAGCCTGGGAGTAGACAGTCGCAATATTCGGGATATCTGTAGCCTGAGTGTAGCAGACGCAGCTTACAAGATTTCTCTCTCCTTGGTCTAGAGGGAAGCAGTGTACAAGAGTTCTGTAGCCTGAGTGTAGAAATAAGCAGCATACAGAGTTCTGTAGCATGGGAGTAGCAATATGCAACACGAGGGATATCCAGAACCCGACTGTGGGAGTCGCAGCTTACGGACGATCTGTTACATGGGTGAATGGAAAAGCATTTTCCGGGAGTTGTGTAACTTGTGTGTAGAGAGAAGCAGTTTACAAGAGTTCTGTAGGCTGGGTGTAGAGTGAAGCACTTTAGAGATTTCTGTAGAGTGGGAGTAACAACACACAATATGAGTGCTTTTTATAACCTGAGTTTAGGAGAAGAAGCGAACGGGCGTTCTGTAAGCTGGATGAAGGCAAATGCAGTTAGGGAAGTTCTATATTCTGTGTGCGGAGAGAAGCACTTTACAAGAGTCGTGCAGCCTGGGAGTAGACAGTCGCAATATTCGGGATATCTGTAGCCTGAGTGTAGCAGACGCAGCTTACAGGATTTCTCTCTCCTTGGTCTAGAGGGAAGCAGTTTCCAAGAGTTCTGTAGCCTGAGTGTAGAAATAAGCAGTATAGAGAGTTCTGTAGCATGGGAGTAGCAATATGCAACACGAGGGATGTCCAGAACCCGAGTGTGGGAGTCGCAGCTTATGGACTGACTATCTGTTACATGCGTGAAGGGAAATGCATTTACCGGGAGTTGTGTTACTTGTGTGTAGAGAGAAGCAGTATCAAGAGTTCTGTAGCCTGGGAATAGGCACTCGCAATATACAGGATTTCAGTAACCAGGTTGTAGAGGGAAGCACTTCACAGAGTATCTGTATGCTGGGTGTCGAGAGAAGCAATTTACAGAGTTCTGTAGCATGGGAGTAGAAATGCGCAATGCGTGTTGTCTGTATCTTCACTGTAGGACACGCAGTGTTCGGGAGTTCTGTAAGCTGGGTGTGGAGAAATGCAGTTTCTGGGAGCTGTGTATCCGGTGTGCAGAGAGAACCAGTTTCCAAGAGTTCTGTAGCCTGGGTGTAGAATGCAGCAGTTTACAGAGTTTTGTAGTGTGGGAGTAGCAACACGCAATATGAGGGTTTTTTTATAACCTGAGTGTGGGAGACGCAGCTTATTGGCATTCTGTAAGCTGGGTGAAGGGAAATGCAGTTTACAGGAGTTCTGTAGCCTGGGTGTAGAGAGAAGCAGTTTAGAAACATCTGTAGCCCGGGAGAATGCCTTCGCAATATGAAGGAAACCTGTAATCTGAGCGTAGCAGTCGTAGCTTACAGCATTTCTCTATCCCTGCTCTAGAGAGAAGCAGTTTACAAGAGTTCTGTAGGCTGTGTGTAGAGCGAAGCACTTTAGAGATTTCTGTAGAGTGGGAGTTACATTACGCAATATGCAGGTTTTCTATAACCTGAGTTTGGGAGAAGCAGCTAACGGGCGTTCTGTAAGCTGGATGAAGGCAAATGCAGTTTAGGGAAGTTCTATATTCTGTGTGCGGAGAGAAGCACTTTACAAGAGTTGTGCAGCCTGGGAGTAGACAGTCGCAATATTCGGGATATCTGTAGCCTGAGTGTAGCAGACGCAGCTTACAAGATTTCTCTCTCCTTGGTCTAGAGGGAAGCAGTTTCCAAGAGTTCTGTAGCCTGAGTGTAGAAATAAGCAGCATACAGAGTTCTGTAGCATGGGAGTAGCAATATGCAACACGAGGGATATCCAGAACCCGACTGTGGGAGTCGCAGCTTACGGACGATCTGTTACATGGGTGAATGGAAAAGCATTTTCCGGGAGTTGTGTAACTTGTGTGTAGAGAGAAGCAGTTTACAAGAGTTCTGTAGGCGGGGTGTAGAGTGAAGCACTTTAGAGATTTCTGTAGAGTGGGAGTAACAACACACAATATGAGTGCTTTTTATAACCTGAGTTTAGGAGAAGTAGCGAACGGGCGTTCTGTAAGCTGGATGAAGGCAAATGCAGTTAGGGAAGTTCTATATTCTGTGTGCGGAGAGAAGCACTTTACAAGAGTCGTGCAGCCTGGGAGTAGACAGTCGCAATATTCGGGATATCTGTAGCCTGAGTGTAGCAGACGCAGCTTACAGGATTTCTCTCTCCTTGGTCTAGAGGGAAGCAGTTTCCAAGAGTTCTGTAGCCTGAGTGTAGAAATAAGCAGTATAGAGAGTTCTGTAGCATGGGAGTAGCAATATGCAACACGAGGGATGTCCAGAACCCGAGTGTGGGAGTCGCAGCTTATGGACTGACTATCTGTTACATGCGTGAAGGGAAATGCATTTACCGGGAGTTGTGTTACTTGTGTGTAGAGAGAAGCAGTATCAAGAGTTCTGTAGCCTGGGAATAGGCACTCGCAATATACAGGATTTCAGTAACCAGGTTGTAGAGGGAAGCACTTCACAGAGTATCTGTATGCTGGGTGTCGAGAGAAGCAATTTACAGAGTTCTGTAGCATGGGAGTAGAAATGCGCAATGCGTGTTGTCTGTATCTTCACTGTAGGACACGCAGTGTTCGGGAGTTCTGTAAGCTGGGTGTGGAGAAATGCAGTTTCTGGGAGCTGTGTATCCGGTGTGCAGAGAGAACCAGTTTCCAAGAGTTCTGTAGCCTGGGTGTAGAATGCAGCAGTTTACAGAGTTTTGTAGTGTGGGAGTAGCAACACGCAATATGAGGGTTTTTTTATAACCTGAGTGTGGGAGACGCAGCTTATTGGCATTCTGTAAGCTGGGTGAAGGGAAATGCAGTTTACAGGAGTTCTGTAGCCTGGGTGTAGAGAGAAGCAGTTTAGAAACATCTGTAGCCCGGGAGAATGCCTTCGCAATATGAAGGAAACCTGTAATCTGAGCGTAGCAGTCGTAGCTTACAGCATTTCTCTATCCCTGCTCTAGAGAGAAGCAGTTTACAAGAGTTCTGTAGGCTGTGTGTAGAGCGAAGCACTTTAGAGATTTCTGTAGAGTGGGAGTTACATTACGCAATATGCAGGTTTTCTATAACCTGAGTTTGGGAGAAGCAGCTAACGGGCGTTCTGTAAGCTGGATGAAGGCAAATGCAGTTTAGGGAAGTTCTATATTCTGTGTGCGGAGAGAAGCACTTTACAAGAGTTGTGCAGCCTGGGAGTAGACACTCGCAATATTCGGGATATCTGTAGCCTGAGTGTAGCAGACGCAGCTTACAAGATTTCTCTCTCCTTGGTCTAGAGGGAAGCAGTTTCCAAGAGTTCTGTAGCCTGAGTGTAGAAATAAGCAGCATACAGAGTTCTGTAGCATGGGAGTAGCAATATGCAACACGAGGGATATCCAGAACCCGACTGTGGGAGTCGCAGCTTACGGACGATCTGTTCCATGGGTGAATGGAAAAGCATTTTCCGGGAGTTGTGTAACTTGTGTGTAGAGAGAAGCAGTTTACAAGAGTTCTGTAGGCTGGGTGTAGAGTGAAGCACTTTAGAGATTTCTGTAGAGTGGGAGTAACAACACACAATATGAGTGCTTTTTATAACCTGAGTTTAGGAGAAGAAGCGAACGGGCGTTCTGTAAGCTGGATGAAGGCAAATGCAGTTAGGGAAGTTCTATATTCTGTGTGCGGAGAGAAGCACTTTACAAGAGTCGTGCAGCCTGGGAGTAGACAGTCGCAATATTCGGGATATCTGTAGCCTGAGTGTAGCAGACGCAGCTTACAGGATTTCTCTCTCCTTGGTCTAGAGGGAAGCAGTTTCCAAGAGTTCTGTAGCCTGAGTGTAGAAATAAGCAGTATAGAGAGTTCTGTAGCATGGGAGTAGCAATATGCAACACGAGGGATGTCCAGAACCCGAGTGTGGGAGTCGCAGCTTATGGACTGACTATCTGTTACATGCGTGAAGGGAAATGCATTTACCGGGAGTTGTGTTACTTGTGTGTAGAGAGAAGCAGTATCAAGAGTTCTGTAGCCTGGGAATAGGCACTCGCAATATACAGGATTTCAGTAACCAGGTTGTAGAGGGAAGCACTTCACAGAGTATCTGTATGCTGGGTGTCGAGAGAAGCAATTTACAGAGTTCTGTAGCATGGGAGTAGAAATGCGCAATGCGTGTTGTCTGTATCTTCACTGTAGGACACGCAGTGTTCGGGAGTTCTGTAAGCTGGGTGTGGAGAAATGCAGTTTCTGGGAGCTGTGTATCCGGTGTGCAGAGAGAACCAGTTTCCAAGAGTTCTGTAGCCTGGGTGTAGAATGCAGCAGTTTACAGAGTTTTGTAGTGTGGGAGTAGCAACACGCAATATGAGGGTTTTTTTATAACCTGAGTGTGGGAGACGCAGCTTATTGGCATTCTGTAAGCTGGGTGAAGGGAAATGCAGTTTACAGGAGTTCTGTAGCCTGGGTGTAGAGAGAAGCAGTTTAGAAACATCTGTAGCCCGGGAGAATGCCTTCGCAATATGAAGGAAACCTGTAATCTGAGCGTAGCAGTCGTAGCTTACAGCATTTCTCTATCCCTGCTCTAGAGAGAAGCAGTTTACAAGAGTTCTGTAGGCTGTGTGTAGAGCGAAGCACTTTAGAGATTTCTGTAGAGTGGGAGTTACATTACGCAATATGCAGGTTTTCTATAACCTGAGTTTGGGAGAAGCAGCTAACGGGCGTTCTGTAAGCTGGATGAAGGCAAATGCAGTTTAGGGAAGTTCTATATTCTGTGTGCGGAGAGAAGCACTTTACAAGAGTTGTGCAGCCTGGGAGTAGACACTCGCAATATTCGGGATATCTGTAGCCTGAGTGTAGCAGACGCAGCTTACAAGATTTCTCTCTCCTTGGTCTAGAGGGAAGCAGTTTCCAAGAGTTCTGTAGCCTGAGTGTAGAAATAAGCAGCATACAGAGTTCTGTAGCATGGGAGTAGCAATATGCAACACGAGGGATATCCAGAACCCGACTGTGGGAGTCGCAGCTTACGGACGATCTGTTACATGGGTGAATGGAAAAGCATTTTCCGGGAGTTGTGTAACTTGTGTGTAGAGAGAAGCAGTTTACAAGAGTTCTGTAGGCTGGGTGTAGAGTGAAGCACTTTAGAGATTTCTGTAGAGTGGGAGTAACAACACACAATATGAGTGCTTTTTATAACCTGAGTTTAGGAGAAGAAGCGAACGGGCGTTCTGTAAGCTGGATGAAGGCAAATGCAGTTAGGGAAGTTCTATATTCTGTGTGCGGAGAGAAGCACTTTACAAGAGTCGTGCAGCCTGGGAGTAGACAGTCGCAATATTCGGGATATCTGTAGCCTGAGTGTAGCAGACGCAGCTTACAGGATTTCTCTCTCCTTGGTCTAGAGGGAAGCAGTTTCCAAGAGTTCTGTAGCCTGAGTGTAGAAATAAGCAGTATAGAGAGTTCTGTAGCATGGGAGTAGCAATATGCAACACGAGGGATGTCCAGAACCCGAGTGTGGGAGTCGCAGCTTATGGACTGACTATCTGTTACATGCGTGAAGGGAAATGCATTTACCGGGAGTTGTGTTACTTGTGTGTAGAGAGAAGCAGTATCAAGAGTTCTGTAGCCTGGGAATAGGCACTCGCAATATACAGGATTTCAGTAACCAGGTTGTAGAGGGAAGCACTTCACAGAGTATCTGTATGCTGGGTGTCGAGAGAAGCAATTTACAGAGTTCTGTAGCATGGGAGTAGAAATGCGCAATGCGTGTTGTCTGTATCTTCACTGTAGGACACGCAGTGTTCGGGAGTTCTGTAAGCTGGGTGTGGAGAAATGCAGTTTCTGGGAGCTGTGTATCCGGTGTGCAGAGAGAACCAGTTTCCAAGAGTTCTGTAGCCTGGGTGTAGAATGAAGCAGTTTACAGAGTTTTGTAGTGTGGGAGTAGCAACACGCAATATGAGGGTTTTTTTATAACCTGAGTGTGGGAGACGCAGCTTATTGGCATTCTGTAAGCTGGGTGAAGGGAAATGCAGTTTACAGGAGTTCTGTAGCCTGGGTGTAGAGAGAAGCAGTTTAGAAACATCTGTAGCCCGGGAGAATGCCTTCGCAATATGAAGGAAACCTGTAATCTGAGCGTAGCAGTCGTAGCTTACAGCATTTCTCTATCCCTGCACTAGAGAGAAGCAGTTTACAAGAGTTCTGTAGGCTGTGTGTAGAGCGAAGCACTTTAGAGATTTCTGTAGAGTGGGAGTTACATTACGCAATATGCAGGTTTTCTATAACCTGAGTTTGGGAGAAGCAGCTAACGGGCGTTCTGTAAGCTGGATGAAGGCAAATGCAGTTTAGGGAAGTTCTATATTCTGTGTGCGGAGAGAAGCACTTTACAAGAGTTGTGCAGCCTGGGAGTAGACACTCGCAATATTCGGGATATCTGTAGCCTGAGTGTAGCAGACGCAGCTTACAAGATTTCTCTCTCCTTGGTCTAGAGGGAAGCAGTGTACAAGAGTTCTGTAGCCTGAGTGTAGAAATAAGCAGCATACAGAGTTCTGTAGCATGGGAGTAGCAATATGCAACACGAGGGATATCCAGAACCCGATTGTGGGAGTCGCAGCTTACGGACGATCTGTTACATGGGTGAATGGAAAAGCATTTTCCGGGAGTTGTGTAACTTGTGTGTAGAGAGAAGCAGTTTACAAGAGTTCTGTAGGCGGGGTGTAGAGTGAAGCACTTTAGAGATTTCTGTAGAGTGGGAGTAACAACACACAATATGAGTGCTTTTTATAACCTGAGTTTAGGAGAAGTAGCGAACGGGCGTTCTGTAAGCTGGATGAAGGCAAATGCAGTTAGGGAAGTTCTATATTCTGTGTGCGGAGAGAAGCACTTTACAAGAGTCGTGCAGCCTGGGAGTAGACAGTCGCAATATTCGGGATATCTGTAGCCTGAGTGTAGCAGACGCAGCTTACAGGATTTCTCTCTCCTTGGTCTAGAGGGAAGCAGTTTCCAAGAGTTCTGTAGCCTGAGTGTAGAAATAAGCAGTATAGAGAGTTCTGTAGCATGGGAGTAGCAATATGCAACACGAGGGATGTCCAGAACCCGAGTGTGGGAGTCGCAGCTTATGGACTGACTATCTGTTACATGCGTGAAGGGAAATGCATTTACCGGGAGTTGTGTTACTTGTGTGTAGAGAGAAGCAGTATCAAGAGTTCTGTAGCCTGGGAATAGGCACTCGCAATATACAGGATTTCAGTAACCAGGTTGTAGAGGGAAGCACTTCACAGAGTATCTGTATGCTGGGTGTCGAGAGAAGCAATTTACAGAGTTCTGTAGCATGGGAGTAGAAATGCGCAATGCGTGTTGTCTGTATCTTCACTGTAGGACACGCAGTGTTCGGGAGTTCTGTAAGCTGGGTGTGGAGAAATGCAGTTTCTGGGAGCTGTGTATCCGGTGTGCAGAGAGAACCAGTTTCCAAGAGTTCTGTAGCCTGGGTGTAGAATGCAGCAGTTTACAGAGTTTTGTAGTGTGGGAGTAGCAACACGCAATATGAGGGTTTTTTTATAACCTGAGTGTGGGAGACGCAGCTTATTGGCATTCTGTAAGCTGGGTGAAGGGAAATGCAGTTTACAGGAGTTCTGTAGCCTGGGTGTAGAGAGAAGCAGTTTAGAAACATCTGTAGCCCGGGAGAATGCCTTCGCAATATGAAGGAAACCTGTAATCTGAGCGTAGCAGTCGTAGCTTACAGCATTTCTCTATCCCTGCTCTAGAGAGAAGCAGTTTACAAGAGTTCTGTAGGCTGTGTGTAGAGCGAGGCACTTTAGAGATTTCTGTAGAGTGGGAGTTACATTACGCAATATGCAGGTTTTCTATAACCTGAGTTTGGGAGAAGCAGCTAACGGGCGTTCTGTAAGCTGGATGAAGGCAAATGCAGTTTAGGGAAGTTCTATATTCTGTGTGCGGAGAGAAGCACTTTACAAGAGTTATGCAGCCTGGGAGTAGACACTCGCAATATTCGGGATATCTGTAGCCTGAGTGTAGCAGACGCAGCTTACAAGATTTCTCTCTCCTTGGTCTAGAGGGAAGCAGTGTACAAGAGTTCTGTAGCCTGAGTGTAGAAATAAGCAGCATACAGAGTTCTGTAGCATGGGAGTAGCAATATGCAACACGAGGGATATCCAGAACCCGACTGTGGGAGTCGCAGCTTACGGACGATCTGTTACATGGGTGAATGGAAAAGCATTTTCTGGGAGTTGTGTAACTTGTGTGTAGAGAGAAGCAGTTTACAAGAGTTCTGTAGGCGGGGTGTAGAGTGAAGCACTTTAGAGATTTCTGTAGAGTGGGAGTAACAACACCCAATATGAGTGCTTTTTATAACCTGAGTTTAGGAGAAGTAGCGAACGGGCGTTCTGTAAGCTGGATGAAGGCAAATGCAGTTAGGGAAGTTCTATATTCTGTGTGCGGAGAGAAGCACTTTACAAGAGTCGTGCAGCCTGGGAGTAGACAGTCGCAATATTCGGGATATCTGTAGCCTGAGTGTAGCAGACGCAGCTTACAGGATTTCTCTCTCCTTGGTCTAGAGGGAAGCAGTTTCCAAGAGTTCTGTAGCCTGAGTGTAGAAATAAGCAGTATAGAGAGTTCTGTAGCATGGGAGTAGCAATATGCAACACGAGGGATGTCCAGAACCCGAGTGTGGGAGTCGCAGCTTATGGACTGACTATCTGTTACATGCGTGAAGGGAAATGCATTTACCGGGAGTTGTGTTACTTGTGTGTAGAGAGAAGCAGTATCAAGAGTTCTGTAGCCTGGGAATAGGCACTCGCAATATACAGGATTTCAGTAACCAGGTTGTAGAGGGAAGCACTTCACAGAGTATCTGTATGCTGGGTGTCGAGAGAAGCAATTTACAGAGTTCTGTAGCATGGGAGTAGAAATGCGCAATGCGTGTTGTCTGTATCTTCACTGTAGGACACGCAGTGTTCGGGAGTTCTGTAAGCTGGGTGTGGAGAAATGCAGTTTCTGGGAGCTGTGTATCCGGTGTGCAGAGAGAACCAGTTTCCAAGAGTTCTGTAGCCTGGGTGTAGAATGAAGCAGTTTACAGAGTTTTGTAGTGTGGGAGTAGCAACACGCAATATGAGGGTTTTTTTATAACCTGAGTGTGGGAGACGCAGCTTATTGGCATTCTGTAAGCTGGGTGAAGGGAAATGCAGTTTACAGGAGTTCTGTAGCCTGGGTGTAGAGAGAAGCAGTTTAGAAACATCTGTAGCCCGGGAGAATGCCTTCGCAATATGAAGGAAACCTGTAATCTGAGCGTAGCAGTCGTAGCTTACAGCATTTCTCTATCCCTGCTCTAGAGAGAAGCAGTTTACAAGAGTTCTGTAGGCTGTGTGTAGAGCGAAGCACTTTAGAGATTTCTGTAGAGTGGGAGTTACATTACGCAATATGCAGGTTTTCTATAACCTGAGTTTGGGAGAAGCAGCTAACGGGCGTTCTGTAAGCTGGATGAAGGCAAATGCAGTTTAGGGAAGTTCTATATTCTGTGTGCGGAGAGAAGCACTTTACAAGAGTTGTGCAGCCTGGGAGTAGACACTCGCAATATTCGGGATATCTGTAGCCTGAGTGTAGCAGACGCAGCTTACAAGATTTCTCTCTCCTTGGTCTAGAGGGAAGCAGTGTACAAGAGTTCTGTAGCCTGAGTGTAGAAATAAGCAGCATACAGAGTTCTGTAGCATGGGAGTAGCAATATGCAACACGAGGGATATCCAGAACCCGACTGTGGGAGTCGCAGCTTACGGATGATCTGTTACATGGGTGAATGGAAAAGCATTTTCCGGGAGTTGTGTAACTTGTGTGTAGAGAGAAGCAGTTTACAAGAGTTCTGTAGGCGGGGTGTAGAGTGAAGCACTTTAGAGATTTCTGTAGAGTGGGAGTAACAACACACAATATGAGTGCTTTTTATAACCTGAGTTTAGGAGAAGTAGCGAACGGGCGTTCTGTAAGCTGGATGAAGGCAAATGCAGTTAGGGAAGTTCTATATTCTGTGTGCGGAGAGAAGCACTTTACAAGAGTCGTGCAGCCTGGGAGTAGACAGTCGCAATATTCGGGATATCTGTAGCCTGAGTGTAGCAGACGCAGCTTACAGGATTTCTCTCTCCTTGGTCTAGAGGGAAGCAGTTTCCAAGAGTTCTGTAGCCTGAGTGTAGAAATAAGCAGTATAGAGAGTTCTGTAGCATGGGAGTAGCAATATGCAACACGAGGGATGTCCAGAACCCGAGTGTGGGAGTCGCAGCTTATGGACTGACTATCTGTTACATGCGTGAAGGGAAATGCATTTACCGGGAGTTGTGTTACTTGTGTGTAGAGAGAAGCAGTATCAAGAGTTCTGTAGCCTGGGAATAGGCACTCGCAATATACAGGATTTCAGTAACCAGGTTGTAGAGGGAAGCACTTCACAGAGTATCTGTATGCTGGGTGTCGAGAGAAGCAATTTACAGAGTTCTGTAGCATGGGAGTAGAAATGCGCAATGCGTGTTGTCTGTATCTTCACTGTAGGACACGCAGTGTTCGGGAGTTCTGTAAGCTGGGTGTGGAGAAATGCAGTTTCTGGGAGCTGTGTATCCGGTGTGCAGAGAGAACCAGTTTCCAAGAGTTCTGTAGCCTGGGTGTAGAATGCAGCAGTTTACAGAGTTTTGTAGTGTGGGAGTAGCAACACGCAATATGAGGGTTTTTTTATAACCTGAGTGTGGGAGACGCAGCTTATTGGCATTCTGTAAGCTGGGTGAAGGGAAATGCAGTTTACAGGAGTTCTGTAGCCTGGGTGTAGAGAGAAGCAGTTTAGAAACATCTGTAGCCCGGGAGAATGCCTTCGCAATATGAAGGAAACCTGTAATCTGAGCGTAGCAGTCGTAGCTTACAGCATTTCTCTATCCCTGCTCTAGAGAGAAGCAGTTTACAAGAGTTCTGTAGGCTGTGTGTAGAGCGAAGCACTTTAGAGATTTCTGTAGAGTGGGAGTTACATTACGCAATATGCAGGTTTTCTATAACCTGAGTTTGGGAGAAGCAGCTAACGGGCGTTCTGTAAGCTGGATGAAGGCAAATGCAGTTTAGGGAAGTTCTATATTCTGTGTGCGGAGAGAAGCACTTTACAAGAGTTGTGCAGCCTGGGAGTAGACAGTCGCAATATTCGGGATATCTGTAGCCTGAGTGTAGCAGACGCAGCTTACAGGATTTCTCTCTCCTTGGTCTAGAGGGAAGCAGTGTACAAGAGTTCTGTAGCCTGAGTGTAGAAATAAGCAGCATACAGAGTTCTGTAGCATGGGAGTAGCAATATGCAACACGAGGGATATCCAGAACCCGAGTGTGGGAGTCGCAGCTTACGGACGATCTGTTACATGGGTGAATGGAAAAGCATTTTCCGGGAGTTGTGTAACCTGTGTGTAGAGAGAAGCAGTTTACAAGAGTTCTGTAGGCTGGGTGTAGAGTGAAGCACTTTAGAGATTTCTGTAGAGTGGGAGTAACAACACCCAATATGAGTGCTTTTTATAACCTGAGTTTAGGAGAAGTAGCGAACGGGCGTTCTGTAAGCTGGATGAAGGCAAATGCAGTTAGGGAAGTTCTATATTCTGTGTGCGGAGAGAAGCACTTTACAAGAGTCGTGCAGCCTGGGAGTAGACAGTCGCAATATTCGGGATATCTGTAGCCTGAGTGTAGCAGACGCAGCTTACAGGATTTCTCTCTCCTTGGTCTAGAGGGAAGCAGTTTCCAAGAGTTCTGTAGCCTGAGTGTAGAAATAAGCAGTATAGAGAGTTCTGTAGCATGGGAGTAGCAATATGCAACACGAGGGATGTCCAGAACCCGAGTGTGGGAGTCGCAGCTTATGGACTGACTATCTGTTACATGCGTGAAGGGAAATGCATTTACCGGGAGTTGTGTTACTTGTGTGTAGAGAGAAGCAGTATCAAGAGTTCTGTAGCCTGGGAATAGGCACTCGCAATATACAGGATTTCAGTAACCAGGTTGTAGAGGGAAGCACTTCACAGAGTATCTGTATGCTGGGTGTCGAGAGAAGCAATTTACAGAGTTCTGTAGCATGGGAGTAGAAATGCGCAATGCGTGTTGTCTGTATCTTCACTGTAGGACACGCAGTGTTCGGGAGTTCTGTAAGCTGGGTGTGGAGAAATGCAGTTTCTGGGAGCTGTGTATCCAGTGTGCAGAGAGAACCAGTTACCAAGAGTTCTGTAGCCTGGGTGTAGAATGAAGCAGTTTACAGAGTTTTGTAGTGTGGGAGTAGCAACACGCAATATGAGGGTTTTTTTATAACCTGAGTGTGGGAGACGCAGCTTATTGGCATTCTGTAAGCTGGGTGAAGGGAAATGCAGTTTACAGGAGTTCTGTAGCCTGGGTGTAGAGAGAAGCAGTTTAGAAACATCTGTAGCCCGGGAGAATGCCTTCGCAATATGAAGGAAACCTGTAATCTGAGCGTAGCAGTCGTAGCTTACAGCATTTCTCTATCCCTGCTCTAGAGAGAAGCAGTTTACAAGAGTTCTGTAGGCTGGGTGTAGAGCGAAGCACTTTAGAGATTTCTGTAGAGTGGGAGTTACATTACGCAATATGCAGGTTTTCTATAACCTGAGTTTGGGAGAAGCAGCTAACGGGCGTTCTGTAAGCTGGATGAAGGCAAATGCAGTTTAGGGAAGTTCTATATTCTGTGTGCGGAGAGAAGCACTTTACAAGAGTTGTGCAGCCTGGGAGTAGACAGTCGCAATATTCGGGATATCTGTAGCCTGAGTGTAGCAGACGCAGCTTACAAGATTTCTCTCTCCTTGGTCTAGAGGGAAGCAGTGTACAAGAGTTCTGTAGCCTGAGTGTAGAAATAAGCAGCATACAGAGTTCTGTAGCATGGGAGTAGCAATATGCAACACGAGGGATATCCAGAACCCGATTGTGGGAGTCGCAGCTTACGGACGATCTGTTACATGGGTGAATGGAAAAGCATTTTCCGGGAGTTGTGTAACTTGTGTGTAGAGAGAAGCAGTTTACAAGAGTTCTGTAGGCGGGGTGTAGAGTGAAGCACTTTAGAGATTTCTGTAGAGTGGGAGTAACAACACACAATATGAGTGCTTTTTATAACCTGAGTTTAGGAGAAGTAGCGAACGGGCGTTCTGTAAGCTGGATGAAGGCAAATGCAGTTTAGGGAAGTTCTATATTCTGTGTGCGGAGAGAAGCACTTTACAAGAGTCGTGCAGCCTGGGAGTAGACAGTCGCAATATTCGGGATATCTGTAGCCTGAGTGTAGCAGACGCAGCTTACAGGATTTCTCTCTCCTTGGTCTAGAGGGAAGCAGTTTCCAAGAGTTCTGTAGCCTGAGTGTAGAAATAAGCAGTATAGAGAGTTCTGTAGCATGGGAGTAGCAATATGCAACACGAGGGATGTCCAGAACCCGAGTGTGGGAGTCGCAGCTTATGGACTGACTATCTGTTACATGCGTGAAGGGAAATGCATTTACCGGGAGTTGTGTTACTTGTGTGTAGAGAGAAGCAGTATCAAGAGTTCTGTAGCCTGGGAATAGGCACTCGCAATATACAGGATTTCAGTAACCAGGTTGTAGAGGGAAGCACTTCACAGAGTATCTGTATGCTGGGTGTCGAGAGAAGCAATTTACAGAGTTCTGTAGCATGGGAGTAGAAATGCGCAATGCGTGTTGTCTGTATCTTCACTGTAGGACACGCAGTGTTCGGGAGTTCTGTAAGCTGGGTGTGGAGAAATGCAGTTTCTGGGAGCTGTGTATCCGGTGTGCAGAGAGAACCAGTTTCCAAGAGTTCTGTAGCCTGGGTGTAGAATGAAGCAGTTTACAGAGTTTTGTAGTGTGGGAGTAGCAACACGCAATATGAGGGTTTTTTTATAACCTGAGTGTGGGAGACGCAGCTTATTGGCATTCTGTAAGCTGGGTGAAGGGAAATGCAGTTTACAGGAGTTCTGTAGCCTGGGTGTAGAGAGAAGCAGTTTAGAAACATCTGTAGCCCGGGAGAATGCCTTCGCAATATGAAGGAAACCTGTAATCTGAGCGTAGCAGTCGTAGCTTACAGCATTTCTCTATCCCTGCACTAGAGAGAAGCAGTTTACAAGAGTTCTGTAGGCTGTGTGTAGAGCGAAGCACTTTAGAGATTTCTGTAGAGTGGGAGTTACATTACGCAATATGCAGGTTTTCTATAACCTGAGTTTGGGAGAAGCAGCTAACGGGCGTTCTGTAAGCTGGATGAAGGCAAATGCAGTTTAGGGAAGTTCTATATTCTGTGTGCGGAGAGAAGCACTTTACAAGAGTTGTGCAGCCTGGGAGTAGACACTCGCAATATTCGGGATATCTGTAGCCTGAGTGTAGCAGACGCAGCTTACAAGATTTCTCTCTCCTTGGTCTAGAGGGAAGCAGTGTACAAGAGTTCTGTAGCCTGAGTGTAGAAATAAGCAGCATACAGAGTTCTGTAGCATGGGAGTAGCAATATGCAACACGAGGGATATCCAGAACCCGATTGTGGGAGTCGCAGCTTACGGACGATCTGTTACATGGGTGAATGGAAAAGCATTTTCCGGGAGTTGTGTAACTTGTGTGTAGAGAGAAGCAGTTTACAAGAGTTCTGTAGGCGGGGTGTAGAGTGAAGCACTTTAGAGATTTCTGTAGAGTGGGAGTAACAACACACAATATGAGTGCTTTTTATAACCTGAGTTTAGGAGAAGTAGCGAACGGGCGTTCTGTAAGCTGGATGAAGGCAAATGCAGTTAGGGAAGTTCTATATTCTGTGTGCGGAGAGAAGCACTTTACAAGAGTCGTGCAGCCTGGGAGTAGACAGTCGCAATATTCGGGATATCTGTAGCCTGAGTGTAGCAGACGCAGCTTACAGGATTTCTCTCTCCTTGGTCTAGAGGGAAGCAGTTTCCAAGAGTTCTGTAGCCTGAGTGTAGAAATAAGCAGTATAGAGAGTTCTGTAGCATGGGAGTAGCAATATGCAACACGAGGGATGTCCAGAACCCGAGTGTGGGAGTCGCAGCTTATGGACTGACTATCTGTTACATGCGTGAAGGGAAATGCATTTACCGGGAGTTGTGTTACTTGTGTGTAGAGAGAAGCAGTATCAAGAGTTCTGTAGCCTGGGAATAGGCACTCGCAATATACAGGATTTCAGTAACCAGGTTGTAGAGGGAAGCACTTCACAGAGTATCTGTATGCTGGGTGTCGAGAGAAGCAATTTACAGAGTTCTGTAGCATGGGAGTAGAAATGCGCAATGCGTGTTGTCTGTATCTTCACTGTAGGACACGCAGTGTTCGGGAGTTCTGTAAGCTGGGTGTGGAGAAATGCAGTTTCTGGGAGCTGTGTATCCGGTGTGCAGAGAGAACCAGTTTCCAAGAGTTCTGTAGCCTGGGTGTAGAATGCAGCAGTTTACAGAGTTTTGTAGTGTGGGAGTAGCAACACGCAATATGAGGGTTTTTTTATAACCTGAGTGTGGGAGACGCAGCTTATTGGCATTCTGTAAGCTGGGTGAAGGGAAATGCAGTTTACAGGAGTTCTGTAGCCTGGGTGTAGAGAGAAGCAGTTTAGAAACATCTGTAGCCCGGGAGAATGCCTTCGCAATATGAAGGAAACCTGTAATCTGAGCGTAGCAGTCGTAGCTTACAGCATTTCTCTATCCCTGCTCTAGAGAGAAGCAGTTTACAAGAGTTCTGTAGGCTGTGTGTAGAGCGAGGCACTTTAGAGATTTCTGTAGAGTGGGAGTTACATTACGCAATATGCAGGTTTTCTATAACCTGAGTTTGGGAGAAGCAGCTAACGGGCGTTCTGTAAGCTGGATGAAGGCAAATGCAGTTTAGGGAAGTTCTATATTCTGTGTGCGGAGAGAAGCACTTTACAAGAGTTATGCAGCCTGGGAGTAGACACTCGCAATATTCGGGATATCTGTAGCCTGAGTGTAGCAGACGCAGCTTACAAGATTTCTCTCTCCTTGGTCTAGAGGGAAGCAGTGTACAAGAGTTCTGTAGCCTGAGTGTAGAAATAAGCAGCATACAGAGTTCTGTAGCATGGGAGTAGCAATATGCAACACGAGGGATATCCAGAACCCGACTGTGGGAGTCGCAGCTTACGGACGATCTGTTACATGGGTGAATGGAAAAGCATTTTCTGGGAGTTGTGTAACTTGTGTGTAGAGAGAAGCAGTTTACAAGAGTTCTGTAGGCGGGGTGTAGAGTGAAGCACTTTAGAGATTTCTGTAGAGTGGGAGTAACAACACCCAATATGAGTGCTTTTTATAACCTGAGTTTAGGAGAAGTAGCGAACGGGCGTTCTGTAAGCTGGATGAAGGCAAATGCAGTTAGGGAAGTTCTATATTCTGTGTGCGGAGAGAAGCACTTTACAAGAGTCGTGCAGCCTGGGAGTAGACAGTCGCAATATTCGGGATATCTGTAGCCTGAGTGTAGCAGACGCAGCTTACAGGATTTCTCTCTCCTTGGTCTAGAGGGAAGCAGTTTCCAAGAGTTCTGTAGCCTGAGTGTAGAAATAAGCAGTATAGAGAGTTCTGTAGCATGGGAGTAGCAATATGCAACACGAGGGATGTCCAGAACCCGAGTGTGGGAGTCGCAGCTTATGGACTGACTATCTGTTACATGCGTGAAGGGAAATGCATTTACCGGGAGTTGTGTTACTTGTGTGTAGAGAGAAGCAGTATCAAGAGTTCTGTAGCCTGGGAATAGGCACTCGCAATATACAGGATTTCAGTAACCAGGTTGTAGAGGGAAGCACTTCACAGAGTATCTGTATGCTGGGTGTCGAGAGAAGCAATTTACAGAGTTCTGTAGCATGGGAGTAGAAATGCGCAATGCGTGTTGTCTGTATCTTCACTGTAGGACACGCAGTGTTCGGGAGTTCTGTAAGCTGGGTGTGGAGAAATGCAGTTTCTGGGAGCTGTGTATCCGGTGTGCAGAGAGAACCAGTTTCCAAGAGTTCTGTAGCCTGGGTGTAGAATGAAGCAGTTTACAGAGTTTTGTAGTGTGGGAGTAGCAACACGCAATATGAGGGTTTTTTTATAACCTGAGTGTGGGAGACGCAGCTTATTGGCATTCTGTAAGCTGGGTGAAGGGAAATGCAGTTTACAGGAGTTCTGTAGCCTGGGTGTAGAGAGAAGCAGTTTAGAAACATCTGTAGCCCGGGAGAATGCCTTCGCAATATGAAGGAAACCTGTAATCTGAGCGTAGCAGTCGTAGCTTACAGCATTTCTCTATCCCTGCTCTAGAGAGAAGCAGTTTACAAGAGTTCTGTAGGCTGTGTGTAGAGCGAAGCACTTTAGAGATTTCTGTAGAGTGGGAGTTACATTACGCAATATGCAGGTTTTCTATAACCTGAGTTTGGGAGAAGCAGCTAACGGGCGTTCTGTAAGCTGGATGAAGGCAAATGCAGTTTAGGGAAGTTCTATATTCTGTGTGCGGAGAGAAGCACTTTACAAGAGTTGTGCAGCCTGGGAGTAGACACTCGCAATATTCGGGATATCTGTAGCCTGAGTGTAGCAGACGCAGCTTACAAGATTTCTCTCTCCTTGGTCTAGAGGGAAGCAGTGTACAAGAGTTCTGTAGCCTGAGTGTAGAAATAAGCAGCATACAGAGTTCTGTAGCATGGGAGTAGCAATATGCAACACGAGGGATATCCAGAACCCGACTGTGGGAGTCGCAGCTTACGGATGATCTGTTACATGGGTGAATGGAAAAGCATTTTCCGGGAGTTGTGTAACTTGTGTGTAGAGAGAAGCAGTTTACAAGAGTTCTGTAGGCGGGGTGTAGAGTGAAGCACTTTAGAGATTTCTGTAGAGTGGGAGTAACAACACACAATATGAGTGCTTTTTATAACCTGAGTTTAGGAGAAGTAGCGAACGGGCGTTCTGTAAGCTGGATGAAGGCAAATGCAGTTAGGGAAGTTCTATATTCTGTGTGCGGAGAGAAGCACTTTACAAGAGTCGTGCAGCCTGGGAGTAGACAGTCGCAATATTCGGGATATCTGTAGCCTGAGTGTAGCAGACGCAGCTTACAGGATTTCTCTCTCCTTGGTCTAGAGGGAAGCAGTTTCCAAGAGTTCTGTAGCCTGAGTGTAGAAATAAGCAGTATAGAGAGTTCTGTAGCATGGGAGTAGCAATATGCAACACGAGGGATGTCCAGAACCCGAGTGTGGGAGTCGCAGCTTATGGACTGACTATCTGTTACATGCGTGAAGGGAAATGCATTTACCGGGAGTTGTGTTACTTGTGTGTAGAGAGAAGCAGTATCAAGAGTTCTGTAGCCTGGGAATAGGCACTCGCAATATACAGGATTTCAGTAACCAGGTTGTAGAGGGAAGCACTTCACAGAGTATCTGTATGCTGGGTGTCGAGAGAAGCAATTTACAGAGTTCTGTAGCATGGGAGTAGAAATGCGCAATGCGTGTTGTCTGTATCTTCACTGTAGGACACGCAGTGTTCGGGAGTTCTGTAAGCTGGGTGTGGAGAAATGCAGTTTCTGGGAGCTGTGTATCCGGTGTGCAGAGAGAACCAGTTTCCAAGAGTTCTGTAGCCTGGGTGTAGAATGCAGCAGTTTACAGAGTTTTGTAGTGTGGGAGTAGCAACACGCAATATGAGGGTTTTTTTATAACCTGAGTGTGGGAGACGCAGCTTATTGGCATTCTGTAAGCTGGGTGAAGGGAAATGCAGTTTACAGGAGTTCTGTAGCCTGGGTGTAGAGAGAAGCAGTTTAGAAACATCTGTAGCCCGGGAGAATGCCTTCGCAATATGAAGGAAACCTGTAATCTGAGCGTAGCAGTCGTAGCTTACAGCATTTCTCTATCCCTGCTCTAGAGAGAAGCAGTTTACAAGAGTTCTGTAGGCTGTGTGTAGAGCGAAGCACTTTAGAGATTTCTGTAGAGTGGGAGTTACATTACGCAATATGCAGGTTTTCTATAACCTGAGTTTGGGAGAAGCAGCTAACGGGCGTTCTGTAAGCTGGATGAAGGCAAATGCAGTTTAGGGAAGTTCTATATTCTGTGTGCGGAGAGAAGCACTTTACAAGAGTTGTGCAGCCTGGGAGTAGACAGTCGCAATATTCGGGATATCTGTAGCCTGAGTGTAGCAGACGCAGCTTACAGGATTTCTCTCTCCTTGGTCTAGAGGGAAGCAGTGTACAAGAGTTCTGTAGCCTGAGTGTAGAAATAAGCAGCATACAGAGTTCTGTAGCATGGGAGTAGCAATATGCAACACGAGGGATATCCAGAACCCGAGTGTGGGAGTCGCAGCTTACGGACGATCTGTTACATGGGTGAATGGAAAAGCATTTTCCGGGAGTTGTGTAACCTGTGTGTAGAGAGAAGCAGTTTACAAGAGTTCTGTAGGCTGGGTGTAGAGTGAAGCACTTTAGAGATTTCTGTAGAGTGGGAGTAACAACACCCAATATGAGTGCTTTTTATAACCTGAGTTTAGGAGAAGTAGCGAACGGGCGTTCTGTAAGCTGGATGAAGGCAAATGCAGTTAGGGAAGTTCTATATTCTGTGTGCGGAGAGAAGCACTTTACAAGAGTCGTGCAGCCTGGGAGTAGACAGTCGCAATATTCGGGATATCTGTAGCCTGAGTGTAGCAGACGCAGCTTACAGGATTTCTCTCTCCTTGGTCTAGAGGGAAGCAGTTTCCAAGAGTTCTGTAGCCTGAGTGTAGAAATAAGCAGTATAGAGAGTTCTGTAGCATGGGAGTAGCAATATGCAACACGAGGGATGTCCAGAACCCGAGTGTGGGAGTCGCAGCTTATGGACTGACTATCTGTTACATGCGTGAAGGGAAATGCATTTACCGGGAGTTGTGTTACTTGTGTGTAGAGAGAAGCAGTATCAAGAGTTCTGTAGCCTGGGAATAGGCACTCGCAATATACAGGATTTCAGTAACCAGGTTGTAGAGGGAAGCACTTCACAGAGTATCTGTATGCTGGGTGTCGAGAGAAGCAATTTACAGAGTTCTGTAGCATGGGAGTAGAAATGCGCAATGCGTGTTGTCTGTATCTTCACTGTAGGACACGCAGTGTTCGGGAGTTCTGTAAGCTGGGTGTGGAGAAATGCAGTTTCTGGGAGCTGTGTATCCAGTGTGCAGAGAGAACCAGTTACCAAGAGTTCTGTAGCCTGGGTGTAGAATGAAGCAGTTTACAGAGTTTTGTAGTGTGGGAGTAGCAACACGCAATATGAGGGTTTTTTTATAACCTGAGTGTGGGAGACGCAGCTTATTGGCATTCTGTAAGCTGGGTGAAGGGAAATGCAGTTTACAGGAGTTCTGTAGCCTGGGTGTAGAGAGAAGCAGTTTAGAAACATCTGTAGCCCGGGAGAATGCCTTCGCAATATGAAGGAAACCTGTAATCTGAGCGTAGCAGTCGTAGCTTACAGCATTTCTCTATCCCTGCTCTAGAGAGAAGCAGTTTACAAGAGTTCTGTAGGCTGGGTGTAGAGCGAAGCACTTTAGAGATTTCTGTAGAGTGGGAGTTACATTACGCAATATGCAGGTTTTCTATAACCTGAGTTTGGGAGAAGCAGCTAACGGGCGTTCTGTAAGCTGGATGAAGGCAAATGCAGTTTAGGGAAGTTCTATATTCTGTGTGCGGAGAGAAGCACTTTACAAGAGTTGTGCAGCCTGGGAGTAGACAGTCGCAATATTCGGGATATCTGTAGCCTGAGTGTAGCAGACGCAGCTTACAAGATTTCTCTCTCCTTGGTCTAGAGGGAAGCAGTGTACAAGAGTTCTGTAGCCTGAGTGTAGAAATAAGCAGCATACAGAGTTCTGTAGCATGGGAGTAGCAATATGCAACACGAGGGATATCCAGAACGCGATTGTGGGAGTCGCAGCTTACGGACGATCTGTTACATGGGTGAATGGAAAAGCATTTTCCGGGAGTTGTGTAACTTGTGTGTAGAGAGAAGCAGTTTACAAGAGTTCTGTAGGCGGGGTGTAGAGTGAAGCACTTTAGAGATTTCTGTAGAGTGGGAGTAACAACACACAATATGAGTGCTTTTTATAACCTGAGTTTAGGAGAAGTAGCGAACGGGCGTTCTGTAAGCTGGATGAAGGCAAATGCAGTTTAGGGAAGTTCTATATTCTGTGTGCGGAGAGAAGCACTTTACAAGAGTCGTGCAGCCTGGGAGTAGACAGTCGCAATATTCGGGATATCTGTAGCCTGAGTGTAGCAGACGCAGCTTACAGGATTTCTCTCTCCTTGGTCTAGAGGGAAGCAGTGTACAAGAGTTCTGTAGCCTGAGTGTAGAAATAAGCAGTATAGAGAGTTCTGTAGCATGGGAGTAGCAATATGCAACACGAGGGATGTCCAGAACCCGAGTGTGGGAGTCGCAGCTTATGGACTGACTATCTGTTACATGCGTGAAGGGAAATGCATTTACCGGGAGTTGTGTTACTTGTGTGTAGAGAGAAGCAGTATCAAGAGTTCTGTAGCCTGGGAATAGGCACTCGCAATATACAGGATTTCAGTAACCAGGTTGTAGAGGGAAGCACTTCACAGAGTATCTGTATGCTGGGTGTCGAGAGAAGCAATTTACAGAGTTCTGTAGCATGGGAGTAGAAATGCGCAATGCGTGTTGTCTGTATCTTCACTGTAGGACACGCAGTGTTCGGGAGTTCTGTAAGCTGGGTGTGGAGAAATGCAGTTTCTGGGAGCTGTGTATCCGGTGTGCAGAGAGAACCAGTTTCCAAGAGTTCTGTAGCCTGGGTGTAGAATGAAGCAGTTTACAGAGTTTTGTAGTGTGGGAGTAGCAACACGCAATATGAGGGTTTTTTTATAACCTGAGTGTGGGAGACGCAGCTTATTGGCATTCTGTAAGCTGGGTGAAGGGAAATGCAGTTTACAGGAGTTCTGTAGCCTGGGTGTAGAGAGAAGCAGTTTAGAAACATCTGTAGCCCGGGAGAATGCCTTCGCAATATGAAGGAAACCTGTAATCTGAGCGTAGCAGTCGTAGCTTACAGCATTTCTCTATCCCTGCTCTAGAGAGAAGCAGTTTACAAGAGTTCTGTAGGCTGGGTGTAGAGCGAAGCACTTTAGAGATTTCTGTAGAGTGGGAGTTACATTACGCAATATGCAGGTTTTCTATAACCTGAGTTTGGGAGAAGCAGCTAACGGGCGTTCTGTAAGCTGGATGAAGGCAAATGCAGTTTAGGGAAGTTCTATATTCTGTGTGCGGAGAGAAGCACTTTACAAGAGTTGTGCAGCCTGGGAGTAGACAGTCGCAATATTCGGGATATCTGTAGCCTGAGTGTAGCAGACGCAGCTTACAAGATTTCTCTCTCCTTGGTCTAGAGGGAAGCAGTGTACAAGAGTTCTGTAGCCTGAGTGTAGAAATAAGCAGCATACAGAGTTCTGTAGCATGGGAGTAGCAATATGCAACACGAGGGATATCCAGAACCCGATTGTGGGAGTCGCAGCTTACGGACGATCTGTTACATGGGTGAATGGAAAAGCATTTTCCGGGAGTTGTGTAACTTGTGTGTAGAGAGAAGCAGTTTACAAGAGTTCTGTAGGCGGGGTGTAGAGTGAAGCACTTTAGAGATTTCTGTAGAGTGGGAGTAACAACACCCAATATGAGTGCTTTTTATAACCTGAGTTTAGGAGAAGTAGCGAACGGGCGTTCTGTAAGCTGGATGAAGGCAAATGCAGTTAGGGAAGTTCTATATTCTGTGTGCGGAGAGAAGCACTTTACAAGAGTCGTGCAGCCTGGGAGTAGACAGTCGCAATATTCGGGATATCTGTAGCCTGAGTGTAGCAGACGCAGCTTACAGGATTTCTCTCTCCTTGGTCTAGAGGGAAGCAGTTTCCAAGAGTTCTGTAGCCTGAGTGTAGAAATAAGCAGTATAGAGAGTTCTGTAGCATGGGAGTAGCAATATGCAACACGAGGGATGTCCAGAACCCGAGTGTGGGAGTCGCAGCTTATGGACTGACTATCTGTTACATGCGTGAAGGGAAATGCATTTACCGGGAGTTGTGTTACTTGTGTGTAGAGAGAAGCAGTATCAAGAGTTCTGTAGCCTGGGAATAGGCACTCGCAATATACAGGATTTCAGTAACCAGGTTGTAGAGGGAAGCACTTCACAGAGTATCTGTATGCTGGGTGTCGAGAGAAGCAATTTACAGAGTTCTGTAGCATGGGAGTAGAAATGCGCAATGCGTGTTGTCTGTATCTTCACTGTAGGACACGCAGTGTTCGGGAGTTCTGTAAGCTGGGTGTGGAGAAATGCAGTTTCTGGGAGCTGTGTATCCGGTGTGCAGAGAGAACCAGTTTCCAAGAGTTCTGTAGCCTGGGTGTAGAATGCAGCAGTTTACAGAGTTTTGTAGTGTGGGAGTAGCAACACGCAATATGAGGGTTTTTTTATAACCTGAGTGTGGGAGACGCAGCTTATTGGCATTCTGTAAGCTGGGTGAAGGGAAATGCAGTTTACAGGAGTTCTGTAGCCTGGGTGTAGAGAGAAGCAGTTTAGAAACATCTGTAGCCCGGGAGAATGCCTTCGCAATATGAAGGAAACCTGTAATCTGAGCGTAGCAGTCGTAGCTTACAGCATTTCTCTATCCCTGCTCTAGAGAGAAGCAGTTTACAAGAGTTCTGTAGGCTGTGTGTAGAGCGAAGCACTTTAGAGATTTCTGTAGAGTGGGAGTTACATTACGCAATATGCAGGTTTTCTATAACCTGAGTTTGGGAGAAGCAGCTAACGGGCGTTCTGTAAGCTGGATGAAGGCAAATGCAGTTTAGGGAAGTTCTATATTCTGTGTGCGGAGAGAAGCACTTTACAAGAGTTGTGCAGCCTGGGAGTAGACAGTCGCAATATTCGGGATATCTGTAGCCTGAGTGTAGCAGACGCAGCTTACAAGATTTCTCTCTCCTTGGTCTAGAGGGAAGCAGTGTACAAGAGTTCTGTAGCCTGAGTGTAGAAATAAGCAGCATACAGAGTTCTGTAGCATGGGAGTAGCAATATGCAACACGAGGGATATCCAGAACCCGATTGTGGGAGTCGCAGCTTACGGACGATCTGTTACATGGGTGAATGGAAAAGCATTTTCCGGGAGTTGTGTAACTTGTGTGTAGAGAGAAGCAGTTTACAAGAGTTCTGTAGGCGGGGTGTAGAGTGAAGCACTTTAGAGATTTCTGTAGAGTGGGAGTAACAACACACAATATGAGTGCTTTTTATAACCTGAGTTTAGGAGAAGTAGCGAACGGGCGTTCTGTAAGCTGGATGAAGGCAAATGCAGTTTAGGGAAGTTCTATATTCTGTGTGCGGAGAGAAGCACTTTACAAGAGTCGTGCAGCCTGGGAGTAGACAGTCGCAATATTCGGGATATCTGTAGCCTGAGTGTAGCAGACGCAGCTTACAGGATTTCTCTCTCCTTGGTCTAGAGGGAAGCAGTTTCCAAGAGTTCTGTAGCCTGAGTGTAGAAATAAGCAGTATAGAGAGTTCTGTAGCATGGGAGTAGCAATATGCAACACGAGGGATGTCCAGAACCCGAGTGTGGGAGTCGCAGCTTATGGACTGACTATCTGTTACATGCGTGAAGGGAAATGCATTTACCGGGAGTTGTGTTACTTGTGTGTAGAGAGAAGCAGTATCAAGAGTTCTGTAGCCTGGGAATAGGCACTCGCAATATACAGGATTTCAGTAACCAGGTTGTAGAGGGAAGCACTTCACAGAGTATCTGTATGCTGGGTGTCGAGAGAAGCAATTTACAGAGTTCTGTAGCATGGGAGTAGAAATGCGCAATGCGTGTTGTCTGTATCTTCACTGTAGGACACGCAGTGTTCGGGAGTTCTGTAAGCTGGGTGTGGAGAAATGCAGTTTCTGGGAGCTGTGTATCCGGTGTGCAGAGAGAACCAGTTTCCAAGAGTTCTGTAGCCTGGGTGTAGAATGAAGCAGTTTACAGAGTTTTGTAGTGTGGGAGTAGCAACACGCAATATGAGGGTTTTTTTATAACCTGAGTGTGGGAGACGCAGCTTATTGGCATTCTGTAAGCTGGGTGAAGGGAAATGCAGTTTACAGGAGTTCTGTAGCCTGGGTGTAGAGAGAAGCAGTTTAGAAACATCTGTAGCCCGGGAGAATGCCTTCGCAATATGAAGGAAACCTGTAATCTGAGCGTAGCAGTCGTAGCTTACAGCATTTCTCTATCCCTGCTCTAGAGAGAAGCAGTTTACAAGAGTTCTGTAGGCTGGGTGTAGAGCGAAGCACTTTAGAGATTTCTGTAGAGTGGGAGTTACATTACGCAATATGCAGGTTTTCTATAACCTGAGTTTGGGAGAAGCAGCTAACGGGCGTTCTGTAAGCTGGATGAAGGCAAATGCAGTTTAGGGAAGTTCTATATTCTGTGTGCGGAGAGAAGCACTTTACAAGAGTTGTGCAGCCTGGGAGTAGACAGTCGCAATATTCGGGATATCTGTAGCCTGAGTGTAGCAGACGCAGCTTACAAGATTTCTCTCTCCTTGGTCTAGAGGGAAGCAGTGTACAAGAGTTCTGTAGCCTGAGTGTAGAAATAAGCAGCATACAGAGTTCTGTAGCATGGGAGTAGCAATATGCAACACGAGGGATATCCAGAACCCGATTGTGGGAGTCGCAGCTTACGGACGATCTGTTACATGGGTGAATGGAAAAGCATTTTCCGGGAGTTGTGTAACTTGTGTGTAGAGAGAAGCAGTTTACAAGAGTTCTGTAGGCGGGGTGTAGAGTGAAGCACTTTAGAGATTTCTGTAGAGTGGGAGTAACAACACCCAATATGAGTGCTTTTTATAACCTGAGTTTAGGAGAAGTAGCGAACGGGCGTTCTGTAAGCTGGATGAAGGCAAATGCAGTTAGGGAAGTTCTATATTCTGTGTGCGGAGAGAAGCACTTTACAAGAGTCGTGCAGCCTGGGAGTAGACAGTCGCAATATTCGGGATATCTGTAGCCTGAGTGTAGCAGACGCAGCTTACAGGATTTCTCTCTCCTTGGTCTAGAGGGAAGCAGTTTCCAAGAGTTCTGTAGCCTGAGTGTAGAAATAAGCAGTATAGAGAGTTCTGTAGCATGGGAGTAGCAATATGCAACACGAGGGATGTCCAGAACCCGAGTGTGGGAGTCGCAGCTTATGGACTGACTATCTGTTACATGCGTGAAGGGAAATGCATTTACCGGGAGTTGTGTTACTTGTGTGTAGAGAGAAGCAGTATCAAGAGTTCTGTAGCCTGGGAATAGGCACTCGCAATATACAGGATTTCAGTAACCAGGTTGTAGAGGGAAGCACTTCACAGAGTATCTGTATGCTGGGTGTCGAGAGAAGCAATTTACAGAGTTCTGTAGCATGGGAGTAGAAATGCGCAATGCGTGTTGTCTGTATCTTCACTGTAGGACACGCAGTGTTCGGGAGTTCTGTAAGCTGGGTGTGGAGAAATGCAGTTTCTGGGAGCTGTGTATCCGGTGTGCAGAGAGAACCAGTTTCCAAGAGTTCTGTAGCCTGGGTGTAGAATGCAGCAGTTTACAGAGTTTTGTAGTGTGGGAGTAGCAACACGCAATATGAGGGTTTTTTTATAACCTGAGTGTGGGAGACGCAGCTTATTGGCATTCTGTAAGCTGGGTGAAGGGAAATGCAGTTTACAGGAGTTCTGTAGCCTGGGTGTAGAGAGAAGCAGTTTAGAAACATCTGTAGCCCGGGAGAATGCCTTCGCAATATGAAGGAAACCTGTAATCTGAGCGTAGCAGTCGTAGCTTACAGCATTTCTCTATCCCTGCTCTAGAGAGAAGCAGTTTACAAGAGTTCTGTAGGCTGTGTGTAGAGCGAAGCACTTTAGAGATTTCTGTAGAGTGGGAGTTACATTACGCAATATGCAGGTTTTCTATAACCTGAGTTTGGGAGAAGCAGCTAACGGGCGTTCTGTAAGCTGGATGAAGGCAAATGCAGTTTAGGGAAGTTCTATATTCTGTGTGCGGAGAGAAGCACTTTACAAGAGTTGTGCAGCCTGGGAGTAGACAGTCGCAATATTCGGGATATCTGTAGCCTGAGTGTAGCAGACGCAGCTTACAAGATTTCTCTCTCCTTGGTCTAGAGGGAAGCAGTGTACAAGAGTTCTGTAGCCTGAGTGTAGAAATAAGCAGCATACAGAGTTCTGTAGCATGGGAGTAGCAATATGCAACACGAGGGATATCCAGAACCCGATTGTGGGAGTCGCAGCTTACGGACGATCTGTTACATGGGTGAATGGAAAAGCATTTTCCGGGAGTTGTGTAACTTGTGTGTAGAGAGAAGCAGTTTACAAGAGTTCTGTAGGCGGGGTGTAGAGTGAAGCACTTTAGAGATTTCTGTAGAGTGGGAGTAACAACACACAATATGAGTGCTTTTTATAACCTGAGTTTAGGAGAAGTAGCGAACGGGCGTTCTGTAAGCTGGATGAAGGCAAATGCAGTTAGGGAAGTTCTATATTCTGTGTGCGGAGAGAAGCACTTTACAAGAGTCGTGCAGCCTGGGAGTAGACAGTCGCAATATTCGGGATATCTGTAGCCTGAGTGTAGCAGACGCAGCTTACAGGATTTCTCTCTCCTTGGTCTAGAGGGAAGCAGTTTCCAAGAGTTCTGTAGCCTGAGTGTAGAAATAAGCAGTATAGAGAGTTCTGTAGCATGGGAGTAGCAATATGCAACACGAGGGATGTCCAGAACCCGAGTGTGGGAGTCGCAGCTTATGGACTGACTATCTGTTACATGCGTGAAGGGAAATGCATTTACCGGGAGTTGTGTTACTTGTGTGTAGAGAGAAGCAGTATCAAGAGTTCTGTAGCCTGGGAATAGGCACTCGCAATATACAGGATTTCAGTAACCAGGTTGTAGAGGGAAGCACTTCACAGAGTATCTGTATGCTGGGTGTCGAGAGAAGCAATTTACAGAGTTCTGTAGCATGGGAGTAGAAATGCGCAATGCGTGTTGTCTGTATCTTCACTGTAGGACACGCAGTGTTCGGGAGTTCTGTAAGCTGGGTGTGGAGAAATGCAGTTTCTGGGAGCTGTGTATCCGGTGTGCAGAGAGAACCAGTTTCCAAGAGTTCTGTAGCCTGGGTGTAGAATGAAGCAGTTTACAGAGT
Source organism: Oryctolagus cuniculus (assembly GCF_051225735.1). NCBI lineage: Eukaryota > Metazoa > Chordata > Mammalia > Lagomorpha > Leporidae > Oryctolagus > Oryctolagus cuniculus. Next base: position 130,614,047 of record NC_142869.1, on the reverse strand, counting down.
TTTGTAGTGTGGGAGTAGCAACACGCAATATGAGGGTTTTTTTATAACCTGAGTGTGGGAGACGCAGCTTATTGGCATTCTGTAAGCTGGGTGAAGGGAAATGCAGTTTACAGGAGTTCTGTAGCCAGGGTGTAGAGAGAAGCAGTTTAGAAACATCTGTAGCCCGGGAGAATGCCTTCGCAATATGAAGGAAACCTGTAATCTGAGCGTAGCAGTCGTAGCTTACAGCATTTCTCTATCCCTGCTCTAGAGAGAAGCAGTTTACAAGAGTTCTGTAGGCTGTGTGTAGAGCGAAGCACTTTAGAGATTTCTGTAGAGTGGGAGTTACATTACGCAATATGCAGGTTTTCTATAACCTGAGTTTGGGAGAAGCAGCTAACGGGCGTTCTGTAAGCTGGATGAAGGCAAATGCAGTTTAGGGAAGTTCTATATTCTGTGTGCGGAGAGAAGCACTTTACAAGAGTTGTGCAGCCTGGGAGTAGACAGTCGCAATATTCGGGATATCTGTAGCCTGAGTGTAGCAGACGCAGCTTACAAGATTTCTCTCTCCTTGGTCTAGAGGGAAGCAGTGTACAAGAGTTCTGTAGCCTGAGTGTAGAAATAAGCAGCATACAGAGTTCTGTAGCATGGGAGTAGCAATATGCAACACGAGGGATATCCAGAGCCCGATTGTGGGAGTCGCAGCTTACGGACGATCTGTTACATGGGTGAATGGAAAAGCATTTTCCGGGAGTTGTGTAACTTGTGTGTAGAGAGAAGCAGTTTACAAGAGTTCTGTAGGCGGGGTGTAGAGTGAAGCACTTTAGAGATTTCTGTAGAGTGGGAGTAACAACACACAATATGAGTGCTTTTTATAACCTGAGTTTAGGAGAAGTAGCGAACGGGCGTTCTGTAAGCTGGATGAAGGCAAATGCAGTTAGGGAAGTTCTATATTCTGTGTGCGGAGAGAAGCACTTTACAAGAGTCGTGCAGCCTGGGAGTAGACAGTCGCAATATTCGGGATATCTGTAGCCTGAGTGTAGCAGACGCAGCTTACAGGATTTCTCTCTCCTTGGTCTAGAGGGAAGCAGTTTCCAAGAGTTCTGTAGCCTGAGTGTAGAAATAAGCAGTATAGAGAGTTCTGTAGCATGGGAGTAGCAATATGCAACACGAGGGATGTCCAGAACCCGAGTGTGGGAGTCGCAGCTTATGGACTGACTATCTGTTACATGCGTGAAGGGAAATGCATTTACCGGGAGTTGTGTTACTTGTGTGTAGAGAGAAGCAGTATCAAGAGTTCTGTAGCCTGGGAATAGGCACTCGCAATATACAGGATTTCAGTAACCAGGTTGTAGAGGGAAGCACTTCACAGAGTATCTGTATGCTGGGTGTCGAGAGAAGCAATTTACAGAGTTCTGTAGCATGGGAGTAGAAATGCGCAATGCGTGTTGTCTGTATCTTCACTGTAGGACACGCAGTGTTCGGGAGTTCTGTAAGCTGGGTGTGGAGAAATGCAGTTTCTGGGAGCTGTGTATCCGGTGTGCAGAGAGAACCAGTTTCCAAGAGTTCTGTAGCCTGGGTGTAGAATGAAGCAGTTTACAGAGTTTTGTAGTGTGGGAGTAGCAACACGCAATATGAGGGTTTTTTTATAACCTGAGTGTGGGAGACGCAGCTTATTGGCATTCTGTAAGCTGGGTGAAGGGAAATGCAGTTTACAGGAGTTCTGTAGCCAGGGTGTAGAGAGAAGCAGTTTAGAAACATCTGTAGCCCGGGAGAATGCCTTCGCAATATGAAGGAAACCTGTAATCTGAGCGTAGCAGTCGTAGCTTACAGCATTTCTCTATCCCTGCTCTAGAGAGAAGCAGTTTACAAGAGTTCTGTAGGCTGTGTGTAGAGCGAAGCACTTTAGAGATTTCTGTAGAGTGGGAGTTACATTACGCAATATGCAGGTTTTCTATAACCTGAGTTTGGGAGAAGCAGCTAACGGGCGTTCTGTAAGCTGGATGAAGGCAAATGCAGTTTAGGGAAGTTCTATATTCTGTGTGCGGAGAGAAGCACTTTACAAGAGTTGTGCAGCCTGGGAGTAGACAGTCGCAATATTCGGGATATCTGTAGCCTGAGTGTAGCAGACGCAGCTTACAAGATTTCTCTCTCCTTGGTCTAGAGGGAAGCAGTGTACAAGAGTTCTGTAGCCTGAGTGTAGAAATAAGCAGCATACAGAGTTCTGTAGCATGGGAGTAGCAATATGCAACACGAGGGATATCCAGAACCCGATTGTGGGAGTCGCAGCTTACGGACGATCTGTTACATGGGTGAATGGAAAAGAATTTTCCGGGAGTTGTGTAACCTGTGTGTAGAGAGAAGCAGTTTACAAGAGTTCTGTAGGCTGGGTGTAGAGTGAAGCACTTTAGAGATTTCTGTAGAGTGGGAGTAACAACACCCAATATGAGTGCTTTTTATAACCTGAGTTTAGGAGAAGTAGCGAACGGGCGTTCTGTAAGCTGGATGAAGGCAAATGCAGTTAGGGAAGTTCTATATTCTGTGTGCGGAGAGAAGCACTTTACAAGAGTCGTGCAGCCTGGGAGTAGACAGTCGCAATATTCGGGATATCTGTAGCCTGAGTGTAGCAGACGCAGCTTACAGGATTTCTCTCTCCTTGGTCTAGAGGGAAGCAGTTTCCAAGAGTTCTGTAGCCTGAGTGTAGAAATAAGCAGTATAGAGAGTTCTGTAGCATGGGAGTAGCAATATGCAACACGAGGGATGTCCAGAACCCGAGTGTGGGAGTCGCAGCTTATGGACTGACTATCTGTTACATGCGTGAAGGGAAATGCATTTACCGGGAGTTGTGTTACTTGTGTGTAGAGAGAAGCAGTATCAAGAGTTCTGTAGCCTGGGAATAGGCACTCGCAATATACAGGATTTCAGTAACCAGGTTGTAGAGGGAAGCACTTCACAGAGTATCTGTATGCTGGGTGTCGAGAGAAGCAATTTACAGAGTTCTGTAGCATGGGAGTAGAAATGCGCAATGCGTGTTGTCTGTATCTTCACTGTAGGACACGCAGTGTTCGGGAGTTCTGTAAGCTGGGTGTGGAGAAATGCAGTTTCTGGGAGCTGTGTATCCGGTGTGCAGAGAGAACCAGTTTCCAAGAGTTCTGTAGCCTGGGTGTAGAATGCAGCAGTTTACAGAGTTTTGTAGTGTGGGAGTAGCAACACGCAATATGAGGGTTTTTTTATAACCTGAGTGTGGGAGACGCAGCTTATTGGCATTCTGTAAGCTGGGTGAAGGGAAATGCAGTTTACAGGAGTTCTGTAGCCTGGGTGTAGAGAGAAGCAGTTTAGAAACATCTGTAGCCCGGGAGAATGCCTTCGCAATATGAAGGAAACCTGTAATCTGAGCGTAGCAGTCGTAGCTTACAGCATTTCTCTATCCCTGCTCTAGAGAGAAGCAGTTTACAAGAGTTCTGTAGGCTGTGTGTAGAGCGAAGCACTTTAGAGATTTCTGTAGAGTGGGAGTTACATTACGCAATATGCAGGTTTTCTATAACCTGAGTTTGGGAGAAGCAGCTAACGGGCGTTCTGTAAGCTGGATGAAGGCAAATGCAGTTTAGGGAAGTTCTATATTCTGTGTGCGGAGAGAAGCACTTTACAAGAGTTGTGCAGCCTGGGAGTAGACAGTCGCAATATTCGGGATATCTGTAGCCTGAGTGTAGCAGACGCAGCTTACAAGATTTCTCTCTCCTTGGTCTAGAGGGAAGCAGTGTACAAGAGTTCTGTAGCCTGAGTGTAGAAATAAGCAGCATACAGAGTTCTGTAGCATGGGAGTAGCAATATGCAACACGAGGGATATCCAGAACCCGATTGTGGGAGTCGCAGCTTACGGACGATCTGTTACATGGGTGAATGGAAAAGCATTTTCCGGGAGTTGTGTAACTTGTGTGTAGAGAGAAGCAGTTTACAAGAGTTCTGTAGGCGGGGTGTAGAGTGAAGCACTTTAGAGATTTCTGTAGAGTGGGAGTAACAACACACAATATGAGTGCTTTTTATAACCTGAGTTTAGGAGAAGTAGCGAACGGGCGTTCTGTAAGCTGGATGAAGGCAAATGCAGTTAGGGAAGTTCTATATTCTGTGTGCGGAGAGAAGCACTTTACAAGAGTCGTGCAGCCTGGGAGTAGACAGTCGCAATATTCGGGATATCTGTAGCCTGAGTGTAGCAGACGCAGCTTACAGGATTTCTCTCTCCTTGGTCTAGAGGGAAGCAGTTTCCAAGAGTTCTGTAGCCTGAGTGTAGAAATAAGCAGTATAGAGAGTTCTGTAGCATGGGAGTAGCAATATGCAACACGAGGGATGTCCAGAACCCGAGTGTGGGAGTCGCAGCTTATGGACTGACTATCTGTTACATGCGTGAAGGGAAATGCATTTACCGGGAGTTGTGTTACTTGTGTGTAGAGAGAAGCAGTATCAAGAGTTCTGTAGCCTGGGAATAGGCACTCGCAATATACAGGATTTCAGTAACCAGGTTGTAGAGGGAAGCACTTCACAGAGTATCTGTATGCTGGGTGTCGAGAGAAGCAATTTACAGAGTTCTGTAGCATGGGAGTAGAAATGCGCAATGCGTGTTGTCTGTATCTTCACTGTAGGACACGCAGTGTTCGGGAGTTCTGTAAGCTGGGTGTGGAGAAATGCAGTTTCTGGGAGCTGTGTATCCGGTGTGCAGAGAGAACCAGTTTCCAAGAGTTCTGTAGCCTGGGTGTAGAATGCAGCAGTTTACAGAGTTTTGTAGTGTGGGAGTAGCAACACGCAATATGAGGGTTTTTTTATAACCTGAGTGTGGGAGACGCAGCTTATTGGCATTCTGTAAGCTGGGTGAAGGGAAATGCAGTTTACAGGAGTTCTGTAGCCTGGGTGTAGAGAGAAGCAGTTTAGAAACATCTGTAGCCCGGGAGAATGCCTTCGCAATATGAAGGAAACCTGTAATCTGAGCGTAGCAGTCGTAGCTTACAGCATTTCTCTATCCCTGCTCTAGAGAGAAGCAGTTTACAAGAGTTCTGTAGGCTGTGTGTAGAGCGAAGCACTTTAGAGATTTCTGTAGAGTGGGAGTTACATTACGCAATATGCAGGTTTTCTATAACCTGAGTTTGGGAGAAGCAGCTAACGGGCGTTTTGTAAGCTGGATGAAGGCAAATGCAGTTTAGGGAAGTTCTATATTCTGTGTGCGGAGAGAAGCACTTTACAAGAGTTGTGCAGCCTGGGAGTAGACAGTCGCAATATTCGGGATATCTGTAGCCTGAGTGTAGCAGACGCAGCTTACAAGATTTCTCTCTCCTTGGTCTAGAGGGAAGCAGTGTACAAGAGTTCTGTAGCCTGAGTGTAGAAATAAGCAGCATACAGAGTTCTGTAGCATGGGAATAGCAATATGCAACACGAGGGATATCCAGAACCCGATTGTGGGAGTCGCAGCTTATGGACTGACTATCTGTTACATGCGTGAAGGGAAATGCATTTACCGGGAGTTGTGTTACTTGTGTGTAGAGAGAAGCAGTATCAAGAGTTCTGTAGCCTGGGAATAGGCACTCGCAATATACAGGATTTCAGTAACCAGGTTGTAGAGGGAAGCACTTCACAGAGTATCTGTATGCTGGGTGTCGAGAGAAGCAATTTACAGAGTTCTGTAGCATGGGAGTAGAAATGCGCAATGCGTGTTGTCTGTATCTTCACTGTAGGACACGCAGTGTTCGGGAGTTCTGTAAGCTGGGTGTGGAGAAATGCAGTTTCTGGGAGCTGTGTATCCGGTGTGCAGAGAGAACCAGTTTCCAAGAGTTCTGTAGCCTGGGTGTAGAATGAAGCAGTTTACAGAGTTTTGTAGTGTGGGAGTAGCAACACGCAATATGAGGGTTTTTTTATAACCTGAGTGTGGGAGACGCAGCTTATTGGCATTCTGTAAGCTGGGTGAAGGGAAATGCAGTTTACAGGAGTTCTGTAGCCTGGGTGTAGAGAGAAGCAGTTTAGAAACATCTGTAGCCCGGGAGAATGCCTTCGCAATATGAAGGAAACCTGTAATCTGAGCGTAGCAGTCGTAGCTTACAGCATTTCTCTATCCCTGCTCTAGAGAGAAGCAGTTTACAAGAGTTCTGTAGGCTGTGTGTAGAGCGAAGCACTTTAGAGATTTCTGTAGAGTGGGAGTTACATTACGCAATATGCAGGTTTTCTATAACCTGAGTTTGGGAGAAGCAGCTAACGGGCGTTCTGTAAGCTGGATGAAGGCAAATGCAGTTTAGGGAAGTTCTATATTCTGTGTGCGGAGAGAAGCACTTTACAAGAGTTGTGCAGCCTGGGAGTAGACAGTCGCAATATTCGGGATATCTGTAGCCTGAGTGTAGCAGACGCAGCTTACAAGATTTCTCTCTCCTTGGTCTAGAGGGAAGCAGTGTACAAGAGTTCTGTAGCCTGAGTGTAGAAATAAGCAGCATACAGAGTTCTGTAGCATGGGAGTAGCAATATGCAACACGAGGGATATCCAGAACCCGATTGTGGGAGTCGCAGCTTACGGACGATCTGTTACATGGGTGAATGGAAAAGCATTTTCCGGGAGTTGTGTAACTTGTGTGTAGAGAGAAGCAGTTTACAAGAGTTCTGTAGGCGGGGTGTAGAGTGAAGCACTTTAGAGATTTCTGTAGAGTGGGAGTAACAACACACAATATGAGTGCTTTTTATAACCTGAGTTTAGGAGAAGTAGCGAACGGGCGTTCTGTAAGCTGGATGAAGGCAAATGCAGTTAGGGAAGTTCTATATTCTGTGTGCGGAGAGAAGCACTTTACAAGAGTCGTGCAGCCTGGGAGTAGACAGTCGCAATATTCGGGATATCTGTAGCCTGAGTGTAGCAGACGCAGCTTACAGGATTTCTCTCTCCTTGGTCTAGAGGGAAGCAGTTTCCAAGAGTTCTGTAGCCTGAGTGTAGAAATAAGCAGTATAGAGAGTTCTGTAGCATGGGAGTAGCAATATGCAACACGAGGGATGTCCAGAACCCGAGTGTGGGAGTCGCAGCTTATGGACTGACTATCTGTTACATGCGTGAAGGGAAATGCATTTACCGGGAGTTGTGTTACTTGTGTGTAGAGAGAAGCAGTATCAAGAGTTCTGTAGCCTGGGAATAGGCACTCGCAATATACAGGATTTCAGTAACCAGGTTGTAGAGGGAAGCACTTCACAGAGTATCTGTATGCTGGGTGTCGAGAGAAGCAATTTACAGAGTTCTGTAGCATGGGAGTAGAAATGCGCAATGCGTGTTGTCTGTATCTTCACTGTAGGACACGCAGTGTTCGGGAGTTCTGTAAGCTGGGTGTGGAGAAATGCAGTTTCTGGGAGCTGTGTATCCGGTGTGCAGAGAGAACCAGTTTCCAAGAGTTCTGTAGCCTGGGTGTAGAATGAAGCAGTTTACAGAGTTTTGTAGTGTGGGAGTAGCAACACGCAATATGAGGGTTTTTTTATAACCTGAGTGTGGGAGACGCAGCTTATTGGCATTCTGTAAGCTGGGTGAAGGGAAATGCAGTTTACAGGAGTTCTGTAGCCTGGGTGTAGAGAGAAGCAGTTTAGAAACATCTGTAGCCCGGGAGAATGCCTTCGCAATATGAAGGAAACCTGTAATCTGAGCGTAGCAGTCGTAGCTTACAGCATTTCTCTATCCCTGCTCTAGAGAGAAGCAGTTTACAAGAGTTCTGTAGGCTGTGTGTAGAGCGAAGCACTTTAGAGATTTCTGTAGAGTGGGAGTTACATTACGCAATATGCAGGTTTTCTATAACCTGAGTTTGGGAGAAGCAGCTAACGGGCGTTCTGTAAGCTGGATGAAGGCAAATGCAGTTTAGGGAAGTTCTATATTCTGTGTGCGGAGAGAAGCACTTTACAAGAGTTGTGCAGCCTGGGAGTAGACAGTCGCAATATTCGGGATATCTGTAGCCTGAGTGTAGCAGACGCAGCTTACAAGATTTCTCTCTCCTTGGTCTAGAGGGAAGCAGTGTACAAGAGTTCTGTAGCCTGAGTGTAGAAATAAGCAGCATACAGAGTTCTGTAGCATGGGAGTAGCAATATGCAACACGAGGGATATCCAGAACCCGATTGTGGGAGTCGCAGCTTACGGACGATCTGTTACATGGGTGAATGGAAAAGCATTTTCCGGGAGTTGTGTAACTTGTGTGTAGAGAGAAGCAGTTTACAAGAGTTCTGTAGGCGGGGTGTAGAGTGAAGCACTTTAGAGATTTCTGTAGAGTGGGAGTAACAACACACAATATGAGTGCTTTTTATAACCTGAGTTTAGGAGAAGTAGCGAACGGGCGTTCTGTAAGCTGGATGAAGGCAAATGCAGTTAGGGAAGTTCTATATTCTGTGTGCGGAGAGAAGCACTTTACAAGAGTCGTGCAGCCTGGGAGTAGACAGTCGCAATATTCGGGATATCTGTAGCGTGAGTGTAGCAGACGCAGCTTACAGGATTTCTCTCTCCTTGGTCTAGAGGGAAGCAGTTTCCAAGAGTTCTGTAGCCTGAGTGTAGAAATAAGCAGTATAGAGAGTTCTGTAGCATGGGAGTAGCAATATGCAACACGAGGGATGTCCAGAACCCGAGTGTGGGAGTCGCAGCTTATGGACTGACTATCTGTTACATGCGTGAAGGGAAATGCATTTACCGGGAGTTGTGTTACTTGTGTGTAGAGAGAAGCAGTATCAAGAGTTCTGTAGCCTGGGAATAGGCACTCGCAATATACAGGATTTCAGTAACCAGGTTGTAGAGGGAAGCACTTCACAGAGTATCTGTATGCTGGGTGTCGAGAGAAGCAATTTACAGAGTTCTGTAGCATGGGAGTAGAAATGCGCAATGCGTGTTGTCTGTATCTTCACTGTAGGACACGCAGTGTTCGGGAGTTCTGTAAGCTGGGTGTGGAGAAATGCAGTTTCTGGGAGCTGTGTATCCGGTGTGCAGAGAGAACCAGTTTCCAAGAGTTCTGTAGCCTGGGTGTAGAATGAAGCAGTTTACAGAGTTTTGTAGTGTGGGAGTAGCAACACGCAATATGAGGGTTTTTTTATAACCTGAGTGTGGGAGACGCAGCTTATTGGCATTCTGTAAGCTGGGTGAAGGGAAATGCAGTTTACAGGAGTTCTGTAGCCTGGGTGTAGAGAGAAGCAGTTTAGAAACATCTATAGCCCGGGAGAATGCCTTCGCAATATGAAGGAAACCAGTAATCTGAGCGTAGCAGTCGTAACTTACAGTATTTCTCTATCCCTGCTCTAGAGAGAAGCAGTTTACAAGAGTTCTGTAGGCTGTGTGTAGAGCGAAGCACTTTAGAGATTTCTGTAGAGTGGGAGTTACATTACGCAATATGCAGGTTTTCTATAACCTGAGTTTGGGAGAAGCAGCTAACGGGCGTTCTGTAAGCTGGATGAAGGCAAATGCAGTTTAGGGAAGTTCTATATTCTGTGTGCGGAGAGAAGCACTTTACAAGAGTTGTGCAGCCTGGGAGTAGACAGTCGCAATATTCGGGATATCTGTAGCCTGAGTGTAGCAGACGCAGCTTACAAGATTTCTCTCTCCTTGGTCTAGAGGGAAGCAGTGTACAAGAGTTCTGTAGCCTGAGTGTAGAAATAAGCAGCATACAGAGTTCTGTAGCATGGGAATAGCAATATGCAACACGAGGGATATCCAGAACCCGATTGTGGGAGTCGCAGCTTACGGACGATCTGTTACATGGGTGAATGGAAAAGCATTTTCCGGGAGTTGTGTAACTTGTGTGTAGAGAGAAGCAGTTTACAAGAGTTCTGTAGGCTGGGTGTAGAGTGAAGCACTTTAGAGATTTCTGTAGAGTGGGAGTAACAACACACAATATGAGTGCTTTTTATAACCTGAGTTTAGGAGAAGTAGCGAACGGGCGTTCTGTAAGCTGGATGAAGGCAAATGCAGTTTAGGGAAGTTCTATATTCTGTGTGCGGAGAGAAGCACTTTACAAGAGTCGTGCAGCCTGGGAGTAGACAGTCGCAATATTCGGGATATCTGTAGCCTGAGTGTAGCAGACGCAGCTTACAGGATTTCTCTCTCCTTGGTCTAGAGGGAAGCAGTTTCCAAGAGTTCTGTAGCCTGAGTGTAGAAATAAGCAGTATAGAGAGTTCTGTAGCATGGGAGTAGCAATATGCAACACGAGGGATGTCCAGAACCCGAGTGTGGGAGTCGCAGCTTATGGACTGACTATCTGTTACATGCGTGAAGGGAAATGCATTTACCGGGAGTTGTGTTACTTGTGTGTAGAGAGAAGCAGTATCAAGAGTTCTGTAGCCTGGGAATAGGCACTCGCAATATACAGGATTTCAGTAACCAGGTTGTAGAGGGAAGCACTTCACAGAGTATCTGTATGCTGGGTGTCGAGAGAAGCAATTTACAGAGTTCTGTAGCATGGGAGTAGAAATGCGCAATGCGTGTTGTCTGTATCTTCACTGTAGGACACGCAGTGTTCGGGAGTTCTGTAAGCTGGGTGTGGAGAAATGCAGTTTCTGGGAGCTGTGTATCCGGTGTGCAGAGAGAACCAGTTTCCAAGAGTTCTGTAGCCTGGGTGTAGAATGCAGCAGTTTACAGAGTTTTGTAGTGTGGGAGTAGCAACACGCAATATGAGGGTTTTTTTATAACCTGAGTGTGGGAGACGCAGCTTATTGGCATTCTGTAAGCTGGGTGAAGGGAAATGCAGTTTACAGGAGTTCTGTAGCCTGGGTGTAGAGAGAAGCAGTTTAGAAACATCTGTAGCCCGGGAGAATGCCTTCGCAATATGAAGGAAACCTGTAATCTGAGCGTAGCAGTCATAGCTTACAGCATTTCTCTATCCCTGCTCTAGAGAGAAGCAGTTTACAAGAGTTCTGTAGGCTGTGTGTAGAGCGAAGCACTTTAGAGATTTCTGTAGAGTGGGAGTTACATTACGCAATATGCAGGTTTTCTATAACCTGAGTTTGGGAGAAGCAGCTAACGGGCGTTCTGTAAGCTGGATGAAGGCAAATGCAGTTTAGGGAAGTTCTATATTCTGTGTGCGGAGAGAAGCACTTTACAAGAGTTGTGCAGCCTGGGAGTAGACAGTCGCAATATTCGGGATATCTGTAGCCTGAGTGTAGCAGACGCAGCTTACAAGATTTCTCTCTCCTTGGTCTAGAGGGAAGCAGTGTACAAGAGTTCTGTAGCCTGAGTGTAGAAATAAGCAGCATACAGAGTTCTGTAGCATGGGAATAGCAATATGCAACACGAGGGATATCCAGAACCCGATTGTGGGAGTCGCAGCTTATGGACTGACTATCTGTTACATGCGTGAAGGGAAATGCATTTACCGGGAGTTGTGTTACTTGTGTGTAGAGAGAAGCAGTATCAAGAGTTCTGTAGCCTGGGAATAGGCACTCGCAATATACAGGATTTCAGTAACCAGGTTGTAGAGGGAAGCACTTCACAGAGTATCTGTATGCTGGGTGTCGAGAGAAGCAATTTACAGAGTTCTGTAGCATGGGAGTAGAAATGCGCAATGTGTGTTGTCTGTATCTTCACTGTAGGACACGCAGTGTTCGGGAGTTCTGTAAGCTGGGTGTGGAGAAATGCAGTTTCTGGGAGCTGTGTATCCGGTGTGCAGAGAGAACCAGTTTCCAAGAGTTCTGTAGCCTGGGTGTAGAATGAAGCAGTTTACAGAGTTTTGTAGTGTGGGAGTAGCAACACGCAATATGAGGGTTTTTTTATAACCTGAGTGTGGGAGACGCAGCTTATTGGCATTCTGTAAGCTGGGTGAAGGGAAATGCAGTTTACAGGAGTTCTGTAGCCTGGGTGTAGAGAGAAGCAGTTTAGAAACATCTGTAGCCCGGGAGAATGCCTTCGCAATATGAAGGAAACCTGTAATCTGAGCGTAGCAGTCGTAGCTTACAGCATTTCTCTATCCCTGCTCTAGAGAGAAGCAGTTTACAAGAGTTCTGTAGGCTGTGTGTAGAGCGAAGCACTTTAGAGATTTCTGTAGAGTGGGAGTTACATTACGCAATATGCAGGTTTTCTATAACCTGAGTTTGGGAGAAGCAGCTAACGGGCGTTCTGTAAGCTGGATGAAGGCAAATGCAGTTTAGGGAAGTTCTATATTCTGTGTGCGGAGAGAAGCACTTTACAAGAGTTGTGCAGCCTGGGAGTAGACAGTCGCAATATTCGGGATATCTGTAGCCTGAGTGTAGCAGACGCAGCTTACAAGATTTCTCTCTCCTTGGTCTAGAGGGAAGCAGTGTACAAGAGTTCTGTAGCCTGAGTGTAGAAATAAGCAGCATACAGAGTTCTGTAGCATGGGAGTAGCAATATGCAACACGAGGGATATCCAGAACCCGATTGTGGGAGTCGCAGCTTACGGACGATCTGTTACATGGGTGAATGGAAAAGCATTTTCCGGGAGTTGTGTAACTTGTGTGTAGAGAGAAGCAGTTTACAAGAGTTCTGTAGGCGGGGTGTAGAGTGAAGCACTTTAGAGATTTCTGTAGAGTGGGAGTAACAACACACAATATGAGTGCTTTTTATAACCTGAGTTTAGGAGAAGTAGCGAACGGGCGTTCTGTAAGCTGGATGAAGGCAAATGCAGTTAGGGAAGTTCTATATTCTGTGTGCGGAGAGAAGCACTTTACAAGAGTCGTGCAGCCTGGGAGTAGACAGTCGCAATATTCGGGATATCTGTAGCCTGAGTGTAGCAGACGCAGCTTACAGGATTTCTCTCTCCTTGGTCTAGAGGGAAGCAGTTTCCAAGAGTTCTGTAGCCTGAGTGTAGAAATAAGCAGTATAGAGAGTTCTGTAGCATGGGAGTAGCAATATGCAACACGAGGGATGTCCAGAACCCGAGTGTGGGAGTCGCAGCTTATGGACTGACTATCTGTTACATGCGTGAAGGGAAATGCATTTACCGGGAGTTGTGTTACTTGTGTGTAGAGAGAAGCAGTATCAAGAGTTCTGTAGCCTGGGAATAGGCACTCGCAATATACAGGATTTCAGTAACCAGGTTGTAGAGGGAAGCACTTCACAGAGTATCTGTATGCTGGGTGTCGAGAGAAGCAATTTACAGAGTTCTGTAGCATGGGAGTAGAAATGCGCAATGCGTGTTGTCTGTATCTTCACTGTAGGACACGCAGTGTTCGGGAGTTCTGTAAGCTGGGTGTGGAGAAATGCAGTTTCTGGGAGCTGTGTATCCGGTGTGCAGAGAGAACCAGTTTCCAAGAGTTCTGTAGCCTGGGTGTAGAATGCAGCAGTTTACAGAGTTTTGTAGTGTGGGAGTAGCAACACGCAATATGAGGGTTTTTTTATAACCTGAGTGTGGGAGACGCAGCTTATTGGCATTCTGTAAGCTGGGTGAAGGGAAATGCAGTTTACAGGAGTTCTGTAGCCTGGGTGTAGAGAGAAGCAGTTTAGAAACATCTGTAGCCCGGGAGAATGCCTTCGCAATATGAAGGAAACCTGTAATCTGAGCGTAGCAGTCGTAGCTTACAGCATTTCTCTATCCCTGCTCTAGAGAGAAGCAGTTTACAAGAGTTCTGTAGGCTGTGTGTAGAGCGAAGCACTTTAGAGATTTCTGTAGAGTGGGAGTTACATTACGCAATATGCAGGTTTTCTATAACCTGAGTTTGGGAGAAGCAGCTAACGGGCGTTCTGTAAGCTGGATGAAGGCAAATGCAGTTTAGGGAAGTTCTATATTCTGTGTGCGGAGAGAAGCACTTTACAAGAGTTGTGCAGCCTGGGAGTAGACACTCGCAATATTCGGGATATCTGTAGCCTGAGTGTAGCAGACGCAGCTTACAAGATTTCTCTCTCCTTGGTCTAGAGGGAAGCAGTGTACAAGAGTTCTGTAGCCTGAGTGTAGAAATAAGCAGCATACAGAGTTCTGTAGCATGGGAGTAGCAATATGCAACACGAGGGATATCCAGAACCCGATTGTGGGAGTCGCAGCTTACGGACGATCTGTTCCATGGGTGAATGGAAAAGCATTTTCCGGGAGTTGTGTAACTTGTGTGTAGAGAGAAGCAGTTTACAAGAGTTCTGTAGGCTGGGTGTAGAGTGAAGCACTTTAGAGATTTCTGTAGAGTGGGAGTAACAACACACAATATGAGTGCTTTTTATAACCTGAGTTTAGGAGAAGTAGCGAACGGGCGTTCTGTAAGCTGGATGAAGGCAAATGCAGTTAGGGAAGTTCTATATTCTGTGTGCGGAGAGAAGCACTTTACAAGAGTCGTGCAGCCTGGGAGTAGACAGTCGCAATATTCGGGATATCTGTAGCCTGAGTGTAGCAGACGCAGCTTACAGGATTTCTCTCTCCTTGGTCTAGAGGGAAGCAGTTTCCAAGAGTTCTGTAGCCTGAGTGTAGAAATAAGCAGTATAGAGAGTTCTGTAGCATGGGAGTAGCAATATGCAACACGAGGGATGTCCAGAACCCGAGTGTGGGAGTCGCAGCTTATGGACTGACTATCTGTTACATGCGTGAAGGGAAATGCATTTACCGGGAGTTGTGTTACTTGTGTGTAGAGAGAAGCAGTATCAAGAGTTCTGTAGCCTGGGAATAGGCACTCGCAATATACAGGATTTCAGTAACCAGGTTGTAGAGGGAAGCACTTCACAGAGTATCTGTATGCTGGGTGTCGAGAGAAGCAATTTACAGAGTTCTGTAGCATGGGAGTAGAAATGCGCAATGCGTGTTGTCTGTATCTTCACTGTAGGACACGCAGTGTTCGGGAGTTCTGTAAGCTGGGTGTGGAGAAATGCAGTTTCTGGGAGCTGTGTATCCGGTGTGCAGAGAGAACCAGTTTCCAAGAGTTCTGTAGCCTGGGTGTAGAATGAAGCAGTTTACAGAGTTTTGTAGTGTGGGAGTAGCAACACGCAATATGAGGGTTTTTTATAACCTGAGTGTGGGAGACGCAGCTTATTGGCATTCTGTAAGCTGGGTGAAGGGAAATGCAGTTTACAGGAGTTCTGTAGCCTGGGTGTAGAGAGAAGCAGTTTAAAAACATCTGTAGCCCGGGAGAATGCCTTCGCAATATGAAGGAAACCTGTAATCTGAGCGTAGCAGTCGTAGCTTACAGCATTTCTCTATCCCTGCTCTAGAGAGAAGCAGTTTACAAGAGTTCTGTAGGCTGTGTGTAGAGCGAAGCACTTTAGAGATTTCTGTAGAGTGGGAGTTACATTACGCAATATGCAGGTTTTCTATAACCTGAGTTTGGGAGAAGCAGCTAACGGGCGTTCTGTAAGCTGGATGAAGGCAAATGCAGTTTAGGGAAGTTCTATATTCTGTGTGCGGAGAGAAGCACTTTACAAGAGTTGTGCAGCCTGGGAGTAGACACTCGCAATATTCGGGATATCTGTAGCCTGAGTGTAGCAGACGCAGCTTACAAGATTTCTCTCTCCTTGGTCTAGAGGGAAGCAGTGTACAAGAGTTCTGTAGCCTGAGTGTAGAAATAAGCAGCATACAGAGTTCTGTAGCATGGGAGTAGCAATATGCAACACGAGGGATATCCAGAACCCGATTGTGGGAGTCGCAGCTTACGGACGATCTGTTCCATGGGTGAATGGAAAAGCATTTTCCGGGAGTTGTGTAACTTGTGTGTAGAGAGAAGCAGTTTACAAGAGTTCTGTAGGCTGGGTGTAGAGTGAAGCACTTTAGAGATTTCTGTAGAGTGGGAGTAACAACACACAATATGAGTGCTTTTTATAACCTGAGTTTAGGAGAAGTAGCGAACGGGCGTTCTGTAAGCTGGATGAAGGCAAATGCAGTTAGGGAAGTTCTATATTCTGTGTGCGGAGAGAAGCACTTTACAAGAGTCGTGCAGCCTGGGAGTAGACAGTCGCAATATTCGGGATATCTGTAGCCTGAGTGTAGCAGACGCAGCTTACAGGATTTCTCTCTCCTTGGTCTAGAGGGAAGCAGGTTCCAAGAGTTCTGTAGCCTGAGTGTAGAAATAAGCAGTATAGAGAGTTCTGTAGCATGGGAGTAGCAATATGCAACACGAGGGATGTCCAGAACCCGAGTGTGGGAGTCGCAGCTTATGGACTGACTATCTGTTACATGCGTGAAGGGAAATGCATTTACCGGGAGTTGTGTTACTTGTGTGTAGAGAGAAGCAGTATCAAGAGTTCTGTAGCCTGGGAATAGGCACTCGCAATATACAGGATTTCAGTAACCAGGTTGTAGAGGGAAGCACTTCACAGAGTATCTGTATGCTGGGTGTCGAGAGAAGCAATTTACAGAGTTCTGTAGCATGGGAGTAGAAATGCGCAATGCGTGTTGTCTGTATCTTCACTGTAGGACACGCAGTGTTCGGGAGTTCTGTAAGCTGGGTGTGGAGAAATGCAGTTTCTGGGAGCTGTGTATCCGGTGTGCAGAGAGAACCAGTTTCCAAGAGTTCTGTAGCCTGGGTGTAGAATGCAGCAGTTTACAGAGTTTTGTAGTGTGGGAGTAGCAACACGCAATATGAGGGTTTTTTTATAACCTGAGTGTGGGAGACGCAGCTTATTGGCATTCTGTAAGCTGGGTGAAGGGAAATGCAGTTTACAGGAGTTCTGTAGCCTGGGTGTAGAGAGAAGCAGTTTAGAAACATCTGTAGCCCGGGAGAATGCCTTCGCAATATGAAGGAAACCTGTAATCTGAGCGTAGCAGTCGTAGCTTACAGCATTTCTCTATCCCTGCTCTAGAGAGAAGCAGTTTACAAGAGTTCTGTAGGCTGTGTGTAGAGCGAAGCACTTTAGAGATTTCTGTAGAGTGGGAGTTACATTACGCAATATGCAGGTTTTCTATAACCTGAGTTTGGGAGAAGCAGCTAACGGGCGTTCTGTAAGCTGGATGAAGGCAAATGCAGTTTAGGGAAGTTCTATATTCTGTGTGCGGAGAGAAGCACTTTACAAGAGTTGTGCAGCCTGGGAGTAGACACTTGCAATATTCGGGATATCTGTAGCCTGAGTGTAGCAGACGCAGCTTACAAGATTTCTCTCTCCTTGGTCTAGAGGGAAGCAGTGTACAAGAGTTCTGTAGCCTGAGTGTAGAAATAAGCAGCATACAGAGTTCTGTAGCATGGGAGTAGCAATATGCAACACGAGGGATATCCAGAACCCGATTGTGGGAGTCGCAGCTTACGGACGATCTGTTACATGGGTGAATGGAAAAGCATTTTCCGGGAGTTGTGTAACTTGTGTGTAGAGAGAAGCAGTTTACAAGAGTTCTGTAGGCTGGGTGTAGAGTGAAGCACTTTAGAGATTTCTGTAGAGTGGGAGTAACAACACACAATATGAGTGCTTTTTATAACCTGAGTTTAGGAGAAGTAGCGAACGGGCGTTCTGTAAGCTGGATGAAGGCAAATGCAGTTAGGGAAGTTCTATATTCTGTGTGCGGAGAGAAGCACTTTACAAGAGTCGTGCAGCCTGGGAGTAGACAGTCGCAATATTCGGGATATCTGTAGCCTGAGTGTAGCAGACGCAGCTTACAGGATTTCTCTCTCCTTGGTCTAGAGGGAAGCAGTTTCCAAGAGTTCTGTAGCCTGAGTGTAGAAATAAGCAGTATAGAGAGTTCTGTAGCATGGGAGTAGCAATATGCAACACGAGGGATGTCCAGAACCCGAGTGTGGGAGTCGCAGCTTATGGACTGACTATCTGTTACATGCGTGAAGGGAAATGCATTTACCGGGAGTTGTGTTACTTGTGTGTAGAGAGAAGCAGTATCAAGAGTTCTGTAGCCTGGGAATAGGCACTCGCAATATACAGGATTTCAGTAACCAGGTTGTAGAGGGAAGCACTTCACAGAGTATCTGTATGCTGGGTGTCGAGAGAAGCAATTTACAGAGTTCTGTAGCATGGGAGTAGAAATGCGCAATGCGTGTTGTCTGTATCTTCACTGTAGGACACGCAGTGTTCGGGAGTTCTGTAAGCTGGGTGTGGAGAAATGCAGTTTCTGGGAGCTGTGTATCCGGTGTGCAGAGAGAACCAGTTTCCAAGAGTTCTGTAGCCTGGGTGTAGAATGAAGCAGTTTACAGAGTTTTGTAGTGTGGGAGTAGCAACACGCAATATGAGGGTTTTTTATAACCTGAGTGTGGGAGACGCAGCTTATTGGCATTCTGTAAGCTGGGTGAAGGGAAATGCAGTTTACAGGAGTTCTGTAGCCTGGGTGTAGAGAGAAGCAGTTTAGAAACATCTGTAGCCCGGGAGAATGCCTTCGCAATATGAAGGAAACCTGTAATCTGAGCGTAGCAGTCGTAGCTTACAGCATTTCTCTATCCCTGCTCTAGAGAGAAGCAGTTTACAAGAGTTCTGTAGGCTGTGTGTAGAGCGAAGCACTTTAGAGATTTCTGTAGAGTGGGAGTTACATTACGCAATATGCAGGTTTTCTATAACCTGAGTTTGGGAGAAGCAGCTAACGGGCGTTCTGTAAGCTGGATGAAGGCAAATGCAGTTTAGGGAAGTTCTATATTCTGTGTGCGGAGAGAAGCACTTTACAAGAGTTGTGCAGCCTGGGAGTAGACAGTCGCAATATTCGGGATATCTGTAGCCTGAGTGTAGCAGACGCAGCTTACAAGATTTCTCTCTCCTTGGTCTAGAGGGAAGCAGTGTACAAGAGTTCTGTAGCCTGAGTGTAGAAATAAGCAGCATACAGAGTTCTGTAGCATGGGAGTAGCAATATGCAACACGAGGGATATCCAGAACCCGATTGTGGGAGTCGCAGCTTACGGACGATCTGTTACATGGGTGAATGGAAAAGCATTTTCCGGGAGTTGTGTAACTTGTGTGTAGAGAGAAGCAGTTTACAAGAGTTCTGTAGGCGGGGTGTAGAGTGAAGCACTTTAGAGATTTCTGTAGAGTGGGAGTAACAACACACAATATGAGTGCTTTTTATAACCTGAGTTTAGGAGAAGTAGCGAACGGGCGTTCTGTAAGCTGGATGAAGGCAAATGCAGTTAGGGAAGTTCTATATTCTGTGTGCGGAGAGAAGCACTTTACAAGAGTCGTGCAGCCTGGGAGTAGACAGTCGCAATATTCGGGATATCTGTAGCGTGAGTGTAGCAGACGCAGCTTACAGGATTTCTCTCTCCTTGGTCTAGAGGGAAGCAGTTTCCAAGAGTTCTGTAGCCTGAGTGTAGAAATAAGCAGTATAGAGAGTTCTGTAGCATGGGAGTAGCAATATGCAACACGAGGGATGTCCAGAACCCGAGTGTGGGAGTCGCAGCTTATGGACTGACTATCTGTTACATGCGTGAAGGGAAATGCATTTACCGGGAGTTGTGTTACTTGTGTGTAGAGAGAAGCAGTATCAAGAGTTCTGTAGCCTGGGAATAGGCACTCGCAATATACAGGATTTCAGTAACCAGGTTGTAGAGGGAAGCACTTCACAGAGTATCTGTATGCTGGGTGTCGAGAGAAGCAATTTACAGAGTTCTGTAGCATGGGAGTAGAAATGCGCAATGCGTGTTGTCTGTATCTTCACTGTAGGACACGCAGTGTTCGGGAGTTCTGTAAGCTGGGTGTGGAGAAATGCAGTTTCTGGGAGCTGTGTATCCGGTGTGCAGAGAGAACCAGTTTCCAAGAGTTCTGTAGCCTGGGTGTAGAATGAAGCAGTTTACAGAGTTTTGTAGTGTGGGAGTAGCAACACGCAATATGAGGGTTTTTTATAACCTGAGTGTGGGAGACGCAGCTTATTGGCATTCTGTAAGCTGGGTGAAGGGAAATGCAGTTTACAGGAGTTCTGTAGCCTGGGTGTAGAGAGAAGCAGTTTAGAAACATCTGTAGCCCGGGAGAATGCCTTCGCAATATGAAGGAAACCTGTAATCTGAGCGTAGCAGTCGTAGCTTACAGCATTTCTCTATCCCTGCTCTAGAGAGAAGCAGTTTACAAGAGTTCTGTAGGCTGTGTGTAGAGCGAAGCACTTTAGAGATTTCTGTAGAGTGGGAGTTACATTACGCAATATGCAGGTTTTCTATAACCTGAGTTTGGGAGAAGCAGCTAACGGGCGTTCTGTAAGCTGGATGAAGGCAAATGCAGTTTAGGGAAGTTCTATATTCTGTGTGCGGAGAGAAGCACTTTACAAGAGTTGTGCAGCCTGGGAGTAGACAGTCGCAATATTCGGGATATCTGTAGCCTGAGTGTAGCAGACGCAGCTTACAAGATTTCTCTCTCCTTGGTCTAGAGGGAAGCAGTGTACAAGAGTTCTGTAGCCTGAGTGTAGAAATAAGCAGCATACAGAGTTCTGTAGCATGGGAGTAGCAATATGCAACACGAGGGATATCCAGAACCCGATTGTGGGAGTCGCAGCTTACGGACGATCTGTTACATGGGTGAATGGAAAAGCATTTTCCGGGAGTTGTGTAACTTGTGTGTAGAGAGAAGCAGTTTACAAGAGTTCTGTAGGCGGGGTGTAGAGTGAAGCACTTTAGAGATTTCTGTAGAGTGGGAGTAACAACACACAATATGAGTGCTTTTTATAACCTGAGTTTAGGAGAAGTAGCGAACGGGCGTTCTGTAAGCTGGATGAAGGCAAATGCAGTTAGGGAAGTTCTATATTCTGTGTGCGGAGAGAAGCACTTTACAAGAGTCGTGCAGCCTGGGAGTAGACAGTCGCAATATTCGGGATATCTGTAGCCTGAGTGTAGCAGACGCAGCTTACAGGATTTCTCTCTCCTTGGTCTAGAGGGAAGCAGTTTCCAAGAGTTCTGTAGCCTGAGTGTAGAAATAAGCAGTATAGAGAGTTCTGTAGCATGGGAGTAGCAATATGCAACACGAGGGATGTCCAGAACCCGAGTGTGGGAGTCGCAGCTTATGGACTGACTATCTGTTACATGCGTGAAGGGAAATGCATTTACCGGGAGTTGTGTTACTTGTGTGTAGAGAGAAGCAGTATCAAGAGTTCTGTAGCCTGGGAATAGGCACTCGCAATATACAGGATTTCAGTAACCAGGTTGTAGAGGGAAGCACTTCACAGAGTATCTGTATGCTGGGTGTCGAGAGAAGCAATTTACAGAGTTCTGTAGCATGGGAGTAGAAATGCGCAATGCGTGTTGTCTGTATCTTCACTGTAGGACACGCAGTGTTCGGGAGTTCTGTAAGCTGGGTGTGGAGAAATGCAGTTTCTGGGAGCTGTGTATCCGGTGTGCAGAGAGAACCAGTTTCCAAGAGTTCTGTAGCCTGGGTGTAGAATGCAGCAGTTTACAGAGTTTTGTAGTGTGGGAGTAGCAACACGCAATATGAGGGTTTTTTTATAACCTGAGTGTGGGAGACGCAGCTTATTGGCATTCTGTAAGCTGGGTGAAGGGAAATGCAGTTTACAGGAGTTCTGTAGCCTGGGTGTAGAGAGAAGCAGTTTAGAAACATCTGTAGCCCGGGAGAATGCCTTCGCAATATGAAGGAAACCTGTAATCTGAGCGTAGCAGTCGTAGCTTACAGCATTTCTCTATCCCTGCTCTAGAGAGAAGCAGTTTACAAGAGTTCTGTAGGCTGTGTGTAGAGCGAAGCACTTTAGAGATTTCTGTAGAGTGGGAGTTACATTACGCAATATGCAGGTTTTCTATAACCTGAGTTTGGGAGAAGCAGCTAACGGGCGTTCTGTAAGCTGGATGAAGGCAAATGCAGTTTAGGGAAGTTCTATATTCTGTGTGCGGAGAGAAGCACTTTACAAGAGTTGTGCAGCCTGGGAGTAGACACTCGCAATATTCGGGATATCTGTAGCCTGAGTGTAGCAGACGCAGCTTACAAGATTTCTCTCTCTTTGGTCTAGAGGGAAGCAGTGTACAAGAGTTCTGTAGCCTGAGTGTAGAAATAAGCAGCATACAGAGTTCTGTAGCATGGGAGTAGCAATATGCAACACGAGGGATATCCAGAACCCGATTGTGGGAGTCGCAGCTTACGGACGATCTGTTACATGGGTGAATGGAAAAGCATTTTCCGGGAGTTGTGTAACTTGTGTGTAGAGAGAAGCAGTTTACAAGAGTTCTGTAGGCGGGGTGTAGAGTGAAGCACTTTAGAGATTTCTGTAGAGTGGGAGTAACAACACACAATATGAGTGCTTTTTATAACCTGAGTTTAGGAGAAGTAGCGAACGGGCGTTCTGTAAGCTGGATGAAGGCAAATGCAGTTAGGGAAGTTCTATATTCTGTGTGCGGAGAGAAGCACTTTACAAGAGTCGTGCAGCCTGGGAGTAGACAGTCGCAATATTCGGGATATCTGTAGCGTGAGTGTAGCAGACGCAGCTTACAGGATTTCTCTCTCCTTGGTCTAGAGGGAAGCAGTTTCCAAGAGTTCTGTAGCCTGAGTGTAGAAATAAGCAGTATAGAGAGTTCTGTAGCATGGGAGTAGCAATATGCAACACGAGGGATGTCCAGAACCCGAGTGTGGGAGTCGCAGCTTATGGACTGACTATCTGTTACATGCGTGAAGGGAAATGCATTTACCGGGAGTTGTGTTACTTGTGTGTAGAGAGAAGCAGTATCAAGAGTTCTGTAGCCTGGGAATAGGCACTCGCAATATACAGGATTTCAGTAACCAGGTTGTAGAGGGAAGCACTTCACAGAGTATCTGTATGCTGGGTGTCGAGAGAAGCAATTTACAGAGTTCTGTAGCATGGGAGTAGAAATGCGCAATGCGTGTTGTCTGTATCTTCACTGTAGGACACGCAGTGTTCGGGAGTTCTGTAAGCTGGGTGTGGAGAAATGCAGTTTCTGGGAGCTGTGTATCCGGTGTGCAGAGAGAACCAGTTTCCAAGAGTTCTGTAGCCTGGGTGTAGAATGCAGCAGTTTACAGAGTTTTGTAGTGTGGGAGTAGCAACACGCAATATGAGGGTTTTTTTATAACCTGAGTGTGGGAGACGCAGCTTATTGGCATTCTGTAAGCTGGGTGAAGGGAAATGCAGTTTACAGGAGTTCTGTAGCCTGGGTGTAGAGAGAAGCAGTTTAGAAACATCTGTAGCCCGGGAGAATGCCTTCGCAATATGAAGGAAACCTGTAATCTGAGCGTAGCAGTCGTAGCTTACAGCATTTCTCTATCCCTGCTCTAGAGAGAAACAGTTTACAAGAGTTCTGTAGGCTGTGTGTAGAGCGAAGCACTTTAGAGATTTCTGTAGAGTGGGAGTTACATTACGCAATATGCAGGTTTTCTATAACCTGAGTTTGGGAGAAGCAGCTAACGGGCGTTCTGTAAGCTGGATGAAGGCAAATGCAGTTTAGGGAAGTTCTATATTCTGTGTGCGGAGAGAAGCACTTTACAAGAGTTGTGCAGCCTGGGAGTAGACAGTCGCAATATTCGGGATATCTGTAGCCTGAGTGTAGCAGACGCAGCTTACAAGATTTCTCTCTCCTTGGTCTAGAGGGAAGCAGTGTACAAGAGTTCTGTAGCCTGAGTGTAGAAATAAGCAGCATACAGAGTTCTGTAGCATGGGAGTAGCAATATGCAACACAAGGGATATCCAGAACCCGATTGTGGGAGTCGCAGCTTACGGACGATCTGTTCCATGGGTGAATGGAAAAGCATTTTCCGGGAGTTGTGTAACTTGTGTGTAGAGAGAAGCAGTTTACAAGAGTTCTGTAGGCGGGGTGTAGAGTGAAGCACTTTAGAGATTTCTGTAGAGTGGGAGTAACAACACACAATATGAGTGCTTTTTATAACCTGAGTTTAGGAGAAGTAGCGAACGGGCGTTCTGTAAGCTGGATGAAGGCAAATGCAGTTAGGGAAGTTCTATATTCTGTGTGCGGAGAGAAGCACTTTACAAGAGTCGTGCAGCCTGGGAGTAGACAGTCGCAATATTCGGGATATCTGTAGCCTGAGTGTAGCAGACGCAGCTTACAGGATTTCTCTCTCCTTGGTCTAGAGGGAAGCAGTTTCCAAGAGTTCTGTAGCCTGAGTGTAGAAATAAGCAGTATAGAGAGTTCTGTAGCATGGGAGTAGCAATATGCAACACGAGGGATGTCCAGAACCCGAGTGTGGGAGTCGCAGCTTATGGACTGACTATCTGTTACATGCGTGAAGGGAAATGCATTTACCGGGAGTTGTGTTACTTGTGTGTAGAGAGAAGCAGTATCAAGAGTTCTGTAGCCTGGGAATAGGCACTCGCAATATACAGGATTTCAGTAACCAGGTTGTAGAGGGAAGCACTTCACAGAGTATCTGTATGCTGGGTGTCGAGAGAAGCAATTTACAGAGTTCTGTAGCACGGGAGTAGAAATGCGCAATGCGTGTTGTCTGTATCTTCACTGTAGGACACGCAGTGTTCGGGAGTTCTGTAAGCTGGGTGTGGAGAAATGCAGTTTCTGGGAGCTGTGTATCCGGTGTGCAGAGAGAACCAGTTTCCAAGAGTTCTGTAGCCTGGGTGTAGAATGCAGCAGTTTACAGAGTTTTGTAGTGTGGGAGTAGCAACACGCAATATGAGGGTTTTTTTATAACCTGAGTGTGGGAGACGCAGCTTATTGGCATTCTGTAAGCTGGGTGAAGGGAAATGCAGTTTACAGGAGTTCTGTAGCCTGGGTGTAGAGAGAAGCAGTTTAGAAACATCTGTAGCCCGGGAGAATGCCTTCGCAATATGAAGGAAACCTGTAATCTGAGCGTAGCAGTCGTAGCTTACAGTATTTCTCTATCCCTGCTCTAGAGAGAAGCAGTTTACAAGAGTTCTGTAGGCTGTGTGTAGAGCGAAGCACTTTAGAGATTTCTGTAGAGTGGGAGTTACATTACGCAATATGCAGGTTTTCTATAACCTGAGTTTGGGAGAAGCAGCTAACGGGCGTTCTGTAAGCTGGATGAAGGCAAATGCAGTTTAGGGAAGTTCTATATTCTGTGTGCGGAGAGAAGCACTTTACAAGAGTTGTGCAGCCTGGGAGTAGACAGTCGCAATATTCGGGATATCTGTAGCCTGAGTGTAGCAGACGCAGCTTACAAGATTTCTCTCTCCTTGGTCTAGAGGGAAGCAGTTTCCAAGAGTTCTGTAGCCTGAGTGTAGAAATAAGCAGCATACAGAGTTCTGTAGCATGGGAGTAGCAATATGCAACACGAGGGATATCCAGAACCCGATTGTGGGAGTCGCAGCTTACGGACGATCTGTTACATGGGTGAATGGAAAAGCATTTTCCGGGAGTTGTGTAACTTGTGTGTAGAGAGAAGCAGTTTACAAGAGTTCTGTAGGCGGGGTGTAGAGTGAAGCACTTTAGAGATTTCTGTAGAGTGGGAGTAACAACACACAATATGAGTGCTTTTTATAACCTGAGTTTAGGAGAAGTAGCGAACGGGCGTTCTGTAAGCTGGATGAAGGCAAATGCAGTTAGGGAAGTTCTATATTCTGTGTGCGGAGAGAAGCACTTTACAAGAGTCGTGCAGCCTGGGAGTAGACAGTCGCAATATTCGGGATATCTGTAGCCTGAGTGTAGCAGACGCAGCTTACAGGATTTCTCTCTCCTTGGTCTAGAGGGAAGCAGTTTCCAAGAGTTCTGTAGCCTGAGTGTAGAAATAAGCAGTATAGAGAGTTCTGTAGCATGGGAGTAGCAATATGCAACACGAGGGATGTCCAGAACCCGAGTGTGGGAGTCGCAGCTTATGGACTGACTATCTGTTACATGCGTGAAGGGAAATGCATTTACCGGGAGTTGTGTTACTTGTGTGTAGAGAGAAGCAGTATCAAGAGTTCTGTAGCCTGGGAATAGGCACTCGCAATATACAGGATTTCAGTAACCAGGTTGTAGAGGGAAGCACTTCACAGAGTATCTGTATGCTGGGTGTCGAGAGAAGCAATTTACAGAGTTCTGTAGCATGGGAGTAGAAATGCGCAATGCGTGTTGTCTGTATCTTCACTGTAGGACACGCAGTGTTCGGGAGTTCTGTAAGCTGGGTGTGGAGAAATGCAGTTTCTGGGAGCTGTGTATCCGGTGTGCAGAGAGAACCAGTTTCCAAGAGTTCTGTAGCCTGGGTGTAGAATGAAGCAGTTTACAGAGTTTTGTAGTGTGGGAGTAGCAACACGCAATATGAGGGTTTTTTTATAACCTGAGTGTGGGAGACGCAGCTTATTGGCATTCTGTAAGCTGGGTGAAGGGAAATGCAGTTTACAGGAGTTCTGTAGCCTGGGTGTAGAGAGAAGCAGTTTAGAAACATCTGTAGCCCGGGAGAATGCCTTCGCAATATGAAGGAAACCTGTAATCTGAGCGTAGCAGTCGTAGCTTACAGCATTTCTCTATCCCTGCTCTAGAGAGAAGCAGTTTACAAGAGTTCTGTAGGCTGTGTGTAGAGCGAAGCACTTTAGAGATTTCTGTAGAGTGGGAGTTACATTACGCAATATGCAGGTTTTCTATAACCTGAGTTTGGGAGAAGCAGCTAACAGGCGTTCTGTAAGCTGGATGAAGGCAAATGCAGTTTAGGGAAGTTCTATATTCTGTGTGCGGAGAGAAGCACTTTACAAGAGTTGTGCAGCCTGGGAGTAGACAGTCGCAATATTCGGGATATCTGTAGCCTGAGTGTAGCAGACGCAGCTTACAAGATTTCTCTCTCCTTGGTCTAGAGGGAAGCAGTGTACAAGAGTTCTGTAGCCTGAGTGTAGAAATAAGCAGCATACAGAGTTCTGTAGCATGGGAGTAGCAATATGCAACACGAGGGATATCCAGAACCCGACTGTGGGAGTCGCAGCTTACGGACGATCTGTTCCATGGGTGAATGGAAAAGCATTTTCCGGGAGTTGTGTAACTTGTGTGTAGAGAGAAGCAGTTTACAAGAGTTCTGTAGGCGGGGTGTAGAGTGAAGCACTTTAGAGATTTCTGTAGAGTGGGAGTAACAACACACAATATGAGTGCTTTTTATAACCTGAGTTTAGGAGAAGTAGCGAACGGGCGTTCTGTAAGCTGGATGAAGGCAAATGCAGTTAGGGAAGTTCTATATTCTGTGTGCGGAGAGAAGCACTTTACAAGAGTCGTGCAGCCTGGGAGTAGACAGTCGCAATATTCGGGATATCTGTAGCCTGAGTGTAGCAGACGCAGCTTACAGGATTTCTCTCTCCTTGGTCTAGAGGGAAGCAGTTTCCAAGAGTTCTGTAGCCTGAGTGTAGAAATAAGCAGTATAGAGAGTTCTGTAGCATGGGAGTAGCAATATGCAACACGAGGGATGTCCAGAACCCGAGTGTGGGAGTCGCAGCTTATGGACTGACTATCTGTTACATGCGTGAAGGGAAATGCATTTACCGGGAGTTGTGTTACTTGTGTGTAGAGAGAAGCAGTATCAAGAGTTCTGTAGCCTGGGAATAGGCACTCGCAATATACAGGATTTCAGTAACCAGGTTGTAGAGGGAAGCACTTCACAGAGTATCTGTATGCTGGGTGTCGAGAGAAGCAATTTACAGAGTTCTGTAGCATGGGAGTAGAAATGCGCAATGCGTGTTGTCTGTATCTTCACTGTAGGACACGCAGTGTTCGGGAGTTCTGTAAGCTGGGTGTGGAGAAATGCAGTTTCTGGGAGCTGTGTATCCGGTGTGCAGAGAGAACCAGTTTCCAAGAGTTCTGTAGCCTGGGTGTAGAATGCAGCAGTTTACAGAGTTTTGTAGTGTGGGAGTAGCAACACGCAATATGAGGGTTTTTTTATAACCTGAGTGTGGGAGACGCAGCTTATTGGCATTCTGTAAGCTGGGTGAAGGGAAATGCAGTTTACAGGAGTTCTGTAGCCTGGGTGTAGAGAGAAGCAGTTTAGAAACATCTGTAGCCCAGGAGAATGCCTTCGCAATATGAAGGAAACCTGTAATCTGAGCGTAGCAGTCGTAGCTTACAGCATTTCTCTATCCCTGCTCTAGAGAGAAGCAGTTTACAAGAGTTCTGTAGGCTGTGTGTAGAGCGAAGCACTTTAGAGATTTCTGTAGAGTGGGAGTTACATTACGCAATATGCAGGTTTTCTATAACCTGAGTTTGGGAGAAGCAGCTAACGGGCGTTCTGTAAGCTGGATGAAGGCAAATGCAGTTTAGGGAAGTTCTATATTCTGTGTGCGGAGAGAAGCACTTTACAAGAGTTGTGCAGCCTGGGAGTAGACAGTCACAATATTCGGGATATCTGTAGCCTGAGTGTAGCAGACGCAGCTTACAAGATTTCTCTCTCCTTGGTCTAGAGGGAAGCAGTGTACAAGAGTTCTGTAGCCTGAGTGTAGAAATAAGCAGCATACAGAGTTCTGTAGCATGGGAGTAGCAATATGCAACACGAGGGATATCCAGAACCCGAGTGTGGGAGTCGCAGCTTACGGACGACCTGTTACATGGGTGAATGGAAAAGCATTTTCCGGGAGTTGTGTAACTTGTGTGTAGAGAGAAGCAGTTTACAAGAGTTCTGTAGGCTGGGTGTAGAGTGAAGGGAAATGCATTTACCGGGAGTTGTTACTTGTGTGCAGAGAGGAGCAGTATCAAGAGTTCTGTAGCCTGGGAATAGGCACTCGCAATATACAGGATTTCAGTAACCAGGTTGTAGAGGGAAGCACTTCACAGAGTATCTGTATGCTGGGTGTCGAGAGAAGCAATTTACAGAGTTCTGTAGCATGGGAGTAGAAATGCGCAATGCGTGTTGTCTGTATCTTCACTGTAGGACACGCAGTGTTCGGGAGTTCTGTAAGCTGGGTGTGGAGAAATGCAGTTTCTGGGAGCTGTGTATCCGGTGTGCAGAGAGAACCAGTTTCCAAGAGTTCTGTAGCCTGGGTGTAGAATGAAGCAGTTTACAGAGTTTTGTAGTGTGGGAGTAGCAACACGCAATATGAGGGTTTTTTTATAACCTGAGTGTGGGAGACGCAGCTTATTGGCATTCTGTAAGCTGGGTGAAGGGAAATGCAGTTTACAGGAGTTCTGTAGCCTGGGTGTAGAGAGAAGCAGTTTAGAAACATCTGTAGCCCGGGAGAATGCCTTCGCAATATGAAGGAAACCTGTAATCTGAGCGTAGCAGTCGTAGCTTACAGTATTTCTCTATCCCTGCTCTAGAGAGAAGCAGTTTACAAGAGTTCTGTAGGCTGTGTGTAGAGCGAAGCACTTTAGAGATTTCTGTAGAGTGGGAGATACATTAAGCAATATGCAGGTTTTCTATAACCTGAGTTTGGGAGAAGCAGCTAACGGGCGTTCTGTAAGCTGGATGAAGGCAAATGCAGTTTAGGGAAGTTCTATATTCTGTGTGCGGAGAGAAGCACTTTACAAGAGTTGTGCAGCCTGGGAGTAGACAGTCGCAATATTCGGGATATCTGTAGCCTGAGTGTAGCAGACGCAGCTTACAAGATTTCTCTCTCCTTGGTCTAGAGGGAAGCAGTGTACAAGAGTTCTGTAGCCTGAGTGTAGAAATAAGCAGCATACAGAGTTCTGTAGCATGGGAGTAGCAATATGCAACACGAGGGATATCCAGAACCCGACTGTGGGAGTCGCAGCTTACGGACGATCTGTTCCATGGGTGAATGGAAAAGCATTTTCCGGGAGTTGTGTAACTTGTGTGTAGAGAGAAGCAGTTTACAAGAGTTCTGTAGGCGGGGTGTAGAGTGAAGCACTTTAGAGATTTCTGTAGAGTGGGAGTAACAACACACAATATGAGTGCTTTTTATAACCTGAGTTTAGGAGAAGTAGCGAACGGGCGTTCTGTAAGCTGGATGAAGGCAAATGCAGTTAGGGAAGTTCTATATTCTGTGTGCGGAGAGAAGCACTTTACAAGAGTCGTGCAGCCTGGGAGTAGACAGTCGCAATATTCGGGATATCTGTAGCCTGAGTGTAGCAGACGCAGCTTACAGGATTTCTCTCTCCTTGGTCTAGAGGGAAGCAGTTTCCAAGAGTTCTGTAGCCTGAGTGTAGAAATAAGCAGTATAGAGAGTTCTGTAGCATGGGAGTAGCAATATGCAACACGAGGGATGTCCAGAACCCGAGTGTGGGAGTCGCAGCTTATGGACTGACTATCTGTTACATGCGTGAAGGGAAATGCATTTACCGGGAGTTGTGTTACTTGTGTGTAGAGAGAAGCAGTATCAAGAGTTCTGTAGCCTGGGAATAGGCACTCGCAATATACAGGATTTCAGTAACCAGGTTGTAGAGGGAAGCACTTCACAGAGTATCTGTATGCTGGGTGTCGAGAGAAGCAATTTACAGAGTTCTGTAGCATGGGAGTAGAAATGCGCAATGCGTGTTGTCTGTATCTTCACTGTAGGACACGCAGTGTTCGGGAGTTCTGTAAGCTGGGTGTGGAGAAATGCAGTTTCTGGGAGCTGTGTATCCGGTGTGCAGAGAGAACCAGTTTCCAAGAGTTCTGTAGCCTGGGTGTAGAATGCAGCAGTTTACAGAGTTTTGTAGTGTGGGAGTAGCAACACGCAATATGAGGGTTTTTTTATAACCTGAGTGTGGGAGACGCAGCTTATTGGCATTCTGTAAGCTGGGTGAAGGGAAATGCAGTTTACAGGAGTTCTGTAGCCTGGGTGTAGAGAGAAGCAGTTTAGAAACATCTGTAGCCCGGGAGAATGCCTTCGCAATATGAAGGAAACCTGTAATCTGAGCGTAGCAGTCGTAGCTTACAGCATTTCTCTATCCCTGCTCTAGAGAGAAGCAGTTTACAAGAGTTCTGTAGGCTGTGTGTAGAGCGAAGCACTTTAGAGATTTCTGTAGAGTGGGAGTTACATTACGCAATATGCAGGTTTTCTATAACCTGAGTTTGGGAGAAGCAGCTAACGGGCGTTCTGTAAGCTGGATGAAGGCAAATGCAGTTTAGGGAAGTTCTATATTCTGTGTGCGGAGAGAAGCACTTTACAAGAGTTGTGCAGCCTGGGAGTAGACAGTCGCAATATTCGGGATATCTGTAGCCTGAGTGTAGCAGACGCAGCTTACAAGATTTCTCTCTCCTTGGTCTAGAGGGAAGCAGTTTCCAAGAGTTCTGTAGCCTGAGTGTAGAAATAAGCAGCATACAGAGTTCTGTAGCATGGGAGTAGCAATATGCAACACGAGGGATATCCAGAACCCGACTGTGGGAGTCGCAGCTTACGGACGATCTGTTCCATGGGTGAATGGAAAAGCATTTTCCGGGAGTTGTGTAACTTGTGTGTAGAGAGAAGCAGTTTACAAGAGTTCTGTAGGCTGGGTGTAGAGTGAAGCACTTTAGAGATTTCTGTAGAGTGGGAGTAACAACACCCAATATGAGTGCTTTTTATAACCTGAGTTTAGGAGAAGTAGCGAACGGGCGTTCTGTAAGCTGGATGAAGGCAAATGCAGTTAGGGAAGTTCTATATTCTGTGTGCGGAGAGAAGCACTTTACAAGAGTCGTGCAGCCTGGGAGTAGACAGTCGCAATATTCGGGATATCTGTAGCCTGAGTGTAGCAGACGCAGCTTACAGGATTTCTCTCTCCTTGGTCTAGAGGGAAGCAGTTTCCAAGAGTTCTGTAGCCTGAGTGTAGAAATAAGCAGTATAGAGAGTTCTGTAGCATGGGAGTAGCAATATGCAACACGAGGGATGTCCAGAACCCGAGTGTGGGAGTCGCAGCTTATGGACTGACTATCTGTTACATGCGTGAAGGGAAATGCATTTACCGGGAGTTGTGTTACTTGTGTGTAGAGAGAAGCAGTATCAAGAGTTCTGTAGCCTGGGAATAGGCACTCGCAATATACAGGATTTCAGTAACCAGGTTGTAGAGGGAAGCACTTCACAGAGTATCTGTATGCTGGGTGTCGAGAGAAGCAATTTACAGAGTTCTGTAGCATGGGAGTAGAAATGCGCAATGCGTGTTGTCTGTATCTTCACTGTAGGACACGCAGTGTTCGGGAGTTCTGTAAGCTGGGTGTGGAGAAACGCAGTTTCTGGGAGCTGTGTATCCGGTGTGCAGAGAGAACCAGTTTCCAAGAGTTCTGTAGCCTGGGTGTAGAATGCAGCAGTTTACAGAGTTTTGTAGTGTGGGAGTAGCAACACGCAATATGAGGGTTTTTTTATAACCTGAGTGTGGGAGACGCAGCTTATTGGCATTCTGTAAGCTGGGTGAAGGGAAATGCAGTTTACAGGAGTTCTGTAGCCTGGGTGTAGAGAGAAGCAGTTTAGAAACATCTGTAGCCCGGGAGAATGCCTTCGCAATATGAAGGAAACCTGTAATCTGAGCGTAGCAGTCGTAGCTTACAGCATTTCTCTATCCCTGCTCTAGAGAGAAGCAGTTTACAAGAGTTCTGTAGGCTGTGTGTAGAGCGAAGCACTTTAGAGATTTCTGTAGAGTGGGAGTTACATTACGCAATATGCAGGTTTTCTATAACCTGAGTTTGGGAGAAGCAGCTAACGGGCGTTCTGTAAGCTGGATGAAGGCAAATGCAGTTTAGGGAAGTTCTATATTCTGTGTGCGGAGAGAAGCACTTTACAAGAGTTGTGCAGCCTGGGAGTAGACAGTCGCAATATTCGGGATATCTGTAGCCTGAGTGTAGCAGACGCAGCTTACAAGATTTCTCTCTCCTTGGTCTAGAGGGAAGCAGTTTCCAAGAGTTCTGTAGCCTGAGTGTAGAAATAAGCAGCATACAGAGTTCTGTAGCATGGGAGTAGCAATATGCAACACGAGGGATATCCAGAACCCGACTGTGGGAGTCGCAGCTTACGGACGATCTGTTCCATGGGTGAATGGAAAAGCATTTTCCGGGAGTTGTGTAACTTGTGTGTAGAGAGAAGCAGTTTACAAGAGTTCTGTAGGCTGGGTGTAGAGTGAAGCACTTTAGAGATTTCTGTAGAGTGGGAGTAACAACACCCAATATGAGTGCTTTTTATAACCTGAGTTTAGGAGAAGTAGCGAACGGGCGTTCTGTAAGCTGGATGAAGGCAAATGCAGTTAGGGAAGTTCTATATTCTGTGTGCGGAGAGAAGCACTTTACAAGAGTCGTGCAGCCTGGGAGTAGACAGTCGCAATATTCGGGATATCTGTAGCCTGAGTGTAGCAGACGCAGCTTACAGGATTTCTCTCTCCTTGGTCTAGAGGGAAGCAGTTTCCAAGAGTTCTGTAGCCTGAGTGTAGAAATAAGCAGTATAGAGAGTTCTGTAGCATGGGAGTAGCAATATGCAACACGAGGGATGTCCAGAACCCGAGTGTGGGAGTCGCAGCTTATGGACTGACTATCTGTTACATGCGTGAAGGGAAATGCATTTACCGGGAGTTGTGTTACTTGTGTGTAGAGAGAAGCAGTATCAAGAGTTCTGTAGCCTGGGAATAGGCACTCGCAATATACAGGATTTCAGTAACCAGGTTGTAGAGGGAAGCACTTCACAGAGTATCTGTATGCTGGGTGTCGAGAGAAGCAATTTACAGAGTTCTGTAGCATGGGAGTAGAAATGCGCAATGCGTGTTGTCTGTATCTTCACTGTAGGACACGCAGTGTTCGGGAGTTCTGTAAGCTGGGTGTGGAGAAACGCAGTTTCTGGGAGCTGTGTATCCGGTGTGCAGAGAGAACCAGTTTCCAAGAGTTCTGTAGCCTGGGTGTAGAATGCAGCAGTTTACAGAGTTTTGTAGTGTGGGAGTAGCAACACGCAATATGAGGGTTTTTTTATAACCTGAGTGTGGGAGACGCAGCTTATTGGCATTCTGTAAGCTGGGTGAAGGGAAATGCAGTTTACAGGAGTTCTGTAGCCTGGGTGTAGAGAGAAGCAGTTTAGAAACATCTGTAGCCCGGGAGAATGCCTTCGCAATATGAAGGAAACCTGTAATCTGAGCGTAGCAGTCGTAGCTTACAGCATTTCTCTATCCCTGCTCTAGAGAGAAGCAGTTTACAAGAGTTCTGTAGGCTGTGTGTAGAGCGAAGCACTTTAGAGATTTCTGTAGAGTGGGAGTTACATTACGCAATATGCAGGTTTTCTATAACCTGAGTTTGGGAGAAGCAGCTAACGGGCGTTCTGTAAGCTGGATGAAGGCAAATGCAGTTTAGGGAAGTTCTATATTCTGTGTGCGGAGAGAAGCACTTTACAAGAGTTGTGCAGCCTGGGAGTAGACAGTCGCAATATTCGGGATATCTGTAGCCTGAGTGTAGCAGACGCAGCTTACAAGATTTCTCTCTCCTTGGTCTAGAGGGAAGCAGTTTCCAAGAGTTCTGTAGCCTGAGTGTAGAAATAAGCAGCATACAGAGTTCTGTAGCATGGGAGTAGCAATATGCAACACGAGGGATATCCAGAACCCGACTGTGGGAGTCGCAGCTTACGGACGATCTGTTACATGGGTGAATGGAAAAGCATTTTCCGGGAGTTGTGTAACTTGTGTGTAGAGAGAAGCAGTTTACAAGAGTTCTGTAGGCTGGGTGTAGAGTGAAGCACTTTAGAGATTTCTGTAGAGTGGGAGTAACAACACCCAATATGAGTGCTTTTTATAACCTGAGTTTAGGAGAAGTAGCGAACGGGCGTTCTGTAAGCTGGATGAAGGCAAATGCAGTTAGGGAAGTTCTATATTCTGTGTGCGGAGAGAAGCACTTTACAAGAGTCGTGCAGCCTGGGAGTAGACAGTCGCAATATTCGGGATATCTGTAGCCTGAGTGTAGCAGACGCAGCTTACAGGATTTCTCTCTCCTTGGTCTAGAGGGAAGCAGTTTCCAAGAGTTCTGTAGCCTGAGTGTAGAAATAAGCAGTATAGAGAGTTCTGTAGCATGGGAGTAGCAATATGCAACACGAGGGATGTCCAGAACCCGAGTGTGGGAGTCGCAGCTTATGGACTGACTATCTGTTACATGCGTGAAGGGAAATGCATTTACCGGGAGTTGTGTTACTTGTGTGTAGAGAGAAGCAGTATCAAGAGTTCTGTAGCCTGGGAATAGGCACTCGCAATATACAGGATTTCAGTAACCAGGTTGTAGAGGGAAGCACTTCACAGAGTATCTGTATGCTGGGTGTCGAGAGAAGCAATTTACAGAGTTCTGTAGCATGGGAGTAGAAATGCGCAATGCGTGTTGTCTGTATCTTCACTGTAGGACACGCAGTGTTCGGGAGTTCTGTAAGCTGGGTGTGGAGAAACGCAGTTTCTGGGAGCTGTGTATCCGGTGTGCAGAGAGAACCAGTTTCCAAGAGTTCTGTAGCCTGGGTGTAGAATGCAGCAGTTTACAGAGTTTTGTAGTGTGGGAGTAGCAACACGCAATATGAGGGTTTTTTTATAACCTGAGTGTGGGAGACGCAGCTTATTGGCATTCTGTAAGCTGGGTGAAGGGAAATGCAGTTTACAGGAGTTCTGTAGCCTGGGTGTAGAGAGAAGCAGTTTAGAAACATCTGTAGCCCGGGAGAATGCCTTCGCAATATGAAGGAAACCTGTAATCTGAGCGTAGCAGTCGTAGCTTACAGCATTTCTCTATCCCTGCTCTAGAGAGAAGCAGTTTACAAGAGTTCTGTAGGCTGTGTGTAGAGCGAAGCACTTTAGAGATTTCTGTAGAGTGGGAGTTACATTACGCAATATGCAGGTTTTCTATAACCTGAGTTTGGGAGAAGCAGC
The DNA here is from genome assembly GCF_051225735.1 of Oryctolagus cuniculus. NCBI lineage: Eukaryota > Metazoa > Chordata > Mammalia > Lagomorpha > Leporidae > Oryctolagus > Oryctolagus cuniculus. The sequence goes on along the minus strand of NC_142869.1, from coordinate 130,578,665 downwards.
TAACGGGCGTTCTGTAAGCTGGATGAAGGCAAATGCAGTTTAGGGAAGTTCTATATTCTGTGTGCGGAGAGAAGCACTTTACAAGAGTTGTGCAGCCTGGGAGTAGACACTCGCAATATTCGGGATATCTGTAGCCTGAGTGTAGCAGACGCAGCTTACAAGATTTCTCTCTCCTTGGTCTAGAGGGAAGCAGTGTACAAGAGTTCTGTAGCCTGAGTGTAGAAATAAGCAGCATACAGAGTTCTGTAGCATGGGAGTAGCAATATGCAACACGAGGGATATCCAGAACCCGACTGTGGGAGTCGCAGCTTACGGACGATCTGTTACATGGGTGAATGGAAAAGCATTTTCCGGGAGTTGTGTAACTTGTGTGTAGAGAGAAGCAGTTTACAAGAGTTCTGTAGGCGGGGTGTAGAGTGAAGCACTTTAGAGATTTCTGTAGAGTGGGAGTAACAACACACAATATGAGTGCTTTTTATAACCTGAGTTTAGGAGAAGAAGCGAACGGGCGTTCTGTAAGCTGGGTGAAGGCAAATGCAGTTAGGGAAGTTCTATATTCTGTGTGCGGAGAGAAGCACTTTACAAGAGTCGTGCAGCCTGGGAGTAGACAGTCGCAATATTCGGGATATCTGTAGCCTGAGTGTAGCAGACGCAGCTTACAGGATTTCTCTCTCCTTGGTCTAGAGGGAAGCAGTTTCCAAGAGTTCTGTAGCCTGAGTGTAGAAATAAGCAGTATAGAGAGTTCTGTAGCATGGGAGTAGCAATATGCAACACGAGGGATGTCCAGAACCCGAGTGTGGGAGTCGCAGCTTATGGACTGACTATCTGTTACATGCGTGAAGGGAAATGCATTTACCGGGAGTTGTGTTACTTGTGTGTAGAGAGAAGCAGTATCAAGAGTTCTGTAGCCTGGGAATAGGCACTCGCAATATACAGGATTTCAGTAACCAGGTTGTAGAGGGAAGCACTTCACAGAGTATCTGTATGCTGGGTGTCGAGAGAAGCAATTTACAGAGTTCTGTAGCATGGGAGTAGAAATGCGCAATGCGTGTTGTCTGTATCTTCACTGTAGGACACGCAGTGTTCGGGAGTTCTGTAAGCTGGGTGTGGAGAAACGCAGTTTCTGGGAGCTGTGTATCCGGTGTGCAGAGAGAACCAGTTTCCAAGAGTTCTGTAGCCTGGGTGTAGAATGCAGCAGTTTACAGAGTTTTGTAGTGTGGGAGTAGCAACACGCAATATGAGGGTTTTTTTATAACCTGAGTGTGGGAGACGCAGCTTATTGGCATTCTGTAAGCTGGGTGAAGGGAAATGCAGTTTACAGGAGTTCTGTAGCCTGGGTGTAGAGAGAAGCAGTTTAGAAACATCTGTAGCCCGGGAGAATGCCTTCGCAATATGAAGGAAACCTGTAATCTGAGCGTAGCAGTCGTAGCTTACAGCATTTCTCTATCCCTGCTCTAGAGAGAAGCAGTTTACAAGAGTTCTGTAGGCTGTGTGTAGAGCGAAGCACTTTAGAGATTTCTGTAGAGTGGGAGTTACATTACGCAATATGCAGGTTTTCTATAACCTGAGTTTGGGAGAAGCAGCTAACGGGCGTTCTGTAAGCTGGATGAAGGCAAATGCAGTTTAGGGAAGTTCTATATTCTGTGTGCGGAGAGAAGCACTTTACAAGAGTTGTGCAGCCTGGGAGTAGACACTCGCAATATTCGGGATATCTGTAGCCTGAGTGTAGCAGACGCAGCTTACAAGATTTCTCTCTCCTTGGTCTAGAGGGAAGCAGTGTACAAGAGTTCTGTAGCCTGAGTGTAGAAATAAGCAGCATACAGAGTTCTGTAGCATGGGAGTAGCAATATGCAACACGAGGGATATCCAGAACCCGACTGTGGGAGTCGCAGCTTACGGACGATCTGTTACATGGGTGAATGGAAAAGCATTTTCCGGGAGTTGTGTAACTTGTGTGTAGAGAGAAGCAGTTTACAAGAGTTCTGTAGGCGGGGTGTAGAGTGAAGCACTTTAGAGATTTCTGTAGAGTGGGAGTAACAACACACAATATGAGTGCTTTTTATAACCTGAGTTTAGGAGAAGAAGCGAACGGGCGTTCTGTAAGCTGGGTGAAGGCAAATGCAGTTAGGGAAGTTCTATATTCTGTGTGCGGAGAGAAGCACTTTACAAGAGTCGTGCAGCCTGGGAGTAGACAGTCGCAATATTCGGGATATCTGTAGCCTGAGTGTAGCAGACGCAGCTTACAGGATTTCTCTCTCCTTGGTCTAGAGGGAAGCAGTTTCCAAGAGTTCTGTAGCCTGAGTGTAGAAATAAGCAGTATAGAGAGTTCTGTAGCATGGGAGTAGCAATATGCAACACGAGGGATGTCCAGAACCCGAGTGTGGGAGTCGCAGCTTATGGACTGACTATCTGTTACATGCGTGAAGGGAAATGCATTTACCGGGAGTTGTGTTACTTGTGTGTAGAGAGAAGCAGTATCAAGAGTTCTGTAGCCTGGGAATAGGCACTCGCAATATACAGGATTTCAGTAACCAGGTTGTAGAGGGAAGCACTTCACAGAGTATCTGTATGCTGGGTGTCGAGAGAAGCAATTTACAGAGTTCTGTAGCATGGGAGTAGAAATGCGCAATGCGTGTTGTCTGTATCTTCACTGTAGGACACGCAGTGTTCGGGAGTTCTGTAAGCTGGGTGTGGAGAAACGCAGTTTCTGGGAGCTGTGTATCCGGTGTGCAGAGAGAACCAGTTTCCAAGAGTTCTGTAGCCTGGGTGTAGAATGCAGCAGTTTACAGAGTTTTGTAGTGTGGGAGTAGCAACACGCAATATGAGGGTTTTTTTATAACCTGAGTGTGGGAGACGCAGCTTATTGGCATTCTGTAAGCTGGGTGAAGGGAAATGCAGTTTACAGGAGTTCTGTAGCCTGGGTGTAGAGAGAAGCAGTTTAGAAACATCTGTAGCCCGGGAGAATGCCTTCGCAATATGAAGGAAACCTGTAATCTGAGCGTAGCAGTCGTAGCTTACAGCATTTCTCTATCCCTGCTCTAGAGAGAAGCAGTTTACAAGAGTTCTGTAGGCTGTGTGTAGAGCGAAGCACTTTAGAGATTTCTGTAGAGTGGGAGTTACATTACGCAATATGCAGGTTTTCTATAACCTGAGTTTGGGAGAAGCAGCTAACGGGCGTTCTGTAAGCTGGATGAAGGCAAATGCAGTTTAGGGAAGTTCTATATTCTGTGTGCGGAGAGAAGCACTTTACAAGAGTTGTGCAGCCTGGGAGTAGACACTCGCAATATTCGGGATATCTGTAGCCTGAGTGTAGCAGACGCAGCTTACAAGATTTCTCTCTCCTTGGTCTAGAGGGAAGCAGTGTACAAGAGTTCTGTAGCCTGAGTGTAGAAATAAGCAGCATACAGAGTTCTGTAGCATGGGAGTAGCAATATGCAACACGAGGGATATCCAGAACCCGACTGTGGGAGTCGCAGCTTACGGACGATCTGTTACATGGGTGAATGGAAAAGCATTTTCCGGGAGTTGTGTAACTTGTGTGTAGAGAGAAGCAGTTTACAAGAGTTCTGTAGGCGGGGTGTAGAGTGAAGCACTTTAGAGATTTCTGTAGAGTGGGAGTAACAACACACAATATGAGTGCTTTTTATAACCTGAGTTTAGGAGAAGAAGCGAACGGGCGTTCTGTAAGCTGGGTGAAGGCAAATGCAGTTAGGGAAGTTCTATATTCTGTGTGCGGAGAGAAGCACTTTACAAGAGTCGTGCAGCCTGGGAGTAGACAGTCGCAATATTCGGGATATCTGTAGCCTGAGTGTAGCAGACGCAGCTTACAGGATTTCTCTCTCCTTGGTCTAGAGGGAAGCAGTTTCCAAGAGTTCTGTAGCCTGAGTGTAGAAATAAGCAGTATAGAGAGTTCTGTAGCATGGGAGTAGCAATATGCAACACGAGGGATGTCCAGAACCCGAGTGTGGGAGTCGCAGCTTATGGACTGACTATCTGTTACATGCGTGAAGGGAAATGCATTTACCGGGAGTTGTGTTACTTGTGTGTAGAGAGAAGCAGTATCAAGAGTTCTGTAGCCTGGGAATAGGCACTCGCAATATACAGGATTTCAGTAACCAGGTTGTAGAGGGAAGCACTTCACAGAGTATCTGTATGCTGGGTGTCGAGAGAAGCAATTTACAGAGTTCTGTAGCATGGGAGTAGAAATGCGCAATGCGTGTTGTCTGTATCTTCACTGTAGGACACGCAGTGTTCGGGAGTTCTGTAAGCTGGGTGAGGAGAAACGCAGTTTCTGGGAGCTGTGTATCCGGTGTGCAGAGAGAACCAGTTTCCAAGAGTTCTGTAGCCTGGGTGTAGAATGCAGCAGTTTACAGAGTTTTGTAGTGTGGGAGTAGCAACACGCAATATGAGGGTTTTTTTATAACCTGAGTGTGGGAGACGCAGCTTATTGGCATTCTGTAAGCTGGGTGAAGGGAAATGCAGTTTACAGGAGTTCTGTAGCCTGGGTGTAGAGAGAAGCAGTTTAGAAACATCTGTAGCCCGGGAGAATGCCTTCGCAATATGAAGGAAACCTGTAATCTGAGCGTAGCAGTCGTAGCTTACAGCATTTCTCTATCCCTGCTCTAGAGAGAAGCAGTTTACAAGAGTTCTGTAGGCTGTGTGTAGAGCGAAGCACTTTAGAGATTTCTGTAGAGTGGGAGTTACATTACGCAATATGCAGGTTTTCTATAACCTGAGTTTGGGAGAAGCAGCTAACGGGCGTTCTGTAAGCTGGATGAAGGCAAATGCAGTTTAGGGAAGTTCTATATTCTGTGTGCGGAGAGAAGCACTTTACAAGAGTTGTGCAGCCTGGGAGTAGACAGTCGCAATATTCGGGATATCTGTAGCCTGAGTGTAGCAGACGCAGCTTACAAGATTTCTCTCTCCTTGGTCTAGAGGGAAGCAGTTTCCAAGAGTTCTGTAGCCTGAGTGTAGAAATAAGCAGCATACAGAGTTCTGTAGCATGGGAGTAGCAATATGCAACACGAGGGATATCCAGAACCCGACTGTGGGAGTCGCAGCTTACGGACGATCTGTTACATGGGTGAATGGAAAAGCATTTTCCGGGAGTTGTGTAACTTGTGTGTAGAGAGAAGCAGTTTACAAGAGTTCTGTAGGCGGGGTGTAGAGTGAAGCACTTTAGAGATTTCTGTAGAGTGGGAGTAACAACACACAATATGAGTGCTTTTTATAACCTGAGTTTAGGAGAAGTAGCGAACGGGTGTTCTGTAAGCTGGATGAAGGCAAATGCAGTTAGGGAAGTTCTATATTCTGTGTGCGGAGAGAAGCACTTTACAAGAGTCGTGCAGCCTGGGAGTAGACAGTCGCAATATTCGGGATATCTGTAGCCTGAGTGTAGCAGACGCAGCTTACAGGATTTCTCTCTCCTTGGTCTAGAGGGAAGCAGTTTCCAAGAGTTCTGTAGCCTGAGTGTAGAAATAAGCAGTATAGGGAGTTCTGTAGCATGGGAGTAGCAATATGCAACACGAGGGATGTCCAGAACCCGAGTGTGGGAGTCGCAGCTTATGGACTGACTATCTGTTACATGCGTGAAGGGAAATGCATTTACCGGGAGTTGTGTTACTTGTGTGTAGAGAGAAGCAGTATCAAGAGTTCTGTAGCCTGGGAATAGGCACTCGCAATATACAGGATTTCAGTAACCAGGTTGTAGAGGGAAGCACTTCACAGAGTATCTGTATGCTGGGTGTCGAGAGAAGCAATTTACAGAGTTCTGTAGCATGGGAGTAGAAATGCGCAATGCGTGTTGTCTGTATCTTCACTGTAGGACACGCAGTGTTCGGGAGTTCTGTAAGCTGGGTGTGGAGAAACGCAGTTTCTGGGAGCTGTGTATCCGGTGTGCAGAGAGAACCAGTTTCCAAGAGTTCTGTAGCCTGGGTGTAGAATGCAGCAGTTCACAGAGTTTTGTAGTGTGGGAGTAGCAACACGCAATATGAGGGTTTTTTTATAACCTGAGTGTGGGAGACGCAGCTTATTGGCATTCTGTAAGCTGGGTGAAGGGAAATGCAGTTTACAGGAGTTCTGTAGCCTGGGTGTAGAGAGAAGCAGTTTAGAAACATCTGTAGCCCGGGAGAATGCCTTCGCAATATGAAGGAAACCTGTAATCTGAGCGTAGCAGTCGTAGCTTACAGCATTTCTCTATCCCTGCTCTAGAGAGAAGCAGTTTACAAGAGTTCTGTAGGCTGTGTGTAGAGCGAAGCACTTTAGAGATTTCTGTAGAGTGGGAGTTACATTACGCAATATGCAGGTTTTCTATAACCTGAGTTTGGGAGAAGCAGCTAACGGGCGTTCTGTAAGCTGGATGAAGGCAAATGCAGTTTAGGGAAGTTCTATATTCTGTGTGCGGAGAGAAGCACTTTACAAGAGTTGTGCAGCCTGGGAGTAGACACTCGCAATATTCGGGATATCTGTAGCCTGAGTGTAGCAGACGCAGCTTACAAGATTTCTCTCTCCTTGGTCTAGAGGGAAGCAGTGTACAAGAGTTCTGTAGCCTGAGTGTAGAAATAAGCAGCATACAGAGTTCTGTAGCATGGGAGTAGCAATATGCAACACGAGGGATATCCAGAACCCGACTGTGGGAGTCGCAGCTTACGGACGATCTGTTACATGGGTGAATGGAAAAGCATTTTCCGGGAGTTGTGTAACTTGTGTGTAGAGAGAAGCAGTTTACAAGAGTTCTGTAGGCTGGGTGTAGAGTGAAGCACTTTAGAGATTTCTGTAGAGTGGGAGTAACAACACACAATATGAGTGCTTTTTATAACCTGAGTTTAGGAGAAGAAGCGAACGGGCGTTCTGTAAGCTGGATGAAGGCAAATGCAGTTAGGGAAGTTCTATATTCTGTGTGTGGAGAGAAGCACTTTACAAGAGTCGTGCAGCCTGGGAGTAGACAGTCGCAATATTCGGGATATCTGTAGCCTGAGTGTAGCAGACGCAGCTTACAGGATTTCTCTCTCCTTGGTCTAGAGGGAAGCAGTTTCCAAGAGTTCTGTAGCCTGAGTGTAGAAATAAGCAGTATAGAGAGTTCTGTAGCATGGGAGTAGCAATATGCAACACGAGGGATGTCCAGAACCCGAGTGTGGGAGTCGCAGCTTATGGACTGACTATCTGTTACATGCGTGAAGGGAAATGCATTTACCGGGAGTTGTGTTACTTGTGTGTAGAGAGAAGCAGTATCAAGAGTTCTGTAGCCTGGGAATAGGCACTCGCAATATACAGGATTTCAGTAACCAGGTTGTAGAGGGAAGCACTTCACAGAGTATCTGTATGCTGGGTGTCGAGAGAAGCAATTTACAGAGTTCTGTAGCATGGGAGTAGAAATGCGCAATGCGTGTTGTCTGTATCTTCACTGTAGGACACGCAGTGTTCGGGAGTTCTGTAAGCTGGGTGTGGAGAAACGCAGTTTCTGGGAGCTGTGTATCCGGTGTGCAGAGAGAACCAGTTTCCAAGAGTTCTGTAGCCTGGGTGTAGAATGCAGCAGTTTACAGAGTTTTGTAGTGTGGGAGTAGCAACACGCAATATGAGGGTTTTTTTATAACCTGAGTGTGGGAGACGCAGCTTATTGGCATTCTGTAAGCTGGGTGAAGGGAAATGCAGTTTACAGGAGTTCTGTAGCCTGGGTGTAGAGAGAAGCAGTTTAGAAACATCTGTAGCCCGGGAGAATGCCTTCGCAATATGAAGGAAACCTGTAATCTGAGCGTAGCAGTCGTAGCTTACAGCATTTCTCTATCCCTGCTCTAGAGAGAAGCAGTTTACAAGAGTTCTGTAGGCTGTGTGTAGAGCGAAGCACTTTAGAGATTTCTGTAGAGTGGGAGTTACATTACGCAATATGCAGGTTTTCTATAACCTGAGTTTGGGAGAAGCAGCTAACGGGCGTTCTGTAAGCTGGATGAAGGCAAATGCAGTTTAGGGAAGTTCTATATTCTGTGTGCGGAGAGAAGCACTTTACAAGAGTTGTGCAGCCTGGGAGTAGACAGTCGCAATATTCGGGATATCTGTAGCCTGAGTGTAGCAGACGCAGCTTACAAGATTTCTCTCTCCTTGGTCTAGAGGGAAGCAGTGTACAAGAGTTCTGTAGCCTGAGTGTAGAAATAAGCAGCATACAGAGTTCTGTAGCATGGGAGTAGCAATATGCAACACGAGGGATATCCAGAACCCGACTGTGGGAGTCGCAGCTTACGGACGATCTGTTACATGGGTGAATGGAAAAGCATTTTCCGGGAGTTGTGTAACTTGTGTGTAGAGAGAAGCAGTTTACAAGAGTTCTGTAGGCGGGGTGTAGAGTGAAGCACTTTAGAGATTTCTGTAGAGTGGGAGTAACAACACACAATATGAGTGCTTTTTATAACCTGAGTTTAGGAGAAGAAGCGAACGGGCGTTCTGTAAGCTGGGTGAAGGCAAATGCAGTTAGGGAAGTTCTATATTCTGTGTGCGGAGAGAAGCACTTTACAAGAGTCGTGCAGCCTGGGAGTAGACAGTCGCAATATTCGGGATATCTGTAGCCTGAGTGTAGCAGACGCAGCTTACAGGATTTCTCTCTCCTTGGTCTAGAGGGAAGCAGTTTCCAAGAGTTCTGTAGCCTGAGTGTAGAAATAAGCAGTATAGAGAGTTCTGTAGCATGGGAGTAGCAATATGCAACACGAGGGATGTCCAGAACCCGAGTGTGGGAGTCGCAGCTTATGGACTGACTATCTGTTACATGCGTGAAGGGAAATGCATTTACCGGGAGTTGTGTTACTTGTGTGTAGAGAGAAGCAGTATCAAGAGTTCTGTAGCCTGGGAATAGGCACTCGCAATATACAGGATTTCAGTAACCAGGTTGTAGAGGGAAGCACTTCACAGAGTATCTGTATGCTGGGTGTCGAGAGAAGCAATTTACAGAGTTCTGTAGCATGGGAGTAGAAATGCGCAATGCGTGTTGTCTGTATCTTCACTGTAGGACACGCAGTGTTCGGGAGTTCTGTAAGCTGGGTGTGGAGAAATGCAGTTTCTGGGAGCTGTGTATCCGGTGTGCAGAGAGAACCAGTTTCCAAGAGTTCTGTAGCCTGGGTGTAGAATGCAGCAGTTTACAGAGTTTTGTAGTGTGGGAGTAGCAACACGCAATATGAGGGTTTTTTTATAACCTGAGTGTGGGAGACGCAGCTTATTGGCATTCTGTAAGCTGGGTGAAGGGAAATGCAGTTTACAGGAGTTCTGTAGCCTGGGTGTAGAGAGAAGCAGTTTAGAAACATCTGTAGCCCGGGAGAATGCCTTCGCAATATGAAGGAAACCTGTAATCTGAGCGTAGCAGTCGTAGCTTACAGCATTTCTCTATCCCTGCTCTAGAGAGAAGCAGTTTACAAGAGTTCTGTAGGCTGTGTGTAGAGCGAAGCACTTTAGAGATTTCTGTAGAGTGGGAGTTACATTACGCAATATGCAGCTTTTCTATAACCTGAGTTTGGGAGAAGCAGCTAACGGGCGTTCTGTAAGCTGGATGAAGGCAAATGCAGTTTAGGGAAGTTCTATATTCTGTGTGCGGAGAGAAGCACTTTACAAGAGTTGTGCAGCCTGGGAGTAGACAGTCGCAATATTCGGGATATCTGTAGCCTGAGTGTAGCAGACGCAGCTTACAAGATTTCTCTCTCCTTGGTCTAGAGGGAAGCAGTTTCCAAGAGTTCTGTAGCCTGAGTGTAGAAATAAGCAGCATACAGAGTTCTGTAGCATGGGAGTAGCAATATGCAACACGAGGGATATCCAGAACCCGACTGTGGGAGTCGCAGCTTACGGACGATCTGTTACATGGGTGAATGGAAAAGCATTTTCCGGGAGTTGTGTAACTTGTGTGTAGAGAGAAGCAGTTTACAAGAGTTCTGTAGGCGGGGTGTAGAGTGAAGCACTTTAGAGATTTCTGTAGAGTGGGAGTAACAACACACAATATGAGTGCTTTTTATAACCTGAGTTTAGGAGAAGAAGCGAACGGGCGTTCTGTAAGCTGGGTGAAGGCAAATGCAGTTAGGGAAGTTCTATATTCTGTGTGCGGAGAGAAGCACTTTACAAGAGTCGTGCAGCCTGGGAGTAGACAGTCGCAATATTCGGGATATCTGTAGCCTGAGTGTAGCAGACGCAGCTTACAGGATTTCTCTCTCCTTGGTCTAGAGGGAAGCAGTTTCCAAGAGTTCTGTAGCCTGAGTGTAGAAATAAGGAGTATAGAGAGTTCTGTAGCATGGGAGTAGCAATATGCAACACGAGGGATGTCCAGAACCCGAGTGTGGGAGTCGCAGCTTATGGACTGACTATCTGTTACATGCGTGAAGGGAAATGCATTTACCGGGAGTTGTGTTACTTGTGTGTAGAGAGAAGCAGTATCAAGAGTTCTGTAGCCTGGGAATAGGCACTCGCAATATACAGGATTTCAGTAACCAGGTTGTAGAGGGAAGCACTTCACAGAGTATCTGTATGCTGGGTGTCGAGAGAAGCAATTTACAGAGTTCTGTAGCATGGGAGTAGAAATGCGCAATGCGTGTTGTCTGTATCTTCACTGTAGGACACGCAGTGTTCGGGAGTTCTGTAAGCTGGGTGTGGAGAAACGCAGTTTCTGGGAGCTGTGTATCCGGTGTGCAGAGAGAACCAGTTTCCAAGAGTTCTGTAGCCTGGGTGTAGAATGCAGCAGTTTACAGAGTTTTGTAGTGTGGGAGTAGCAACACGCAATATGAGGGTTTTTTTATAACCTGAGTGTGGGAGACGCAGCTTATTGGCATTCTGTAAGCTGGGTGAAGGGAAATGCAGTTTACAGGAGTTCTGTAGCCTGGGTGTAGAGAGAAGCAGTTTAGAAACATCTGTAGCCCGGGAGAATGCCTTCGCAATATGAAGGAAACCTGTAATCTGAGCGTAGCAGTCGTAGCTTACAGCATTTCTCTATCCCTGCTCTAGAGAGAAGCAGTTTACAAGAGTTCTGTAGGCTGTGTGTAGAGCGAAGCACTTTAGAGATTTCTGTAGAGTGGGAGTTACATTACGCAATATGCAGGTTTTCTATAACCTGAGTTTGGGAGAAGCAGCTAACGGGCGTTCTGTAAGCTGGATGAAGGCAAATGCAGTTTAGGGAAGTTCTATATTCTGTGTGCGGAGAGAAGCACTTTACAAGAGTTGTGCAGCCTGGGAGTAGACACTCGCAATATTCGGGATATCTGTAGCCTGAGTGTAGCAGACGCAGCTTACAAGATTTCTCTCTCCTTGGTCTAGAGGGAAGCAGTTTCCAAGAGTTCTGTAGCCTGAGTGTAGAAATAAGCAGCATACAGAGTTCTGTAGCATGGGAGTAGCAATATGCAACACGAGGGATATCCAGAACCCGACTGTGGGAGTCGCAGCTTACGGACGATCTGTTACATGGGTGAATGGAAAAGCATTTTCCGGGAGTTGTGTAACTTGTGTGTAGAGAGAAGCAGTTTACAAGAGTTCTGTAGGCTGGGTGTAGAGTGAAGCACTTTAGAGATTTCTGTAGAGTGGGAGTAACAACACACAATATGAGTGCTTTTTATAACCTGAGTTTAGGAGAAGAAGCGAACGGGCGTTCTGTAAGCTGGATGAAGGCAAATGCAGTTAGGGAAGTTCTATATTCTGTGTGCGGAGAGAAGCACTTTACAAGAGTCGTGCAGCCTGGGAGTAGACAGTCGCAATATTCGGGATATCTGTAGCCTGAGTGTAGCAGACGCAGCTTACAGGATTTCTCTCTCCTTGGTCTAGAGGGAAGCAGTTTCCAAGAGTTCTGTAGCCTGAGTGTAGAAATAAGCAGTATAGAGAGTTCTGTAGCATGGGAGTAGCAATATGCAACACGAGGGATGTCCAGAACCCGAGTGTGGGAGTCGCAGCTTATGGACTGACTATCTGTTACATGCGTGAAGGGAAATGCATTTACCGGGAGTTGTGTTACTTGTGTGTAGAGAGAAGCAGTATCAAGAGTTCTGTAGCCTGGGAATAGGCACTCGCAATATACAGGATTTCAGTAACCAGGTTGTAGAGGGAAGCACTTCACAGAGTATCTGTATGCTGGGTGTCGAGAGAAGCAATTTACAGAGTTCTGTAGCATGGGAGTAGAAATGCGCAATGCGTGTTGTCTGTATCTTCACTGTAGGACACGCAGTGTTCGGGAGTTCTGTAAGCTGGGTGTGGAGAAACGCAGTTTCTGGGAGCTGTGTATCCGGTGTGCAGAGAGAACCAGTTTCCAAGAGTTCTGTAGCCTGGGTGTAGAATGCAGCAGTTTACAGAGTTTTGTAGTGTGGGAGTAGCAACACGCAATATGAGGGTTTTTTTATAACCTGAGTGTGGGAGACGCAGCTTATTGGCATTCTGTAAGCTGGGTGAAGGGAAATGCAGTTTACAGGAGTTCTGTAGCCTGGGTGTAGAGAGAAGCAGTTTAGAAACATCTGTAGCCCGGGAGAATGCCTTCGCAATATGAAGGAAACCTGTAATCTGAGCGTAGCAGTCGTAGCTTACAGCATTTCTCTATCCCTGCTCTAGAGAGAAGCAGTTTACAAGAGTTCTGTAGGCTGTGTGTAGAGCGAAGCACTTTAGAGATTTCTGTAGAGTGGGAGTTACATTACGCAATATGCAGGTTTTCTATAACCTGAGTTTGGGAGAAGCAGCTAACGGGCGTTCTGTAAGCTGGATGAAGGCAAATGCAGTTTAGGGAAGTTCTATATTCTGTGTGCGGAGAGAAGCACTTTACAAGAGTTGTGCAGCCTGGGAGTAGACAGTCGCAATATTCGGGATATCTGTAGCCTGAGTGTAGCAGACGCAGCTTACAAGATTTCTCTCTCCTTGGTCTAGAGGGAAGCAGTGTACAAGAGTTCTGTAGCCTGAGTGTAGAAATAAGCAGCATACAGAGTTCTGTAGCATGGGAGTAGCAATATGCAACACGAGGGATATCCAGAACCCGACTGTGGGAGTCGCAGCTTACGGACGATCTGTTACATGGGTGAATGGAAAAGCATTTTCCGGGAGTTGTGTAACTTGTGTGTAGAGAGAAGCAGTTTACAAGAGTTCTGTAGGCGGGGTGTAGAGTGAAGCACTTTAGAGATTTCTGTAGAGTGGGAGTAACAACACACAATATGAGTGCTTTTTATAACCTGAGTTTAGGAGAAGAAGCGAACGGGCGTTCTGTAAGCTGGGTGAAGGCAAATGCAGTTAGGGAAGTTCTATATTCTGTGTGCGGAGAGAAGCACTTTACAAGAGTCGTGCAGCCTGGGAGTAGACAGTCGCAATATTCGGGATATCTGTAGCCTGAGTGTAGCAGACGCAGCTTACAGGATTTCTCTCTCCTTGGTCTAGAGGGAAGCAGTTTCCAAGAGTTCTGTAGCCTGAGTGTAGAAATAAGCAGTATAGAGAGTTCTGTAGCATGGGAGTAGCAATATGCAACACGAGGGATGTCCAGAACCCGAGTGTGGGAGTCGCAGCTTATGGACTGACTATCTGTTACATGCGTGAAGGGAAATGCATTTACCGGGAGTTGTGTTACTTGTGTGTAGAGAGAAGCAGTATCAAGAGTTCTGTAGCCTGGGAATAGGCACTCGCAATATACAGGATTTCAGTAACCAGGTTGTAGAGGGAAGCACTTCACAGAGTATCTGTATGCTGGGTGTCGAGAGAAGCAATTTACAGAGTTCTGTAGCATGGGAGTAGAAATGCGCAATGCGTGTTGTCTGTATCTTCACTGTAGGACATGCAGTGTTCGGGAGTTCTGTAAGCTGGGTGTGGAGAAATGCAGTTTCTGGGAGCTGTGTATCCGGTGTGCAGAGAGAACCAGTTTCCAAGAGTTCTGTAGCCTGGGTGTAGAATGCAGCAGTTTACAGAGTTTTGTAGTGTGGGAGTAGCAACACGCAATATGAGGGTTTTTTTATAACCTGAGTGTGGGAGACGCAGCTTATTGGCATTCTGTAAGCTGGGTGAAGGGAAATGCAGTTTACAGGAGTTCTGTAGCCTGGGTGTAGAGAGAAGCAGTTTAGAAACATCTGTAGCCCGGGAGAATGCCTTCGCAATATGAAGGAAACCTGTAATCTGAGCGTAGCAGTCGTAGCTTACAGCATTTCTCTATCCCTGCTCTAGAGAGAAGCAGTTTACAAGAGTTCTGTAGGCTGTGTGTAGAGCGAAGCACTTTAGAGATTTCTGTAGAGTGGGAGTTACATTACGCAATATGCAGGTTTTCTATAACCTGAGTTTGGGAGAAGCAGCTAACGGGCGTTCTGTAAGCTGGATGAAGGCAAATGCAGTTTAGGGAAGTTCTATATTCTGTGTGCGGAGAGAAGCACTTTACAAGAGTCGTGCAGCCTGGGAGTAGACAGTCGCAATATTCGGGATATCTGTAGCCTGAGTGTAGCAGACGCAGCTTACAGGATTTCTCTCTCCTTGGTCTAGAGGGAAGCAGTTTCCAAGAGTTCTGTAGCCTGAGTGTAGAAATAAGCAGTATAGAGAGTTCTGTAGCATGGGAGTAGCAATATGCAACACGAGGGATGTCCAGAACCCGAGTGTGGGAGTCGCAGCTTATGGACTGACTATCTGTTACATGCGTGAAGGGAAATGCATTTACCGGGAGTTGTGTTACTTGTGTGTAGAGAGAAGCAGTATCAAGAGTTCTGTAGCCTGGGAATAGGCACTCGCAATATACAGGATTTCAGTAACCAGGTTGTAGAGGGAAGCACTTCACAGAGTATCTGTATGCTGGGTGTCGAGAGAAGCAATTTACAGAGTTCTGTAGCATGGGAGTAGAAATGCGCAATGCGTGTTGTCTGTATCTTCACTGTAGGACACGCAGTGTTCGGGAGTTCTGTAAGCTGGGTGTGGAGAAATGCAGTTTCTGGGAGCTGTGTATCCGGTGTGCAGAGAGAACCAGTTTCCAAGAGTTCTGTAGCCTGGGTGTAGAATGCAGCAGTTTACAGAGTTTTGTAGTGTGGGAGTAGCAACACGCAATATGAGGGTTTTTTTATAACCTGAGTGTGGGAGACGCAGCTTATTGGCATTCTGTAAGCTGGGTGAAGGGAAATGCAGTTTACAGGAGTTCTGTAGCCTGGGTGTAGAGAGAAGCAGTTTAGAAACATCTGTAGCCCGGGAGAATGCCTTCGCAATATGAAGGAAACCTGTAATCTGAGCGTAGCAGTCGTAGCTTACAGCATTTCTCTATCCCTGCTCTAGAGAGAAGCAGTTTACAAGAGTTCTGTAGGCTGTGTGTAGAGCGAAGCACTTTAGAGATTTCTGTAGAGTGGGAGTTACATTACGCAATATGCAGGTTTTCTATAACCTGAGTTTGGGAGAAGCAGCTAACGGGCGTTCTGTAAGCTGGATGAAGGCAAATGCAGTTTAGGGAAGTTCTATATTCTGTGTGCGGAGAGAAGCACTTTACAAGAGTTGTGCAGCCTGGGAGTAGACAGTCGCAATATTCGGGATATCTGTAGCCTGAGTGTAGCAGACGCAGCTTACAAGATTTCTCTCTCCTTGGTCTAGAGGGAAGCAGTGTACAAGAGTTCTGTAGCCTGAGTGTAGAAATAAGCAGTATAGAGAGTTCTGTAGCATGGGAGTAGCAATATGCAACACGAGGGATGTCCAGAACCCGAGTGTGGGAGTCGCAGCTTATGGACGATCTGTTACATGGGTGAATGGAAAAGCATTTTCCGGGAGTTGTGTAACTTGTGTGTAGAGAGAAGCAGTTTACAAGAGTTCTGTAGGCTGGGTGTAGAGTGAAGCACTTTAGAGATTTCTGTAGAGTGGGAGTAACAACACACAATATGAGTGCTTTTTATAACCTGAGTTTAGGAGAAGAAGCGAACGGGCGTTCTGTAAGCTGGATGAAGGCAAATGCAGTTAGGGAAGTTCTATATTCTGTGTGCGGAGAGAAGCACTTTACAAGAGTCGTGCAGCCTGGGAGTAGACAGTCGCAATATTCGGGATATCTGTAGCCTGAGTGTAGCAGACGCAGCTTACAGGATTTCTCTCTCCTTGGTCTAGAGGGAAGCAGTTTCCAAGAGTTCTGTAGCCTGAGTGTAGAAATAAGCAGTATAGAGAGTTCTGTAGCATGGGAGTAGCAATATGCAACACGAGGGATGTCCAGAACCCGAGTGTGGGAGTCGCAGCTTATGGACTGACTATCTGTTACATGCGTGAAGGGAAATGCATTTACCGGGAGTTGTGTTACTTGTGTGTAGAGAGAAGCAGTATCAAGAGTTCTGTAGCCTGGGAATAGGCACTCGCAATATACAGGATTTCAGTAACCAGGTTGTAGAGGGAAGCACTTCACAGAGTATCTGTATGCTGGGTGTCGAGAGAAGCAATTTACAGAGTTCTGTAGCATGGGAGTAGAAATGCGCAATGCGTGTTGTCTGTATCTTCACTGTAGGACACGCAGTGTTCGGGAGTTCTGTAAGCTGGGTGTGGAGAAATGCAGTTTCTGGGAGCTGTGTATCCGGTGTGCAGAGAGAACCAGTTTCCAAGAGTTCTGTAGCCTGGGTGTAGAATGCAGCAGTTTACAGAGTTTTGTAGTGTGGGAGTAGCAACACGCAATATGAGGGTTTTTTTATAACCTGAGTGTGGGAGACGCAGCTTATTGGCATTCTGTAAGCTGGGTGAAGGGAAATGCAGTTTACAGGAGTTCTGTAGCCTGGGTGTAGAGAGAAGCAGTTTAGAAACATCTGTAGCCCGGGAGAATGCCTTCGCAATATGAAGGAAACCTGTAATCTGAGCGTAGCAGTCGTAGCTTACAGCATTTCTCTATCCCTGCTCTAGAGAGAAGCAGTTTACAAGAGTTCTGTAGGCTGTGTGTAGAGCGAAGCACTTTAGAGATTTCTGTAGAGTGGGAGTTACATTACGCAATATGCAGGTTTTCTATAACCTGAGTTTGGGAGAAGCAGCTAACGGGCGTTCTGTAAGCTGGATGAAGGCAAATGCAGTTTAGGGAAGTTCTATATTCTGTGTGCGGAGAGAAGCACTTTACAAGAGTTGTGCAGCCTGGGAGTAGACAGTCGCAATATTCGGGATATCTGTAGCCTGAGTGTAGCAGACGCAGCTTACAGGATTTCTCTCTCCTTGGTCTAGAGGGAAGCAGTGTACAAGAGTTCTGTAGCCTGAGTGTAGAAATAAGCAGCATACAGAGTTCTGTAGCATGGGAGTAGCAATATGCAACACGAGGGATATCCAGAACCCGACTGTGGGAGTCGCAGCTTACGGACGATCTGTTACATGGGTGAATGGAAAAGCATTTTCCGGGAGTTGTGTAACTTGTGTGTAGAGAGAAGCAGTTTACAAGAGTTCTGTAGGCGGGGTGTAGAGTGAAGCACTTTAGAGATTTCTGTAGAGTGGGAGTAACAACACACAATATGAGTGCTTTTTATAACCTGAGTTTAGGAGAAGTAGCGAACGGGCGTTCTGTAAGCTGGATGAAGGCAAATGCAGTTAGGGAAGTTCTATATTCTGTGTGCGGAGAGAAGCACTTTACAAGAGTCGTGCAGCCTGGGAGTAGACAGTCGCAATATTCGGGATATCTGTAGCCTGAGTGTAGCAGACGCAGCTTACAGGATTTCTCTCTCCTTGGTCTAGAGGGAAGCAGTTTCCAAGAGTTCTGTAGCCTGAGTGTAGAAATAAGCAGTATAGAGAGTTCTGTAGCATGGGAGTAGCAATATGCAACACGAGGGATGTCCAGAACCCGAGTGTGGGAGTCGCAGCTTATGGACTGACTATCTGTTACATGCGTGAAGGGAAATGCATTTACCGGGAGTTGTGTTACTTGTGTGTAGAGAGAAGCAGTATCAAGAGTTCTGTAGCCTGGGAATAGGCACTCGCAATATACAGGATTTCAGTAACCAGGTTGTAGAGGGAAGCACTTCACAGAGTATCTGTATGCTGGGTGTCGAGAGAAGCAATTTACAGAGTTCTGTAGCATGGGAGTAGAAATGCGCAATGCGTGTTGTCTGTATCTTCACTGTAGGACACGCAGTGTTCGGGAGTTCTGTAAGCTGGGTGTGGAGAAATGCAGTTTCTGGGAGCTGTGTATCCGGTGTGCAGAGAGAACCAGTTTCCAAGAGTTCTGTAGCCTGGGTGTAGAATGCAGCAGTTTATAGAGTTTTGTAGTGTGGGAGTAGCAACACGCAATATGAGGGTTTTTTTATAACCTGAGTGTGGGAGACGCAGCTTATTGGCATTCTGTAAGCTGGGTGAAGGGAAATGCAGTTTACAGGAGTTCTGTAGCCTGGGTGTAGAGAGAAGCAGTTTAGAAACATCTGTAGCCCGGGAGAATGCCTTCGCAATATGAAGGAAACCTGTAATCTGAGCGTAGCAGTCGTAGCTTACAGCATTTCTCTATCCCTGCTCTAGAGAGAAGCAGTTTACAAGAGTTCTGTAGGCTGTGTGTAGAGCGAAGCACTTTAGAGATTTCTGTAGAGTGGGAGTTACATTACGCAATATGCAGGTTTTCTATAACCTGAGTTTGGGAGAAGCAGCTAACGGGCGTTCTGTAAGCTGGATGAAGGCAAATGCAGTTTAGGGAAGTTCTATATTCTGTGTGCGGAGAGAAGCACTTTACAAGAGTTGTGCAGCCTGGGAGTAGACAGTCGCAATATTCGGGATATCTGTAGCCTGAGTGTAGCAGACGCAGCTTACAGGATTTCTCTCTCCTTGGTCTAGAGGGAAGCAGTGTACAAGAGTTCTGTAGCCTGAGTGTAGAAATAAGCAGCATACAGAGTTCTGTAGCATGGGAGTAGCAATATGCAACACGAGGGATATCCAGAACCCGATTGTGGGAGTCGCAGCTTACGGACGATCTGTTACATGGGTGAATGGAAAAGCATTTTCCGGGAGTTGTGTAACCTGTGTGTAGAGAGAAGCAGTTTACAAGAGTTCTGTAGGCGGGGTGTAGAGTGAAGCACTTTAGAGATTTCTGTAGAGTGGGAGTAACAACACCCAATATGAGTGCTTTTTATAACCTGAGTTTAGGAGAAGTAGCGAACGGGCGTTCTGTAAGCTGGATGAAGGCAAATGCAGTTAGGGAAGTTCTATATTCTGTGTGCGGAGAGAAGCACTTTACAAGAGTCATGCAGCCTGGGAGTAGACAGTCGCAATATTCGGGATATCTGTAGCCTGAGTGTAGCAGACGCAGTTTACAGGATTTCTCTCTCCTTGGTCTAGAGGGAAGCAGTTTCCAAGAGTTCTGTAGCCTGAGTGTAGAAATAAGCAGTATAGAGAGTTCTGTAGCATGGGAGTAGCAATATGCAACACGAGGGATGTCCAGAACCCGAGTGTGGGAGTCGCAGCTTATGGACTGACTATCTGTTACATGCGTGAAGGGAAATGCATTTACCGGGAGTTGTGTTACTTGTGTGTAGAGAGAAGCAGTATCAAGAGTTCTGTAGCCTGGGAATAGGCACTCGCAATATACAGGATTTCAGTAACCAGGTTGTAGAGGGAAGCACTTCACAGAGTATCTGTATGCTGGGTGTCGAGAGAAGCAATTTACAGAGTTCTGTAGCATGGGAGTAGAAATGCGCAATGCGTGTTGTCTGTATCTTCACTGTAGGACACGCAGTGTTCGGGAGTTCTGTAAGCTGGGTGTGGAGAAATGCAGTTTCTGGGAGCTGTGTATCCGGTGTGCAGAGAGAACCAGTTTCCAAGAGTTCTGTAGCCTGGGTGTAGAATGCAGCAGTTTACAGAGTTTTGTAGTGTGGGAGTAGCAACACGCAATATGAGGGTTTTTTTATAACCTGAGTGTGGGAGACACAGCTTATTGGCATTCTGTAAGCTGGGTGAAGGGAAATGCAGTTTACAGGAGTTCTGTAGCCTGGGTGTAGAGAGAAGCAGTTTAGAAACATCTGTAGCCCGGGAGAATGCCTTCGCAATATGAAGGAAACCTGTAATCTGAGCGTAGCAGTCGTAGCTTACAGCATTTCTCTATCCCTGCTCTAGAGAGAAGCAGTTTACAAGAGTTCTGTAGGCTGTGTGTAGAGCGAAGCACTTTAGAGATTTCTGTAGAGTGGGAGTTACATTACGCAATATGCAGGTTTTCTATAACCTGAGTTTGGGAGAAGCAGCTAACGGGCGTTCTGTAAGCTGGATGAAGGCAAATGCAGTTTAGGGAAGTTCTATATTCTGTGTGCGGAGAGAAGCACTTTACAAGAGTTATGCAGCCTGGGAGTAGACACTCGCAATATTCGGGATATCTGTAGCCTGAGTGTAGCAGACGCAGCTTACAAGATTTCTCTCTCCTTGGTCTAGAGGGAAGCAGTGTACAAGAGTTCTGTAGCCTGAGTGTAGAAATAAGCAGCATACAGAGTTCTGTAGCATGGGAGTAGCAATATGCAACACGAGGGATATCCAGAACCCGACTGTGGGAGTCGCAGCTTACGGACGATCTGTTACATGGGTGAATGGAAAAGCATTTTCCGGGAGTTGTGTAACCTGTGTGTAGAGAGAAGCAGTTTACAAGAGTTCTGTAGGCGGGGTGTAGAGTGAAGCACTTTAGAGATTTCTGTAGAGTGGGAGTAACAACACACAATATGAGTGCTTTTTATAACCTGAGTTTAGGAGAAGTAGCGAACGGGCGTTCTGTAAGCTGGATGAAGGCAAATGCAGTTAGGGAAGTTCTATATTCTGTGTGCGGAGAGAAGCACTTTACAAGAGTCGTGCAGCCTGGGAGTAGACAGTCGCAATATTCGGGATATCTGTAGCCTGAGTGTAGCAGACGCAGCTTACAGGATTTCTCTCTCCTTGGTCTAGAGGGAAGCAGTTTCCAAGAGTTCTGTAGCCTGAGTGTAGAAATAAGCAGTATAGAGAGTTCTGTAGCATGGGAGTAGCAATATGCAACACGAGGGATGTCCAGAACCCGAGTGTGGGAGTCGCAGCTTATGGACTGACTATCTGTTACATGCGTGAAGGGAAATGCATTTACCGGGAGTTGTGTTACTTGTGTGTAGAGAGAAGCAGTATCAAGAGTTCTGTAGCCTGGGAATAGGCACTCGCAATATACAGGATTTCAGTAACCAGGTTGTAGAGGGAAGCACTTCACAGAGTATCTGTATGCTGGGTGTCGAGAGAAGCAATTTACAGAGTTCTGTAGCATGGGAGTAGAAATGCGCAATGCGTGTTGTCTGTATCTTCACTGTAGGACACGCAGTGTTCGGGAGTTCTGTAAGCTGGGTGTGGAGAAATGCAGTTTCTGGGAGCTGTGTATCCGGTGTGCAGAGAGAACCAGTTTCCAAGAGTTCTGTAGCCTGGGTGTAGAATGCAGCAGTTTACAGAGTTTTGTAGTGTGGGAGTAGCAACACGCAATATGAGGGTTTTTTTATAACCTGAGTGTGGGAGACGCAGCTTATTGGCATTCTGTAAGCTGGGTGAAGGGAAATGCAGTTTACAGGAGTTCTGTAGCCTGGGTGTAGAGAGAAGCAGTTTAGAAACATCTGTAGCCCGGGAGAATGCCTTCGCAATATGAAGGAAACCTGTAATCTGAGCGTAGCAGTCGTAGCTTACAGCATTTCTCTATCCCTGCTCTAGAGAGAAGCAGTTTACAAGAGTTCTGTAGGCTGTGTGTAGAGCGAAGCACTTTAGAGATTTCTGTAGAGTGGGAGTTACATTACGCAATATGCAGGTTTTCTATAACCTGAGTTTGGGAGAAGCAGCTAACGGGCGTTCTGTAAGCTGGATGAAGGCAAATGCAGTTTAGGGAAGTTCTATATTCTGTGTGCGGAGAGAAGCACTTTACAAGAGTTATGCAGCCTGGGAGTAGACACTCGCAATATTCGGGATATCTGTAGCCTGAGTGTAGCAGACGCAGCTTACAAGATTTCTCTCTCCTTGGTCTAGAGGGAAGCAGTGTACAAGAGTTCTGTAGCCTGAGTGTAGAAATAAGCAGCATACAGAGTTCTGTAGCATGGGAGTAGCAATATGCAACACGAGGGATATCCAGAACCCGACTGTGGGAGTCGCAGCTTACGGACGATCTGTTACATGGGTGAATGGAAAAGCATTTTCCGGGAGTTGTGTAACCTGTGTGTAGAGAGAAGCAGTTTACAAGAGTTCTGTAGGCGGGGTGTAGAGTGAAGCACTTTAGAGATTTCTGTAGAGTGGGAGTAACAACACACAATATGAGTGCTTTTTATAACCTGAGTTTAGGAGAAGTAGCGAACGGGCGTTCTGTAAGCTGGATGAAGGCAAATGCAGTTAGGGAAGTTCTATATTCTGTGTGCGGAGAGAAGCACTTTACAAGAGTCGTGCAGCCTGGGAGTAGACAGTCGCAATATTCGGGATATCTGTAGCCTGAGTGTAGCAGACGCAGCTTACAGGATTTCTCTCTCCTTGGTCTAGAGGGAAGCAGTTTCCAAGAGTTCTGTAGCCTGAGTGTAGAAATAAGCAGTATAGAGAGTTCTGTAGCATGGGAGTAGCAATATGCAACACGAGGGATGTCCAGAACCCGAGTGTGGGAGTCGCAGCTTATGGACTGACTATCTGTTACATGCGTGAAGGGAAATGCATTTACCGGGAGTTGTGTTACTTGTGTGTAGAGAGAAGCAGTATCAAGAGTTCTGTAGCCTGGGAATAGGCACTCGCAATATACAGGATTTCAGTAACCAGGTTGTAGAGGGAAGCACTTCACAGAGTATCTGTATGCTGGGTGTCGAGAGAAGCAATTTACAGAGTTCTGTAGCATGGGAGTAGAAATGCGCAATGCGTGTTGTCTGTATCTTCACTGTAGGACACGCAGTGTTCGGGAGTTCTGTAAGCTGGGTGTGGAGAAATGCAGTTTCTGGGAGCTGTGTATCCGGTGTGCAGAGAGAACCAGTTTCCAAGAGTTCTGTAGCCTGGGTGTAGAATGCAGCAGTTTACAGAGTTTTGTAGTGTGGGAGTAGCAACACGCAATATGAGGGTTTTTTTATAACCTGAGTGTGGGAGACGCAGCTTATTGGCATTCTGTAAGCTGGGTGAAGGGAAATGCAGTTTACAGGAGTTCTGTAGCCTGGGTGTAGAGAGAAGCAGTTTAGAAACATCTGTAGCCCGGGAGAATGCCTTCGCAATATGAAGGAAACCTGTAATCTGAGCGTAGCAGTCGTAGCTTACAGCATTTCTCTATCCCTGCTCTAGAGAGAAGCAGTTTACAAGAGTTCTGTAGGCTGTGTGTAGAGCGAAGCACTTTAGAGATTTCTGTAGAGTGGGAGTTACATTACGCAATATGCAGGTTTTCTATAACCTGAGTTTGGGAGAAGCAGCTAACGGGCGTTCTGTAAGCTGGATGAAGGCAAATGCAGTTTAGGGAAGTTCTATATTCTGTGTGCGGAGAGAAGCACTTTACAAGAGTTGTGCAGCCTGGGAGTAGACACTCGCAATATTCGGGATATCTGTAGCCTGAGTGTAGCAGACGCAGCTTACAGGATTTCTCTCTCCTTGGTCTAGAGGGAAGCAGTGTACAAGAGTTCTGTAGCCTGAGTGTAGAAATAAGCAGCATACAGAGTTCTGTAGCATGGGAGTAGCAATATGCAACACGAGGGATATCCAGAACCCGATTGTGGGAGTCGCAGCTTACGGACGATCTGTTACATGGGTGAATGGAAAAGCATTTTCCGGGAGTTGTGTAACCTGTGTGTAGAGAGAAGCAGTTTACAAGAGTTCTGTAGGCGGGGTGTAGAGTGAAGCACTTTAGAGATTTCTGTAGAGTGGGAGTAACAACACACAATATGAGTGCTTTTTATAACCTGAGTTTAGGAGAAGTAGCGAACGGGCGTTCTGTAAGCTGGATGAAGGCAAATGCAGTTAGGGAAGTTCTATATTCTGTGTGCGGAGAGAAGCACTTTACAAGAGTCGTGCAGCCTGGGAGTAGACAGTCGCAATATTCGGGATATCTGTAGCCTGAGTGTAGCAGACGCAGCTTACAGGATTTCTCTCTCCTTGGTCTAGAGGGAAGCAGTGTACAAGAGTTCTGTAGCCTGAGTGTAGAAATAAGCAGTATAGAGAGTTCTGTAGCATGGGAGTAGCAATATGCAACACGAGGGATGTCCAGAACCCGAGTGTGGGAGTCGCAGCTTATGGACTGACTATCTGTTACATGCGTGAAGGGAAATGCATTTACCGGGAGTTGTGTTACTTGTGTGTAGAGAGAAGCAGTATCAAGAGTTCTGTAGCCTGGGAATAGGCACTCGCAATATACAGGATTTCAGTAACCAGGTTGTAGAGGGAAGCACTTCACAGAGTATCTGTATGCTGGGTGTCGAGAGAAGCAATTTACAGAGTTCTGTAGCATGGGAGTAGAAATGCGCAATGCGTGTTGTCTGTATCTTCACTGTAGGACACGCAGTGTTCGGGAGTTCTGTAAGCTGGGTGTGGAGAAATGCAGTTTCTGGGAGCTGTGTATCCGGTGTGCAGAGAGAACCAGTTTCCAAGAGTTCTGTAGCCTGGGTGTAGAATGCAGCAGTTTACAGAGTTTTGTAGTGTGGGAGTAGCAACACGCAATATGAGGGTTTTTTTATAACCTGAGTGTGGGAGACGCAGCTTATTGGCATTCTGTAAGCTGGGTGAAGGGAAATGCAGTTTACAGGAGTTCTGTAGCCTGGGTGTAGAGAGAAGCAGTTTAGAAACATCTGTAGCCCGGGAGAATGCCTTCGCAATATGAAGGAAACCTGTAATCTGAGCGTAGCAGTCGTAGCTTACAGCATTTCTCTATCCCTGCTCTAGAGAGAAGCAGTTTACAAGAGTTCTGTAGGCTGTGTGTAGAGCGAAGCACTTTAGAGATTTCTGTAGAGTGGGAGTTACATTGCGCAATATGCAGGTTTTCTATAACCTGAGTTTGGGAGAAGCAGCTAACGGGCGTTCTGTAAGCTGGATGAAGGCAAATGCAGTTTAGGGAAGTTCTATATTCTGTGTGCGGAGAGAAGCACTTTACAAGAGTTGTGCAGCCTGGGAGTAGACAGTCGCAATATTCGGGATATCTGTAGCCTGAGTGTAGCAGACGCAGCTTACAAGATTTCTCTCTCCTTGGTCTAGAGGGAAGCAGTGTACAAGAGTTCTGTAGCCTGAGTGTAGAAATAAGCAGCATACAGAGTTCTGTAGCATGGGAGTAGCAATATGCAACACGAGGGATATCCAGAACCCGATTGTGGGAGTCGCAGCTTACGGACGATCTGTTACATGGGTGAATGGAAAAGCATTTTCCGGGAGTTGTGTAACTTGTGTGTAGAGAGAAGCAGTTTACAAGAGTTCTGTAGGCGGGGTGTAGAGTGAAGCACTTTAGAGATTTCTGTAGAGTGGGAGTAACAACACACAATATGAGTGCTTTTTATAACCTGAGTTTAGGAGAAGTAGCGAACGGGCGTTCTGTAAGCTGGATGAAGGCAAATGCAGTTAGGGAAGTTCTATATTCTGTGTGCGGAGAGAAGCACTTTACAAGAGTCGTGCAGCCTGGGAGTAGACAGTCGCAATATTCGGGATATCTGTAGCCTGAGTGTAGCAGACGCAGCTTACAGGATTTCTCTCTCCTTGGTCTAGAGGGAAGCAGTTTCCAAGAGTTCTGTAGCCTGAGTGTAGAAATAAGCAGTATAGAGAGTTCTGTAGCATGGGAGTAGCAATATGCAACACGAGGGATGTCCAGAACCCGAGTGTGGGAGTCGCAGCTTATGGACTGACTATCTGTTACATGCGTGAAGGGAAATGCATTTACCAGGAGTTGTGTTACTTGTGTGTAGAGAGAAGCAGTATCAAGAGTTCTGTAGCCTGGGAATAGGCACTCGCAATATACAGGATTTCAGTAACCAGGTTGTAGAGGGAAGCACTTCACAGAGTATCTGTATGCTGGGTGTCGAGAGAAGCAATTTACAGAGTTCTGTAGCATGGGAGTAGAAATGCGCAATGCGTGTTGTCTGTATCTTCACTGTAGGACACGCAGTGTTCGGGAGTTCTGTAAGCTGGGTGTGGAGAAATGCAGTTTCTGGGAGCTGTGTATCCGGTGTGCAGAGAGAACCAGTTTCCAAGAGTTCTGTAGCCTGGGTGTAGAATGAAGCAGTTTACAGAGTTTTGTAGTGTGGGAGTAGCAACACGCAATATGAGGGTTTTTTTATAACCTGAGTGTGGGAGACGCAGCTTATTGGCATTCTGTAAGCTGGGTGAAGGGAAATGCAGTTTACAGGAGTTCTGTAGCCTGGGTGTAGAGAGAAGCAGTTTAGAAACATCTGTAGCCCGGGAGAATGCCTTCGCAATATGAAGGAAACCTGTAATCTGAGCGTAGCAGTCGTAGCTTACAGCATTTCTCTATCCCTGCTCTAGAGAGAAGCAGTTTACAAGAGTTCTGTAGGCTGGGTGTAGAGCGAAGCACTTTAGAGATTTCTGTAGAGTGGGAGTTACATTACGCAATATGCAGGTTTTCTATAACCTGAGTTTGGGAGAAGCAGCTAACGGGCGTTCTGTAAGCTGGATGAAGGCAAATGCAGTTTAGGGAAGTTCTATATTCTGTGTGCGGAGAGAAGCACTTTACAAGAGTTGTGCAGCCTGGGAGTAGACAGTCGCAATATTCGGGATATCTGTAGCCTGAGTGTAGCAGACGCAGCTTACAAGATTTCTCTCTCCTTGGTCTAGAGGGAAGCAGTGTACAAGAGTTCTGTAGCCTGAGTGTAGAAATAAGCAGCATACAGAGTTCTGTAGCATGGGAGTAGCAATATGCAACACGAGGGATATCCAGAACCCGATTGTGGGAGTCGCAGCTTACGGACGATCTGTTACATGGGTGAATGGAAAAGCATTTTCCGGGAGTTGTGTAACTTGTGTGTAGAGAGAAGCAGTTTACAAGAGTTCTGTAGGCGGGGTGTAGAGTGAAGCACTTTAGAGATTTCTGTAGAGTGGGAGTAACAACACACAATATGAGTGCTTTTTATAACCTGAGTTTAGGAGAAGTAGCGAACGGGCGTTCTGTAAGCTGGATGAAGGCAAATGCAGTTTAGGGAAGTTCTATATTCTGTGTGCGGAGAGAAGCACTTTACAAGAGTCGTGCAGCCTGGGAGTAGACAGTCGCAATATTCGGGATATCTGTAGCCTGAGTGTAGCAGACGCAGCTTACAGGATTTCTCTCTCCTTGGTCTAGAGGGAAGCAGTTTCCAAGAGTTCTGTAGCCTGAGTGTAGAAATAAGCAGTATAGAGAGTTCTGTAGCATGGGAGTAGCAATATGCAACACGAGGGATGTCCAGAACCCGAGTGTGGGAGTCGCAGCTTATGGACTGACTATCTGTTACATGCGTGAAGGGAAATGCATTTACCGGGAGTTGTGTTACTTGTGTGTAGAGAGAAGCAGTATCAAGAGTTCTGTAGCCTGGGAATAGGCACTCGCAATATACAGGATTTCAGTAACCAGGTTGTAGAGGGAAGCACTTCACAGAGTATCTGTATGCTGGGTGTCGAGAGAAGCAATTTACAGAGTTCTGTAGCATGGGAGTAGAAATGCGCAATGCGTGTTGTCTGTATCTTCACTGTAGGACACGCAGTGTTCGGGAGTTCTGTAAGCTGGGTGTGGAGAAATGCAGTTTCTGGGAGCTGTGTATCCGGTGTGCAGAGAGAACCAGTTTCCAAGAGTTCTGTAGCCTGGGTGTAGAATGCAGCAGTTTACAGAGTTTTGTAGTGTGGGAGTAGCAACACGCAATATGAGGGTTTTTTTATAACCTGAGTGTGGGAGACGCAGCTTATTGGCATTCTGTAAGCTGGGTGAAGGGAAATGCAGTTTACAGGAGTTCTGTAGCCTGGGTGTAGAGAGAAGCAGTTTAGAAACATCTGTAGCCCGGGAGAATGCCTTCGCAATATGAAGGAAACCTGTAATCTGAGCGTAGCAGTCGTAGCTTACAGCATTTCTCTATCCCTGCTCTAGAGAGAAGCAGTTTACAAGAGTTCTGTAGGCTGTGTGTAGAGCGAAGCACTTTAGAGATTTCTGTAGAGTGGGAGTTACATTACGCAATATGCAGGTTTTCTATAACCTGAGTTTGGGAGAAGCAGCTAACGGGCGTTCTGTAAGCTGGATGAAGGCAAATGCAGTTTAGGGAAGTTCTATATTCTGTGTGCGGAGAGAAGCACTTTACAAGAGTTGTGCAGCCTGGGAGTAGACAGTCGCAATATTCGGGATATCTGTAGCCTGAGTGTAGCAGACGCAGCTTACAAGATTTCTCTCTCCTTGGTCTAGAGGGAAGCAGTGTACAAGAGTTCTGTAGCCTGAGTGTAGAAATAAGCAGCATACAGAGTTCTGTAGCATGGGAGTAGCAATATGCAACACGAGGGATATCCAGAACCCGATTGTGGGAGTCGCAGCTTACGGACGATCTGTTACATGGGTGAATGGAAAAGCATTTTGCGGGAGTTGTGTAACTTGTGTGTAGAGAGAAGCAGTTTACAAGAGTTCTGTAGGCGGGGTGTAGAGTGAAGCACTTTAGAGATTTCTGTAGAGTGGGAGTAACAACACACAATATGAGTGCTTTTTATAACCTGAGTTTAGGAGAAGTAGCGAACGGGCGTTCTGTAAGCTGGATGAAGTCAAATGCAGTTTAGGGAAGTTCTATATTCTGTGTGCGGAGAGAAGCACTTTACAAGAGTCGTGCAGCCTGGGAGTAGACAGTCGCAATATTCGGGATATCTGTAGCCTGAGTGTAGCAGACGCAGCTTACAGGATTTCTCTCTCCTTGGTCTAGAGGGAAGCAGTTTCCAAGAGTTCTGTAGCCTGAGTGTAGAAATAAGCAGTATAGAGAGTTCTGTAGCATGGGAGTAGCAATATGCAACACGAGGGATGTCCAGAACCCGAGTGTGGGAGTCGCAGCTTATGGACTGACTATCTGTTACATGCGTGAAGGGAAATGCATTTACCGGGAGTTGTGTTACTTGTGTGTAGAGAGAAGCAGTATCAAGAGTTCTGTAGCCTGGGAATAGGCACTCGCAATATACAGGATTTCAGTAACCAGGTTGTAGAGGGAAGCACTTCACAGAGTATCTGTATGCTGGGTGTCGAGAGAAGCAATTTACAGAGTTCTGTAGCATGGGAGTAGAAATGCGCAATGCGTGTTGTCTGTATCTTCACTGTAGGACACGCAGTGTTCGGGAGTTCTGTAAGCTGGGTGTGGAGAAATGCAGTTTCTGGGAGCTGTGTATCCGGTGTGCAGAGAGAACCAGTTTCCAAGAGTTCTGTAGCCTGGGTGTAGAATGCAGCAGTTTACAGAGTTTTGTAGTGTGGGAGTAGCAACACGCAATATGAGGGTTTTTTTATAACCTGAGTGTGGGAGACGCAGCTTATTGGCATTCTGTAAGCTGGGTGAAGGGAAATGCAGTTTACAGGAGTTCTGTAGCCTGGGTGTAGAGAGAAGCAGTTTAGAAACATCTGTAGCCCGGGAGAATGCCTTCGCAATATGAAGGAAACCTGTAATCTGAGCGTAGCAGTCGTAGCTTACAGCATTTCTCTATCCCTGCTCTAGAGAGAAGCAGTTTACAAGAGTTCTGTAGGCTGTGTGTAGAGCGAAGCACTTTAGAGATTTCTGTAGAGTGGGAGTTACATTACGCAATATGCAGGTTTTCTATAACCTGAGTTTGGGAGAAGCAGCTAACGGGCGTTCTGTAAGCTGGATGAAGGCAAATGCAGTTTAGGGAAGTTCTATATTCTGTGTGCGGAGAGAAGCACTTTACAAGAGTTGTGCAGCCTGGGAGTAGACACTCGCAATATTCGGGATATCTGTAGCCTGAGTGTAGCAGACGCAGCTTACAAGATTTCTCTCTCCTTGGTCTAGAGGGAAGCAGTGTACAAGAGTTCTGTAGCCTGAGTGTAGAAATAAGCAGCATACAGAGTTCTGTAGCATGGGAGTAGCAATATGCAACACGAGGGATATCCAGAACCCGACTGTGGGAGTCGCAGCTTACGGACGATCTGTTACATGGGTGAATGGAAAAGCATTTTCCGGGAGTTGTGTAACTTGTGTGTAGAGAGAAGCAGTTTACAAGAGTTCTGTAGGCGGGGTGTAGAGTGAAGCACTTTAGAGATTTCTGTAGAGTGGGAGTAACAACACACAATATGAGTGCTTTTTATAACCTGAGTTTAGGAGAAGTAGCGAACGGGCGTTCTGTAAGCTGGATGAAGGCAAATGCAGTTAGGGAAGTTCTATATTCTGTGTGCGGAGAGAAGCACTTTACAAGAGTCGTGCAGCCTGGGAGTAGACAGTCGCAATATTCGGGATATCTGTAGCCTGAGTGTAGCAGACGCAGCTTACAGGATTTCTCTCTCCTTGGTCTAGAGGGAAGCAGTTTCCAAGAGTTCTGTAGCCTGAGTGTAGAAATAAGCAGTATAGAGAGTTCTGTAGCATGGGAGTAGCAATATGCAACACGAGGGATGTCCAGAACCCGAGTGTGGGAGTCGCAGCTTATGGACTGACTATCTGTTACATGCGTGAAGGGAAATGCATTTACCGGGAGTTGTGTTACTTGTGTGTAGAGAGAAGCAGTATCAAGAGTTCTGTAGCCTGGGAATAGGCACTCGCAATATACAGGATTTCAGTAACCAGGTTGTAGAGGGAAGCACTTCACAGAGTATCTGTATGCTGGGTGTCGAGAGAAGCAATTTACAGAGTTCTGTAGCATGGGAGTAGAAATGCGCAATGCGTGTTGTCTGTATCTTCACTGTAGGACACGCAGTGTTCGGGAGTTCTGTAAGCTGGGTGTGGAGAAATGCAGTTTCTGGGAGCTGTGTATCCGGTGTGCAGAGAGAACCAGTTTCCAAGAGTTCTGTAGCCTGGGTGTAGAATGCAGCAGTTTACAGAGTTTTGTAGTGTGGGAGTAGCAACACGCAATATGAGGGTTTTTTTATAACCTGAGTGTGGGAGACGCAGCTTATTGGCATTCTGTAAGCTGGGTGAAGGGAAATGCAGTTTACAGGAGTTCTGTAGCCTGGGTGTAGAGAGAAGCAGTTTAGAAACATCTGTAGCCCGGGAGAATGCCTTCGCAATATGAAGGAAACCTGTAATCTGAGCGTAGCAGTCGTAGCTTACAGCATTTCTCTATCCCTGCTCTAGAGAGAAGCAGTTTACAAGAGTTCTGTAGGCTGGGTGTAGAGCGAAGCACTTTAGAGATTTCTGTAGAGTGGGAGTTACATTACGCAATATGCAGGTTTTCTATAACCTGAGATTGGGAGAAGCAGCTAACGGGCGTTCTGTAAGCTGGATGAAGGCAAATGCAGTTTAGGGAAGTTCTATATTCTGTGTGCGGAGAGAAGCACTTTACAAGAGTTGTGCAGCCTGGGAGTAGACACTCGCAATATTCGGGATATCTGTAGCCTGAGTGTAGCAGACGCAGCTTACAAGATTTCTCTCTCCTTGGTCTAGAGGGAAGCAGTGTACAAGAGTTCTGTAGCCTGAGTGTAGAAATAAGCAGCATACAGAGTTCTGTAGCATGGGAGTAGCAATATGCAACACGAGGGATATCCAGAACACGAGTGTGGGAATCGCAGCTTACGGACGATCTGTTACATGGGTGAATGGAAAAGAATTTTCCGGGAGTTGTGTAACCTGTGTGTAGAGAGAAGCAGTTTACAAGAGTTCTGTAGGCTGGGTGTAGAGTGAAGCACTTTAGAGATTTCTGTAGAGTGGGAGTAACAACACCCAATATGAGTGCTTTTTATAACCTGAGTTTAGGAGAAGTAGCGAACGGGCGTTCTGTAAGCTGGATGAAGGCAAATGCAGTTAGGGAAGTTCTATATTCTGTGTGCGGAGAGAAGCACTTTACAAGAGTCGTGCAGCCTGGGAGTAGACAGTCGCAATATTCGGGATATCTGTAGCCTGAGTGTAGCAGACGCAGCTTACAGGATTTCTCTCTCCTTGGTCTAGAGGGAAGCAGTTTCCAAGAGTTCTGTAGCCTGAGTGTAGAAATAAGCAGTATAGAGAGTTCTGTAGCATGGGAGTAGCAATATGCAACACGAGGGATGTCCAGAACCCGAGTGTGGGAGTCGCAGCTTATGGACTGACTATCTGTTACATGCGTGAAGGGAAATGCATTTACCGGGAGTTGTGTTACTTGTGTGTAGAGAGAAGCAGTATCAAGAGTTCTGTAGCCTGGGAATAGGCACTCGCAATATACAGGATTTCAGTAACCAGGTTGTAGAGGGAAGCACTTCACAGAGTATCTGTATGCTGGGTGTCGAGAGAAGCAATTTACAGAGTTCTGTAGCATGGGAGTAGAAATGCGCAATGCGTGTTGTCTGTATCTTCACTGTAGGACACGCAGTGTTCGGGAGTTCTGTAAGCTGGGTGTGGAGAAATGCAGTTTCTGGGAGCTGTGTATCCGGTGTGCAGAGAGAACCAGTTTCCAAGAGTTCTGTAGCCTGGGTGTAGAATGCAGCAGTTTACAGAGTTTTGTAGTGTGGGAGTAGCAACACGCAATATGAGGGTTTTTTTATAACCTGAGTGTGGGAGACGCAGCTTATTGGCATTCTGTAAGCTGGGTGAAGGGAAATGCAGTTTACAGGAGTTCTGTAGCCTGGGTGTAGAGAGAAGCAGTTTAGAAACATCTGTAGCCCGGGAGAATGCCTTCGCAATATGAAGGAAACCTGTAATCTGAGCGTAGCAGTCGTAGCTTACAGCATTTCTCTATCCCTGCTCTAGAGAGAAGCAGTTTACAAGAGTTCTGTAGGCTGGGTGTAGAGCGAAGCACTTTAGAGATTTCTGTAGAGTGGGAGTTACATTACGCAATATGCAGGTTTTCTATAACCTGAGATTGGGAGAAGCAGCTAACGGGCGTTCTGTAAGCTGGATGAAGGCAAATGCAGTTTAGGGAAGTTCTATATTCTGTGTGCGGAGAGAAGCACTTTACAAGAGTTGTGCAGCCTGGGAGTAGACACTCGCAATATTCGGGATATCTGTAGCCTGAGTGTAGCAGACGCAGCTTACAAGATTTCTCTCTCCTTGGTCTAGAGGGAAGCAGTGTACAAGAGTTCTGTAGCCTGAGTGTAGAAATAAGCAGCATACAGAGTTCTGTAGCATGGGAGTAGCAATATGCAACACGAGGGATATCCAGAACACGAGTGTGGGAATCGCAGCTTACGGACGATCTGTTACATGGGTGAATGGAAAAGAATTTTCCGGGAGTTGTGTAACCTGTGTGTAGAGAGAAGCAGTTTACAAGAGTTCTGTAGGCTGGGTGTAGAGTGAAGCACTTTAGAGATTTCTGTAGAGTGGGAGTAACAACACCCAATATGAGTGCTTTTTATAACCTGAGTTTAGGAGAAGTAGCGAACGGGCGTTCTGTAAGCTGGATGAAGGCAAATGCAGTTAGGGAAGTTCTATATTCTGTGTGCGGAGAGAAGCACTTTACAAGAGTCGTGCAGCCTGGGAGTAGACAGTCGCAATATTCGGGATATCTGTAGCCTGAGTGTAGCAGACGCAGCTTACAGGATTTCTCTCTCCTTGGTCTAGAGGGAAGCAGTTTCCAAGAGTTCTGTAGCCTGAGTGTAGAAATAAGCAGTATAGAGAGTTCTGTAGCATGGGAGTAGCAATATGCAACACGAGGGATGTCCAGAACCCGAGTGTGGGAGTCGCAGCTTATGGACTGACTATCTGTTACATGCGTGAAGGGAAATGCATTTACCGGGAGTTGTGTTACTTGTGTGTAGAGAGAAGCAGTATCAAGAGTTCTGTAGCCTGGGAATAGGCACTCGCAATATACAGGATTTCAGTAACCAGGTTGTAGAGGGAAGCACTTCACAGAGTATCTGTATGCTGGGTGTCGAGAGAAGCAATTTACAGAGTTCTGTAGCATGGGAGTAGAAATGCGCAATGCGTGTTGTCTGTATCTTCACTGTAGGACACGCAGTGTTCGGGAGTTCTGTAAGCTGGGTGTGGAGAAATGCAGTTTCTGGGAGCTGTGTATCCGGTGTGCAGAGAGAACCAGTTTCCAAGAGTTCTGTAGCCTGGGTGTAGAATGCAGCAGTTTACAGAGTTTTGTAGTGTGGGAGTAGCAACACGCAATATGAGGGTTTTTTTATAACCTGAGTGTGGGAGACGCAGCTTATTGGCATTCTGTAAGCTGGGTGAAGGGAAATGCAGTTTACAGGAGTTCTGTAGCCTGGGTGTAGAGAGAAGCAGTTTAGAAACATCTGTAGCCCGGGAGAATGCCTTCGCAATATGAAGGAAACCTGTAATCTGAGCGTAGCAGTCGTAGCTTACAGCATTTCTCTATCCCTGCTCTAGAGAGAAGCAGTTTACAAGAGTTCTGTAGGCTGGGTGTAGAGCGAAGCACTTTAGAGATTTCTGTAGAGTGGGAGTTACATTACGCAATATGCAGGTTTTCTATAACCTGAGTTTGGGAGAAGCAGCTAACGGGCGTTCTGTAAGCTGGATGAAGGCAAATGCAGTTTAGGGAAGTTCTATATTCTGTGTGCGGAGAGAAGCACTTTACAAGAGTTGTGCAGCCTGGGAGTAGACACTCGCAATATTCGGGATATCTGTAGCCTGAGTGTAGCAGACGCAGCTTACAAGATTTCTCTCTCCTTGGTCTAGAGGGAAGCAGTGTACAAGAGTTCTGTAGCCTGAGTGTAGAAATAAGCAGCATACAGAGTTCTGTAGCATGGGAGTAGCAATATGCAACACGAGGGATATCCAGAACCCGACTGTGGGAGTCGCAGCTTCCGGACGATCTGTTACATGGGTGAATGGAAAAGCATTTTGCGGGAGTTGTGTAACTTGTGTGTAGAGAGAAGCAGTTTACAAGAGTTCTGTAGGCGGGGTGTAGAGTGAAGCACTTTAGAGATTTCTGTAGAGTGGGAGTAACAACACACAATATGAGTGCTTTTTATAACCTGAGTTTAGGAGAAGTAGCGAACGGGCGTTCTGTAAGCTGGATGAAGGCAAATGCAGTTAGGGAAGTTCTATATTCTGTGTGCGGAGAGAAGCACTTTACAAGAGTCGTGCAGCCTGGGAGTAGACAGTCGCAATATTCGGGATATCTGTAGCCTGAGTGTAGCAGACGCAGCTTACAGGATTTCTCTCTCCTTGGTCTAGAGGGAAGCAGTTTCCAAGAGTTCTGTAGCCTGAGTGTAGAAATAAGCAGTATAGAGAGTTCTGTAGCATGGGAGTAGCAATATGCAACACGAGGGATGTCCAGAACCCGAGTGTGGGAGTCGCAGCTTATGGACTGACTATCTGTTACATGCGTGAAGGGAAATGCATTTACCGGGAGTTGTGTTACTTGTGTGTAGAGAGAAGCAGTATCAAGAGTTCTGTAGCCTGGGAATAGGCACTCGCAATATACAGGATTTCAGTAACCAGGTTGTAGAGGGAAGCACTTCACAGAGTATCTGTATGCTGGGTGTCGAGAGAAGCAATTTACAGAGTTCTGTAGCATGGGAGTAGAAATGCGCAATGCGTGTTGTCTGTATCTTCACTGTAGGACACGCAGTGTTCGGGAGTTCTGTAAGCTGGGTGTGGAGAAATGCAGTTTCTGGGAGCTGTGTATCCGGTGTGCAGAGAGAACCAGTTTCCAAGAGTTCTGTAGCCTGGGTGTAGAATGAAGCAGTTTACAGAGTTTTGTAGTGTGGGAGTAGCAACACGCAATATGAGGGTTTTTTTATAACCTGAGTGTGGGAGACGCAGCTTATTGGCATTCTGTAAGCTGGGTGAAGGGAAATGCAGTTTACAGGAGTTCTGTAGCCAGGGTGTAGAGAGAAGCAGTTTAGAAACATCTGTAGCCCGGGAGAATGCCTTCGCAATATGAAGGAAACCTGTAATCTGAGCGTAGCAGTCGTAGCTTACAGCATTTCTCTATCCCTGCTCTAGAGAGAAGCAGTTTACAAGAGTTCTGTAGGCTGTGTGTAGAGCGAAGCACTTTAGAGATTTCTGTAGAGTGGGAGTTACATTACGCAATATGCAGGTTTTCTATAACCTGAGTTTGGGAGAAGCAGCTAACGGGCGTTCTGTAAGCTGGATGAAGGCAAATGCAGTTTAGGGAAGTTCTATATTCTGTGTGCGGAGAGAAGCACTTTACAAGAGTTGTGCAGCCTGGGAGTAGACAGTCGCAATATTCGGGATATCTGTAGCCTGAGTGTAGCAGACGCAGCTTACAAGATTTCTCTCTCCTTGGTCTAGAGGGAAGCAGTGTACAAGAGTTCTGTAGCCTGAGTGTAGAAATAAGCAGCATACAGAGTTCTGTAGCATGGGAGTAGCAATATGCAACACGAGGGATATCCAGAACACGAGTGTGGGAGTCGCAGCTTACGGACGATCTGTTACATGGGTGAATGGAAAAGAATTTTCCGGGAGTTGTGTAACCTGTGTGTAGAGAGAAGCAGTTTACAAGAGTTCTGTAGGCTGGGTGTAGAGTGAAGCACTTTAGAGATTTCTGTAGAGTGGGAGTAACAACACCCAATATGAGTGCTTTTTATAACCTGAGTTTAGGAGAAGTAGCGAACGGGCGTTCTGTAAGCTGGATGAAGGCAAATGCAGTTAGGGAAGTTCTATATTCTGTGTGCGGAGAGAAGCACTTTACAAGAGTCGTGCAGCCTGGGAGTAGACAGTCGCAATATTCGGGATATCTGTAGCCTGAGTGTAGCAGACGCAGCTTACAGGATTTCTCTCTCCTTGGTCTAGAGGGAAGCAGTTTCCAAGAGTTCTGTAGCCTGAGTGTAGAAATAAGCAGTATAGAGAGTTCTGTAGCATGGGAGTAGCAATATGCAACACGAGGGATGTCCAGAACCCGAGTGTGGGAGTCGCAGCTTATGGACTGACTATCTGTTACATGCGTGAAGGGAAATGCATTTACCGGGAGTTGTGTTACTTGTGTGTAGAGAGAAGCAGTATCAAGAGTTCTGTAGCCTGGGAATAGGCACTCGCAATATACAGGATTTCAGTAACCAGGTTGTAGAGGGAAGCACTTCACAGAGTATCTGTATGCTGGGTGTCGAGAGAAGCAATTTACAGAGTTCTGTAGCATGGGAGTAGAAATGCGCAATGCGTGTTGTCTGTATCTTCACTGTAGGACACGCAGTGTTCGGGAGTTCTGTAAGCTGGGTGTGGAGAAATGCAGTTTCTGGGAGCTGTGTATCCGGTGTGCAGAGAGAACCAGTTTCCAAGAGTTCTGTAGCCTGGGTGTAGAATGCAGCAGTTTACAGAGTTTTGTAGTGTGGGAGTAGCAACACGCAATATGAGGGTTTTTTTATAACCTGAGTGTGGGAGACGCAGCTTATTGGCATTCTGTAAGCTGGGTGAAGGGAAATGCAGTTTACAGGAGTTCTGTAGCCTGGGTGTAGAGAGAAGCAGTTTAGAAACATCTGTAGCCCGGGAGAATGCCTTCGCAATATGAAGGAAACCTGTAATCTGAGCGTAGCAGTCGTAGCTTACAGCATTTCTCTATCCCTGCTCTAGAGAGAAGCAGTTTACAAGAGTTCTGTAGGCTGTGTGTAGAGCGAAGCACTTTAGAGATTTCTGTAGAGTGGGAGTTACATTACGCAATATGCAGGTTTTCTATAACCTGAGTTTGGGAGAAGCAGCTAACGGGCGTTCTGTAAGCTGGATGAAGGCAAATGCAGTTTAGGGAAGTTCTATATTCTGTGTGCGGAGAGAAGCACTTTACAAGAGTTGTGCAGCCTGGGAGTAGACACTCGCAATATTCGGGATATCTGTAGCCTGAGTGTAGCAGACGCAGCTTACAAGATTTCTCTCTCCTTGGTCTAGAGGGAAGCAGTGTACAAGAGTTCTGTAGCCAGAGTGTAGAAATAAGCAGCATACAGAGTTCTGTAGCATGGGAGTAGCAATATGCAACACGAGGGATATCCAGAACCCGACTGTGGGAGTCGCAGCTTACGGACGATCTGTTACATGGGTGAATGGAAAAGCATTTTCCGGGAGTTGTGTAACTTGTGTGTAGAGAGAAGCAGTTTACAAGAGTTCTGTAGGCGGGGTGTAGAGTGAAGCACTTTAGAGATTTCTGTAGAGTGGGAGTAACAACACACAATATGAGTGCTTTTTATAACCTGAGTTTAGGAGAAGTAGCGAACGGGCGTTCTGTAAGCTGGATGAAGGCAAATGCAGTTAGGGAAGTTCTATATTCTGTGTGCGGAGAGAAGCACTTTACAAGAGTCGTGCAGCCTGGGAGTAGACAGTCGCAATATTCGGGATATCTGTAGCCTGAGTGTAGCAGACGCAGCTTACAGGATTTCTCTCTCCTTGGTCTAGAGGGAAGCAGTTTCCAAGAGTTCTGTAGCCTGAGTGTAGAAATAAGCAGTATAGAGAGTTCTGTAGCATGGGAGTAGCAATATGCAACACGAGGGATGTCCAGAACCCGAGTGTGGGAGTCGCAGCTTATGGACTGACTATCTGTTACATGCGTGAAGGGAAATGCATTTACCGGGAGTTGTGTTACTTGTGTGTAGAGAGAAGCAGTATCAAGAGTTCTGTAGCCTGGGAATAGGCACTCGCAATATACAGGATTTCAGTAACCAGGTTGTAGAGGGAAGCACTTCACAGAGTATCTGTATGCTGGGTGTCGAGAGAAGCAATTTACAGAGTTCTGTAGCATGGGAGTAGAAATGCGCAATGCGTGTTGTCTGTATCTTCACTGTAGGACACGCAGTGTTCGGGAGTTCTGTAAGCTGGGTGTGGAGAAATGCAGTTTCTGGGAGCTGTGTATCCGGTGTGCAGAGAGAACCAGTTTCCAAGAGTTCTGTAGCCTGGGTGTAGAATGAAGCAGTTTACAGAGTTTTGTAGTGTGGGAGTAGCAACACGCAATATGAGGGTTTTTTTATAACCTGAGTGTGGGAGACGCAGCTTATTGGCATTCTGTAAGCTGGGTGAAGGGAAATGCAGTTTACAGGAGTTCTGTAGCCTGGGTGTAGAGAGAAGCAGTTTAGAAACATCTGTAGCCCGGGAGAATGCCTTCGCAATATGAAGGAAACCTGTAATCTGAGCGTAGCAGTCGTAGCTTACAGCATTTCTCTATCCCTGCTCTAGAGAGAAGCAGTTTACAAGAGTTCTGTAGGCTGTGTGTAGAGCGAAGCACTTTAGAGATTTCTGTAGAGTGGGAGTTACATTACGCAATATGCAGGTTTTCTATAACCTGAGTTTGGGAGAAGCAGCTAACGGGCGTTCTGTAAGCTGGATGAAGGCAAATGCAGTTTAGGGAAGTTCTATATTCTGTGTGCGGAGAGAAGCACTTTACAAGAGTTGTGCAGCCTGGGAGTAGACACTCGCAATATTCGGGATATCTGTAGCCTGAGTGTAGCAGACGCAGCTTACAAGATTTCTCTCTCCTTGGTCTAGAGGGAAGCAGTGTACAAGAGTTCTGTAGCCTGAGTGTAGAAATAAGCAGCATACAGAGTTCTGTAGCATGGGAATAGCAATATGCAACACGAGGGATATCCAGAACCCGATTGTGGGAGTCGCAGCTTATGGACTGACTATCTGTTACATGCGTGAAGGGAAATGCATTTACCGGGAGTTGTGTTACTTGTGTGTAGAGAGAAGCAGTATCAAGAGTTCTGTAGCCTGGGAATAGGCACTCGCAATATACAGGATTTCAGTAACCAGGTTGTAGAGGGAAGCACTTCACAGAGTATCTGTATGCTGGGTGTCGAGAGAAGCAATTTACAGAGTTCTGTAGCATGGGAGTAGAAATGCGCAATGTGTGTTGTCTGTATCTTCACTGTAGGACACGCAGTGTTCGGGAGTTCTGTAAGCTGGGTGTGGAGAAATGCAGTTTCTGGGAGCTGTGTATCCGGTGTGCAGAGAGAACCAGTTTCCAAGAGTTCTGTAGCCTGGGTGTAGAATGAAGCAGTTTACAGAGTTTTGTAGTGTGGGAGTAGCAACACGCAATATGAGGGTTTTTTTATAACCTGAGTGTGGGAGACGCAGCTTATTGGCATTCTGTAAGCTGGGTGAAGGGAAATGCAGTTTACAGGAGTTCTGTAGCCTGGGTGTAGAGAGAAGCAGTTTAGAAACATCTGTAGCCCGGGAGAATGCCTTCGCAATATGAAGGAAACCTGTAATCTGAGCGTAGCAGTCGTAGCTTACAGCATTTCTCTATCCCTGCTCTAGAGAGAAGCAGTTTACAAGAGTTCTGTAGGCTGTGTGTAGAGCGAAGCACTTTAGAGATTTCTGTAGAGTGGGAGTTACATTACGCAATATGCAGGTTTTCTATAACCTGAGTTTGGGAGAAGCAGCTAACGGGCGTTCTGTAAGCTGGATGAAGGCAAATGCAGTTTAGGGAAGTTCTATATTCTGTGTGCGGAGAGAAGCACTTTACAAGAGTTGTGCAGCCTGGGAGTAGACACTCGCAATATTCGGGATATCTGTAGCCTGAGTGTAGCAGACGCAGCTTACAAGATTTCTCTCTCCTTGGTCTAGAGGGAAGCAGTTTCCAAGAGTTCTGTAGCCTGAGTGTAGAAATAAGCAGCATACAGAGTTCTGTAGCATGGGAGTAGCAATATGCAACACGAGGGATATCCAGAACCCGATTGTGGGAGTCGCAGCTTACGGACGATCTGTTACATGGGTGAATGGAAAAGCATTTTCCGGGAGTTGTGTAACTTGTGTGTAGAGAGAAGCAGTTTACAAGAGTTCTGTAGGCGGGGTGTAGAGCGAAGCACTTTAGAGATTTCTGTAGAGTGGGAGTTACATTACGCAATATGCAGGTTTTCTATAACCTGAGTTTAGGAGAAGCAGCTAACGGGCGTTCTGTAAGCTGGATGAAGGCAAATGCAGTTTAGGGAAGTTCTATATTCTGTGTGCGGAGAGAAGCACTTTACAAGAGTTGTGCAGCCTGGGAGTAGACAGTCGCAATATTCGGGATATCTGTAGCCTGAGTGTAGCAGACGCAGCTTACAAGATTTCTCTCTCCTTGGTCTAGAGGGAAGCAGTGTACAAGAGTTCTG
Source organism: Oryctolagus cuniculus (assembly GCF_051225735.1). Classification (NCBI taxonomy): domain Eukaryota; kingdom Metazoa; phylum Chordata; class Mammalia; order Lagomorpha; family Leporidae; genus Oryctolagus; species Oryctolagus cuniculus. Next base: position 130,537,771 of record NC_142869.1, on the reverse strand, counting down.
TAGCCTGAGTGTAGAAATAAGCAGCATACAGAGTTCTGTAGCATGGGAATAGCAATATGCAACACGAGGGATGTCCAGAACCCGATTGTGGGAGTCGCAGCTTATGGACTGACTATCTGTTACATGCGTGAAGGGAAATGCATTTACCGGGAGTTGTGTTACTTGTGTGTAGAGAGAAGCAGTATCAAGAGTTCTGTAGCCTGGGAATAGGCACTCGCAATATACAGGATTTCAGTAACCAGGTTGTAGAGGGAAGCACTTCACAGAGTATCTGTATGCTGGGTGTCGAGAGAAGCAATTTACAGAGTTCTGTAGCATGGGAGTAGAAATGCGCAATGCGTGTTGTCTGTATCTTCACTGTAGGACACGCAGTGTTCGGGAGTTCTGTAAGCTGGGTGTGGAGAAATGCAGTTTCTGGGAGCTGTGTATCCGGTGTGCAGAGAGAACCAGTTTCCAAGAGTTCTGTAGCCTGGGTGTAGAATGCAGCAGTTTACAGAGTTTTGTAGTGTGGGAGTAGCAACACGCAATATGAGGGTTTTTTTATAACCTGAGTGTGGGAGACGCAGCTTATTGGCATTCTGTAAGCTGGGTGAAGGGAAATGCAGTTTACAGGAGTTCTGTAGCCTGGGTGTAGAGAGAAGCAGTTTAGAAACATCTGTAGCGCGGGAGAATGCCTTCGCAATATGAAGGAAACCTGTAATCTGAGCGTAGCAGTCGTAGCTTACAGCATTTCTCTATCCCTGCTCTAGAGAGAAGCAGTTTACAAGAGTTCTGTAGGCTGTGTGTAGAGCGAAGCACTTTAGAGATTTCTGTAGAGTGGGAGTTACATTACGCAATATGCAGGTTTTCTATAACCTGAGTTTGGGAGAAGCAGCTAACGGGCGTTCTGTAAGCTGGATGAAGGCAAATGCAGTTTAGGGAAGTTCTATATTCTGTGTGCGGAGAGAAGCACTTTACAAGAGTTGTGCAGCCTGGGAGTAGACAGTCGCAATATTCGGGATATCTGTAGCCTGAGTGTAGCAGACGCAGCTTACAAGATTTCTCTCTCCTTGGTCTAGAGGGAAACAGTTTCCAAGAGTTCTGTAGCCTGAGTGTAGAAATAAGCAGCATACAGAGTTCTGTAGCATGGGAGTAGCAATATGCAACACGAGGGATATCCAGAACCCGATTGTGGGAGTCGCAGCTTACGGACGATCTGTTCCATGGGTGAATGGAAAAGCATTTTCCGGGAGTTGTGTAACTTGTGTGTAGAGAGAAGCAGTTTACAAGAGTTCTGTAGGCGGGGTGTAGAGTGAAGCACTTTAGAGATTTCTGTAGAGTGGGAGTAACAACACACAATATGAGTGCTTTTTATAACCTGAGTTTAGGAGAAGTAGCGAACGGGCGTTCTGTAAGCTGGATGAAGGCAAATGCAGTTAGGGAAGTTCTATATTCTGTGTGCGGAGAGAAGCACTTTACAAGAGTCGTGCAGCCTGGGAGTAGACAGTCGCAATATTCGGGATATCTGTAGCCTGAGTGTAGCAGATGCAGCTTACAGGATTTCTCTCTCCTTGGTCTAGAGGGAAGCAGTTTCCAAGAGTTCTGTAGCCTGAGTGTAGAAATAAGCAGTATAGAGAGTTCTGTAGCATGGGAGTAGCAATATGCAACACGAGGGATGTCCAGAACCCAAGTGTGGGAGTCGCAGCTTATGGACTGACTATCTGTTACATGCGTGAAGGGAAATGCATTTACCGGGAGTTGTGTTACTTGTGTGTAGAGAGAAGCAGTATCAAGAGTTCTGTAGCCTGGGAATAGGCACTCGCAATATACAGGATTTCAGTAACCAGGTTGTAGAGGGAAGCACTTCACAGAGTATCTGTATGCTGGGTGTCGAGAGAAGCAATTTACAGAGTTCTGTAGCATGGGAGTAGAAATGCGCAATGCGTGTTGTCTGTATCTTCACTGTAGGACACGCAGTGTTCGGGAGTTCTGTAAGCTGGGTGTGGAGAAATGCAGTTTCTGGGAGCTGTGTATCCGGTGTGCAGAGAGAACCAGTTTCCAAGAGTTCTGTAGCCTGGGTGTAGAATGCAGCAGTTTACAGAGTTTTGTAGTGTGGGAGTAGCAACACGCAATATGAGGGTTTTTTTATAACCTGAGTGTGGGAGACGCAGCTTATTGGCATTCTGTAAGCTGGGTGAAGGGAAATGCAGTTTACAGGAGTTCTGTAGCCTGGGTGTAGAGAGAAGCAGTTTAGAAACATCTGTAGCCCGGGAGAATGCCTTCGCAATATGAAGGAAACCTGTAATCTGAGCGTAGCAGTCGTAGCTTACAGCATTTCTCTATCCCTGCTCTAGAGAGAAGCAGTTTACAAGAGTTCTGTAGGCTGTGTGTAGAGCGAAGCACTTTAGAGATTTCTGTAGAGTGGGAGTTACATTACGCAATATGCAGGTTTTCTATAACCTGAGTTTGGGAGAAGCAGCTAACGGGCGTTCTGTAAGCTGGATGAAGGCAAATGCAGTTTAGGGAAGTTCTATATTCTGTGTGCGGAGAGAAGCACTTTACAAGAGTTGTGCAGCCTGGGAGTAGACACTCGCAATATTCGGGATATCTGTAGCCTGAGTGTAGCAGACGCAGCTTACAAGATTTCTCTCTCCTTGGTCTAGAGGGAAGCAGTGTACAAGAGTTCTGTAGCCTGAGTGTAGAAATAAGCAGCATACAGAGTTCTGTAGCATGGGAGTAGCAATATGCAACACGAGGGATATCCAGAACCCGATTGTGGGAGTCGCAGCTTACGGACGATCTGTTACATGGGTGAATGGAAAAGCATTTTCCGGGAGTTGTGTAACTTGTGTGTAGAGAGAAGCAGTTTACAAGAGTTCTGTAGGCTGGGTGTAGAGTGAAGCACTTTAGAGATTTCTGTAGAGTGGGAGTAACAACACCCAATATGAGTGCTTTTTATAACCTGAGTTTAGGAGAAGTAGCGAACGGGCGTTCTGTAAGCTGGATGAAGGCAAATGCAGTTAGGGAAGTTCTATATTCTGTGTGCGGAGAGAAGCACTTTACAAGAGTCGTGCAGCCTGGGAGTAGACAGTCGCAATATTCGGGATATCTGTAGCCTGAGTGTAGCAGACGCAGCTTACAGGATTTCTCTCTCCTTGGTCTAGAGGGAAGCAGTTTCCAAGAGTTCTGTAGCCTGAGTGTAGAAATAAGCAGTATAGAGAGTTCTGTAGCATGGGAGTAGCAATATGCAACACGAGGGATGTCCAGAACCCGAGTGTGGGAGTCGCAGCTTGTGGACTGACTATCTGTTACATGCGTGAAGGGAAATGCATTTACCGGGAGTTGTGTTACTTGTGTGTAGAGAGAAGCAGTATCAAGAGTTCTGTAGCCTGGGAATAGGCACTCGCAATATACAGGATTTCAGTAACCAGGTTGTAGAGGGAAGCACTTCACAGAGTATCTGTATGCTGGGTGTCGAGAGAAGCAATTTACAGAGTTCTGTAGCATGGGAGTAGAAATGCGCAATGCGTGTTGTCTGTATCTTCACTGTAGGACACGCAGTGTTCGGGAGTTCTGTAAGCTGGGTGTGGAGAAATGCAGTTTCTGGGAGCTGTGTATCCGGTGTGCAGAGAGAACCAGTTTCCAAGAGTTCTGTAGCCTGGGTGTAGAATGAAGCAGTTTACAGAGTTTTGTAGTGTGGGAGTAGCAACACGCAATATGAGGGTTTTTTATAACCTGAGTGTGGGAGACGCAGCTTATTGGCATTCTGTAAGCTGGGTGAAGGGAAATGCAGTTTACAGGAGTTCTGTAGCCTGGGTGTAGAGAGAAGCAGTTTAGAAACATCTGTAGCCCGGGAGAATGCCTTCGCAATATGAAGGAAACCTGTAATCTGAGCGTAGCAGTCGTAGCTTACAGCATTTCTCTATCCCTGCTCTAGAGAGAAGCAGTTTACAAGAGTTCTGTAGGCTGTGTGTAGAGCGAAGCACTTTAGAGATTTCTGTAGAGTGGGAGTTACATTACGCAATATGCAGGTTTTCTATAACCTGAGTTTGGGAGAAGCAGCTAACGGGCGTTCTGTAAGCTGGATGAAGGCAAATGCAGTTTAGGGAAGTTCTATATTCTGTGTGCGGAGAGAAGCACTTTACAAGAGTTGTGCAGCCTGGGAGTAGACAGTCGCAATATTCGGGATATCTGTAGCCTGAGTGTAGCAGACGCAGCTTACAAGATTTCTCTCTCCTTGGTCTAGAGGGAAGCAGTGTACAAGAGTTCTGTAGCCTGAGTGTAGAAATAAGCAGCATACAGAGTTCTGTAGCATGGGAGTAGCAATATGCAACACGAGGGATATCCAGAACCCGATTGTGGGAGTCGCAGCTTACGGACGATCTGTTACATGGGTGAATGGAAAAGCATTTTCCGGGAGTTGTGTAACTTGTGTGTAGAGAGAAGCAGTTTACAAGAGTTCTGTAGGCGGGGTGTAGAGTGAAGCACTTTAGAGATTTCTGTAGAGTGGGAGTAACAACACACAATATGAGTGCTTTTTATAACCTGAGTTTAGGAGAAGTAGCGAACGGGCGTTCTGTAAGCTGGATGAAGGCAAATGCAGTTAGGGAAGTTCTATATTCTGTGTGCGGAGAGAAGCACTTTACAAGAGTCGTGCAGCCTGGGAGTAGACAGTCGCAATATTCGGGATATCTGTAGCCTGAGTGTAGCAGACGCAGCTTACAGGATTTCTCTCTCCTTGGTCTAGAGGGAAGCAGTTTCCATGAGTTCTGTAGCCTGAGTGTAGAAATAAGCAGTATAGAGAGTTCTGTAGCATGGGAGTAGCAATATGCAACACGAGGGATGTCCAGAACCCGAGTGTGGGAGTCGCAGCTTATGGACTGACTATCTGTTACATGCGTGAAGGGAAATGCATTTACCGGGAGTTGTGTTACTTGTGTGTAGAGAGAAGCAGTATCAAGAGTTCTGTAGCCTGGGAATAGGCACTCGCAATATACAGGATTTCAGTAACCAGGTTGTAGAGGGAAGCACTTCACAGAGTATCTGTATGCTGGGTGTCGAGAGAAGCAATTTACAGAGTTCTGTAGCATGGGAGTAGAAATGCGCAATGCGTGTTGTCTGTATCTTCACTGTAGGACACGCAGTGTTCGGGAGTTCTGTAAGCTGGGTGTGGAGAAATGCAGTTTCTGGGAGCTGTGTATCCGGTGTGCAGAGAGATCCAGTTTCCAAGAGTTCTGTAGCCTGGGTGTAGAATGAAGCAGTTTACAGAGTTTTGTAGTGTGGGAGTAGCAACACGCAATATGAGGGTTTTTTTATAACCTGAGTGTGGGAGACGCAGCTTATTGGCATTCTGTAAGCTGGGTGAAGGGAAATGCAGTTTACAGGAGTTCTGTAGCCTGGGTGTAGAGAGAAGCAGTTTAGAAACATCTGTAGCCCGGGAGAATGCCTTCGCAATATGAAGGAAACCTGTAATCTGAGCGTAGCAGTCGTAGCTTACAGCATTTCTCTATCCCTGCTCTAGAGAGAAGCAGTTTACAAGAGTTCTGTAGGCTGTGTGTAGAGCGAAGCACTTTAGAGATTTCTGTAGAGTGGGAGTTACATTACGCAATATGCAGGTTTTCTATAACCTGAGTTTGGGAGAAGCAGCTAACGGGCGTTCTGTAAGCTGGATGAAGGCAAATGCAGTTTAGGGAAGTTCTATATTCTGTGTGCGGAGAGAAGCACTTTACAAGAGTCGTGCAGCCTGGGAGTAGACAGTCGCAATATTCGGGATATCTGTAGCCTGAGTGTAGCAGACGCAGCTTACAGGATTTCTCTCTCCTTGGTCTAGAGGGAAGCAGTTTCCAAGAGTTCTGTAGCCTGAGTGTAGAAATAAGCAGCATACAGAGTTCTGTAGCATGGGAGTAGCAATATGCAACACGAGGGATATCCAGAACCCGATTGTGGGAGTCGCAGCTTACGGACGATCTGTTACATGGGTGAATGGAAAAGCATTTTCCGGGAGTTGTGTAACTTGTGTGTAGAGAGAAGCAGTTTACAAGAGTTCTGTAGGCGGGGTGTAGAGTGAAGCACTTTAGAGATTTCTGTAGAGTGGGAGTAACAACACCCAATATGAGTGCTTTTTATAACCTGAGTTTAGGAGAAGTAGCGAACGGGCGTTCTGTAAGCTGGATGAAGGCAAATGCAGTTAGGGAAGTTCTATATTCTGTGTGCGGAGAGAAGCACTTTACAAGAGTCGTGCAGCCTGGGAGTAGACAGTCGCAATATTCGGGATATCTGTAGCCTGAGTGTAGCAGACGCAGCTTACAGGATTTCTCTCTCCTTGGTCTAGAGGGAAGCAGTTTCCAAGAGTTCTGTAGCCTGAGTGTAGAAATAAGCAGTATAGAGAGTTCTGTAGCATGGGAGTAGCAATATGCAACACGAGGGATGTCCAGAACCCGAGTGTGGGAGTCGCAGCTTATGGACTGACTATCTGTTACATGCGTGAAGGGAAATGCATTTACCGGGAGTTGTGTTACTTGTGTGTAGAGAGAAGCAGTATCAAGAGTTCTGTAGCCTGGGAATAGGCACTCGCAATATACAGGATTTCAGTAACCAGGTTGTAGAGGGAAGCACTTCACAGAGTATCTGTATGCTGGGTGTCGAGAGAAGCAATTTACAGAGTTCTGTAGCATGGGAGTAGAAATGCGCAATGCGTGTTGTCTGTATCTTCACTGTAGGACACGCAGTGTTCGGGAGTTCTGTAAGCTGGGTGTGGAGAAATGCAGTTTCTGGGAGCTGTGTATCCGGTGTGCAGAGAGAACCAGTTTCCAAGAGTTCTGTAGCCTGGGTGTAGAATGAAGCAGTTTACAGAGTTTTGTAGTGTGGGAGTAGCAACACGCAATATGAGGGTTTTTTTATAACCTGAGTGTGGGAGACGCAGCTTATTGGCATTCTGTAAGCTGGGTGAAGGGAAATGCAGTTTACAGGAGTTCTGTAGCCTGGGTGTAGAGAGAAGCAGTTTAGAAACATCTGTAGCCCGGGAGAATGCCTTCGCAATATGAAGGAAACCTGTAATCTGAGCGTAGCAGTCGTAGCTTACAGCATTTCTCTATCCCTGCTCTAGAGAGAAGCAGTTTACAAGAGTTCTGTAGGCTGTGTGTAGAGCGAAGCACTTTAGAGATTTCTGTAGAGTGGGAGTTACATTACGCAATATGCAGGTTTTCTATAACCTGAGTTTGGGAGAAGCAGCTAACGGGCGTTCTGTAAGCTGGATGAAGGCAAATGCAGTTTAGGGAAGTTCTATATTCTGTGTGCGGAGAGAAGCACTTTACAAGAGTCGTGCAGCCTGGGAGTAGACAGTCGCAATATTCGGGATATCTGTAGCCTGAGTGTAGCAGACGCAGCTTACAGGATTTCTCTCTCCTTGGTCTAGAGGGAAGCAGTTTCCAAGAGTTCTGTAGCCTGAGTGTAGAAATAAGCAGCATACAGAGTTCTGTAGCATGGGAGTAGCAATATGCAACACGAGGGATATCCAGAACCCGATTGTGGGAGTCGCAGCTTACGGACGATCTGTTACATGGGTGAATGGAAAAGCATTTTCCGGGAGTTGTGTAACTTGTGTGTAGAGAGAAGCAGTTTACAAGAGTTCTGTAGGCGGGGTGTAGAGTGAAGCACTTTAGAGATTTCTGTAGAGTGGGAGTAACAACACCCAATATGAGTGCTTTTTATAACCTGAGTTTAGGAGAAGTAGCGAACGGGCGTTCTGTAAGCTGGATGAAGGCAAATGCAGTTAGGGAAGTTCTATATTCTGTGTGCGGAGAGAAGCACTTTACAAGAGTCGTGCAGCCTGGGAGTAGACAGTCGCAATATTCGGGATATCTGTAGCCTGAGTGTAGCAGACGCAGCTTACAGGATTTCTCTCTCCTTGGTCTAGAGGGAAGCAGTTTCCAAGAGTTCTGTAGCCTGAGTGTAGAAATAAGCAGTATAGAGAGTTCTGTAGCATGGGAGTAGCAATATGCAACACGAGGGATGTCCAGAACCCGAGTGTGGGAGTCGCAGCTTATGGACTGACTATCTGTTACATGCGTGAAGGGAAATGCATTTACCGGGAGTTGTGTTACTTGTGTGTAGAGAGAAGCAGTATCAAGAGTTCTGTAGCCTGGGAATAGGCACTCGCAATATACAGGATTTCAGTAACCAGGTTGTAGAGGGAAGCACTTCACAGAGTATCTGTATGCTGGGTGTCGAGAGAAGCAATTTACAGAGTTCTGTAGCATGGGAGTAGAAATGCGCAATGCGTGTTGTCTGTATCTTCACTGTAGGACACGCAGTGTTCGGGAGTTCTGTAAGCTGGGTGTGGAGAAATGCAGTTTCTGGGAGCTGTGTATCCGGTGTGCAGAGAGAACCAGTTTCCAAGAGTTCTGTAGCCTGGGTGTAGAATGAAGCAGTTTACAGAGTTTTGTAGTGTGGGAGTAGCAACACGCAATATGAGGGTTTTTTTATAACCTGAGTGTGGGAGACGCAGCTTATTGGCATTCTGTAAGCTGGGTGAAGGGAAATGCAGTTTACAGGAGTTCTGTAGCCTGGGTGTAGAGAGAAGCAGTTTAGAAACATCTGTAGCCCGGGAGAATGCCTTCGCAATATGAAGGAAACCTGTAATCTGAGCGTAGCAGTTGTAGCTTACAGCATTTCTCTATCCCTGCTCTAGAGAGAAGCAGTTTACAAGAGTTCTGTAGGCTGTGTGTAGAGCGAAGCACTTTAGAGATTTCTGTAGAGTGGGAGTTACATTACGCAATATGCAGGTTTTCTATAACCTGAGTTTGGGAGAAGCAGCTAACGGGCGTTCTGTAAGCTGGATGAAGGCAAATGCAGTTTAGGGAAGTTCTATATTCTGTGTGCGGAGAGAAGCACTTTACAAGAGTTGTGCAGCCTGGGAGTAGACAGTCGCAATATTCGGGATATCTGTAGCCTGAGTGTAGCAGACGCAGCTTACAAGATTTCTCTCTCCTTGGTCTAGAGGGAAGCAGTGTACAAGAGTTCTGTAGCCTGAGTGTAGAAATAAGCAGCATACAGAGTTCTGTAGCATGGGAGTAGCAATATGCAACACGAGGGATATCCAGAACCCGATTGTGGGAGTCGCAGCTTACGGACGATCTGTTCCATGGGTGAATGGAAAAGCATTTTCCGGGAGTTGTGTAACTTGTGTGTAGAGAGAAGCAGTTTACAAGAGTTCTGTAGGCGGGGTGTAGAGTGAAGCACTTTAGAGATTTCTGTAGAGTGGGAGTAACAACACACAATATGAGTGCTTTTTATAACCTGAGTTTAGGAGAAGTAGCGAACGGGCGTTCTGTAAGCTGGATGAAGGCAAATGCAGTTAGGGAAGTTCTATATTCTGTGTGCGGAGAGAAGCACTTTACAAGAGTCGTGCAGCCTGGGAGTAGACAGTCGCAATATTCGGGATATCTGTAGCCTGAGTGTAGCAGACGCAGCTTACAGGATTTCTCTCTCCTTGGTCTAGAGGGAAGCAGTTTCCAAGAGTTCTGTAGCCTGAGTGTAGAAATAAGCAGTATAGAGAGTTCTGTAGCATGGGAGTAGCAATATGCAACACGAGGGATGTCCAGAACCCGAGTGTGGGAGTCGCAGCTTATGGACTGACTATCTGTTACATGCGTGAAGGGAAATGCATTTACCGGGAGTTGTGTTACTTGTGTGTAGAGAGAAGCAGTATCAAGAGTTCTGTAGCCTGGGAATAGGCACTCGCAATATACAGGATTTCAGTAACCAGGTTGTAGAGGGAAGCACTTCACAGAGTATCTGTATGCTGGGTGTCGAGAGAAGCAATTTACAGAGTTCTGTAGCATGGGAGTAGAAATGCGCAATGCGTGTTGTCTGTATCTTCACTGTAGGACACGCAGTGTTCGGGAGTTCTGTAAGCTGGGTGTGGAGAAATGCAGTTTCTGGGAGCTGTGTATCCGGTGTGCAGAGAGAACCAGTTTCCAAGAGTTCTGTAGCCTGGGTGTAGAATGAAGCAGTTTACAGAGTTTTGTAGTGTGGGAGTAGCAACACGCAATATGAGGGTTTTTTTATAACCTGAGTGTGGGAGACGCAGCTTATTGGCATTCTGTAAGCTGGGTGAAGGGAAATGCAGTTTACAGGAGTTCTGTAGCCTGGGTGTAGAGAGAAGCAGTTTAGAAACATCTGTAGCCCGGGAGAATGCCTTCGCAATATGAAGGAAACCTGTAATCTGAGCGTAGCAGTCGTAGCTTACAGCATTTCTCTATCCCTGCTCTAGAGAGAAGCAGTTTACAAGAGTTCTGTAGGCTGTGTGTAGAGCGAAGCACTTTAGAGATTTCTGTAGAGTGGGAGTTACATTACGCAATATGCAGGTTTTCTATAACCTGAGTTTGGGAGAAGCAGCTAACGGGCGTTCTGTAAGCTGGATGAAGGCAAATGCAGTTTAGGGAAGTTCTATATTCTGTGTGCGGAGAGAAGCACTTTACAAGAGTTATGCAGCCTGGGAGTAGACACTCGCAATATTCGGGATATCTGTAGCCTGAGTGTAGCAGACGCAGCTTACAAGATTTCTCTCTCCTTGGTCTAGAGGGAAGCAGTGTACAAGAGTTCTGTAGCCTGAGTGTAGAAATAAGCAGCATACAGAGTTCTGTAGCATGGGAGTAGCAATATGCAACACGAGGGATATCCAGAACCCGACTGTGGGAGTCGCAGCTTACGGACGATCTGTTACATGGGTGAATGGAAAAGCATTTTGCGGGAGTTGTGTAACTTGTGTGTAGAGAGAAGCAGTTTACAAGAGTTCTGTAGGCTGGGTGTAGAGTGAAGCACTTTAGAGATTTCTGTAGAGTGGGAGTAACAACACACAATATGAGTGCTTTTTATAACCTGAGTTTAGGAGAAGTAGCGAACGGGCGTTCTGTAAGCTGGATGAAGGCAAATGCAGTTAGGGAAGTTCTATATTCTGTGTGCGGAGAGAAGCACTTTACAAGAGTCGTGCAGCCTGGGAGTAGACAGTCGCAATATTCGGGATATCTGTAGCCTGAGTGTAGCAGACGCAGCTTACAGGATTTCTCTCTCCTTGGTCTAGAGGGAAGCAGTTTCCAAGAGTTCTGTAGCCTGAGTGTAGAAATAAGCAGTATAGAGAGTTCTGTAGCATGGGAGTAGCAATATGCAACACGAGGGATGTCCAGAACCCGAGTGTGGGAGTCGCAGCTTATGGACTGACTATCTGTTACATGCGTGAAGGGAAATGCATTTACCGGGAGTTGTGTTACTTGTGTGTAGAGAGAAGCAGTATCAAGAGTTCTGTAGCCTGGGAATAGGCACTCGCAATATACAGGATTTCAGTAACCAGGTTGTAGAGGGAAGCACTTCACAGAGTATCTGTATGCTGGGTGTCGAGAGAAGCAATTTACAGAGTTCTGTAGCATGGGAGTAGAAATGCGCAATGCGTGTTGTCTGTATCTTCACTGTAGGACACGCAGTGTTCGGGAGTTCTGTAAGCTGGGTGTGGAGAAATGCAGTTTCTGGGAGCTGTGTATCCGGTGTGCAGAGAGAACCAGTTTCCAAGAGTTCTGTAGCCTGGGTGTAGAATGCAGCAGTTTACAGAGTTTTGTAGTGTGGGAGTAGCAACACGCAATATGAGGGTTTTTTAATAACCTGAGTGTGGGAGACGCAGCTTATTGGCATTCTGTAAGCTGGGTGAAGGGAAATGCAGTTTACAGGAGTTCTGTAGCCTGGGTGTAGAGAGAAGCAGTTTAGAAACATCTGTAGCCCGGGAGAATGCCTTCGCAATATGAAGGAAACCTGTAATCTGAGCGTAGCAGTCGTAGCTTACAGCATTTCTCTATCCCTGCTCTAGAGAGAAGCAGTTTACAAGAGTTCTGTAGGCTGTGTGTAGAGCGAAGCACTTTAGAGATTTCTGTAGAGTGGGAGTTACATTACGCAATATGCAGGTTTTCTATAACCTGAGTTTGGGAGAAGCAGCTAACGGGCGTTCTGTAAGCTGGATGAAGGCAAATGCAGTTTAGGGAAGTTCTATATTCTGTGTGCGGAGAGAAGCACTTTACAAGAGTTATGCAGCCTGGGAGTAGACAGTCGCAATATTCGGGATATCTGTAGCCTGAGTGTAGCAGACGCAGCTTACAAGATTTCTCTCTCCTTGGTCTAGAGGGAAGCAGTGTACAAGAGTTCTGTAGCCTGAGTGTAGAAATAAGCAGCATACAGAGTTCTGTAGCATGGGAGTAGCAATATGCAACACGAGGGATATCCAGAACCCGACTGTGGGAGTCGCAGCTTACGGACGATCTGTTACATGGGTGAATGGAAAAGCATTTTCCGGGAGTTGTGTAACTTGTGTGTAGAGAGAAGCAGTTTACAAGAGTTCTGTAGGCTGGGTGTAGAGTGAAGCACTTTAGAGATTTCTGTAGAGTGGGAGTAACAACACACAATATGAGTGCTTTTTATAACCTGAGTTTAGGAGAAGTAGCGAACGGGCGTTCTGTAAGCTGGATGAAGGCAAATGCAGTTAGGGAAGTTCTATATTCTGTGTGCGGAGAGAAGCACTTTACAAGAGTCGTGCAGCCTGGGAGTAGACACTCGCAATATTCGGGATATCTGTAGCCTGAGTGTAGCAGACGCAGCTTACAGGATTTCTCTCTCCTTGGTCTAGAGGGAAGCAGTTTCCAAGAGTTCTGTAGCCTGAGTGTAGAAATAAGCAGTATAGAGAGTTCTGTAGCATGGGAGTAGCAATATGCAACACGAGGGATGTCCAGAACCCGAGTGTGGGAGTCGCAGCTTATGGACTGACTATCTGTTACATGCGTGAAGGGAAATGCATTTACCGGGAGTTGTGTTACTTGTGTGTAGAGAGAAGCAGTATCAAGAGTTCTGTAGCCTGGGAATAGGCACTCGCAATATACAGGATTTCAGTAACCAGGTTGTAGAGGGAAGCACTTCACAGAGTATCTGTATGCTGGGTGTCGAGAGAAGCAATTTACAGAGTTCTGTAGCATGGGAGTAGAAATGCGCAATGCGTGTTGTCTGTATCTTCACTGTAGGACACGCAGTGTTCGGGAGTTCTGTAAGCTGGGTGTGGAGAAATGCAGTTTCTGGGAGCTGTGTATCCGGTGTGCAGAGAGAACCAGTTTCCAAGAGTTCTGTAGCCTGGGTGTAGAATGCAGCAGTTTACAGAGTTTTGTAGTGTGGGAGTAGCAACACGCAATATGAGGGTTTCTTTATAACCTGAGTGTGGGAGACGCAGCTTATTGGCATTCTGTAAGCTGGGTGAAGGGAAATGCAGTTTACAGGAGTTCTGTAGCCTGGGTGTAGAGAGAAGCAGTTTAGAAACATCTGTAGCCCGGGAGAATGCCTTCGCAATATGAAGGAAACCTGTAATCTGAGCGTAGCAGTCGTAGCTTACAGCATTTCTCTATCCCTGCTCTAGAGAGAAGCAGTTTACAAGAGTTCTGTAGGCTGTGTGTAGAGCGAAGCACTTTAGAGATTTCTGTAGAGTGGGAGTTACATTACGCAATATGCAGGTTTTCTATAACCTGAGTTTGGGAGAAGCAGCTAACGGGCGTTCTGTAAGCTGGATGAAGGCAAATGCAGTTTAGGGAAGTTCTATATTCTGTGTGCGGAGAGAAGCACTTTACAAGAGTCGTGCAGCCTGGGAGTAGACAGTCGCAATATTCGGGATATCTGTAGCCTGAGTGTAGCAGACGCAGCTTACAAGATTTCTCTCTCCTTGGTCTAGAGGGAAGCAGTGTACAAGAGTTCTGTAGCCTGAGTGTAGAAATAAGCAGCATACAGAGTTCTGTAGCATGGGAGTAGCAATATGCAACACGAGGGATATCCAGAACCCGACTGTGGGAGTCGCAGCTTACGGACGATCTGTTACATGGGTGAATGGAAAAGCATTTTCCGGGAGTTGTGTAACTTGTGTGTAGAGAGAAGCAGTTTACAAGAGTTCTGTAGGCTGGGTGTAGAGTGAAGGGAAATGCATTTACTGGGAGTTGTTACTTGTGTGTAGAGAGAAGCAGTATCAAGAGTTCTGTAGCCTGGGAATAGGCACTCGCAATATACAGGATTTCAGTAACCAGGTTGTAGAGGGAAGCACTTCACAGAGTATCTATATGCTGGGTGTCGAGAGAAGCAATTTACAGAGTTCTGTAGCATGGGAGTAGAAATGCGCAATGCATGTTGTCTGTATCTTCACTGTAGGACACGCAGTGTTCGGGAGTTCTGTAAGCTGGGTGTGGAGAAATGCAGTTTCTGGGAGCTGTGTATCCGGTGTGCAGAGAGAACCAGTTTCCAAGAGTTCTGTAGCCTGGGTGTAGAATGAAGCAGTTTACAGAGTTTTGTAGTGTGGGAGTAGCAACACGCAATATGAGGGTTTTTTTTATAACCTGAGTGTGGGAGACGCAGCTTATTGGCATTCTGTAAGCTGGGTGAAGGGAAATGCAGTTTACAGGAGTTCTGTAGCCTGGGTGTAGAGAGAAGCAGTTTAGAAACATCTGTAGCCCGGGAGAATGCCTTCGCAATATGAAGGAAACCTGTAATCTGAGCGTAGCAGTCGTAGCTTACAGTATTTCTCTATCCCTGCTCTAGAGAGAAGCAGTTTACAAGAGTTCTGTAGGCTGTGTGTAGAGCGAAGCACTTTAGAGATTTCTGTAGAGTGGGAGTTACATTACGCAATATGCAGGTTTTCTATAACCTGAGTTTGGGAGAAGCAGCTAACGGGCGTTCTGTAAGCTGGATGAAGGCAAATGCAGTTTAGGGAAGTTCTATATTCTGTGTGCGGAGAGAAGCACTTTACAAGAGTCGTGCAGCCTGGGAGTAGACAGTCGCAATATTCGGGATATCTGTAGCCTGAGTGTAGCAGACGCAGCTTACAAGATTTCTCTCTCCTTGGTCTAGAGGGAAGCAGTGTACAAGAGTTCTGTAGCCTGAGTGTAGAAATAAGCAGCATACAGAGTTCTGTAGCATGGGAGTAGCAATATGCAACACGAGGGATATCCAGAACCCGATTGTGGGAGTCGCAGCTTACGGACGATCTGTTCCATGGGTGAATGGAAAAGCATTTTCCGGGAGTTGTGTAACTTGTGTGTAGAGAGAAGCAGTTTACAAGAGTTCTGTAGGCGGGGTGTAGAGTGAAGCACTTTAGAGATTTCTGTAGAGTGGGAGTAACAACACACAATATGAGTGCTTTTTATAACCTGAGTTTAGGAGAAGTAGCGAACGGGCGTTCTGTAAGCTGGATGAAGGCAAATGCAGTTAGGGAAGTTCTATATTCTGTGTGCGGAGAGAAGCACTTTACAAGAGTCGTGCAGCCTGGGAGTAGACAGTCGCAATATTCGGGATATCTGTAGCCTGAGTGTAGCAGACGCAGCTTACAGGATTTCTCTCTCCTTGGTCTAGAGGGAAGCAGTTTCCAAGAGTTCTGTAGCCTGAGTGTAGAAATAAGCAGTATAGAGAGTTCTGTAGCATGGGAGTAGCAATATGCAACACGAGGGATGTCCAGAACCCGAGTGTGGGAGTCGCAGGTTATGGACTGACTATCTGTTACATGCGTGAAGGGAAATGCATTTACCGGGAGTTGTGTTACTTGTGTGTAGAGAGAAGCAGTATCAAGAGTTCTGTAGCCTGGGAATAGGCACTCGCAATATGCAGGATTTCAGTAACCAGGTTGTAGAGGGAAGCACTTCACAGAGTATCTGTATGCTGGGTGTCGAGAGAAGCAATTAACAAGGTTCTGTAGCATGGGAGTAGAAATGCGCAATGCGTGTTGTCTGTATCTTCACTGTAGGACATGCAGTGTTCGGGAGTTCTGTAAGCTGGGTGTGGAGAAATGCAGTTTCTGGGAGCTGTGTATCCGGTGTGCAGAGAGAACCAGTTTCCAAGAGTTCTGTAGCCTGGGTGTAGAATGAAGCAGTTTACAGAGTTTTGTAGTGTGGGAGTAGCAACACGCAATATGAGGGTTTTTTTATAACCTGAGTGTGGGAGACGCAGCTTATTGGCATTCTGTAAGCTGGGTGAAGGGAAATGCAGTTTACAGGAGTTCTGTAGCCTGGGTGTAGAGAGAAGCAGTTTAGAAACATCTGTAGCCCGGGAGAATGCCTTCGCAATATGAAGGAAACCTGTAATCTGAGCGTAGCAGTCGTAGCTTACAGTATTTCTCTATCCCTGCTCTAGAGAGAAGCAGTTTACAAGAGTTCTGTAGGCTGGGTGTAGAGCGAAGCACTTTAGAGATTTCTGTAGAGTGGGAGTTACATTACGCAATATGCAGGTTTTCTATAACCTGAGTTTGGGAGAAGCAGCTAACGGGTGTTCTGTAAGCTGGATGAAGGCAAATGCAGTTAGGGAAGTTCTATATTCTGTGTGCGGAGAGAAGCACTTTACAAGAGTTGTGCAGCCTGGGAGTAGACAGTCGCAATATTCGGGATATCTGTAGCCTGAGTGTAGCAGACGCAGCTTACAAGATTTCTCTCTCCTTGGTCTAGAGGGAAGCAGTTTCCAAGAGTTCTGTAGCCTGAGTGTAGAAATAAGCAGCATACAGAGTTCTGTAGCATGGGAGTAGCAATATGCAACACGAGGGATATCCAGAACCCGATTGTGGGAGTCGCAGCTTACGGACGATCTGTTACATGGGTGAATGGAAAAGCATTTTGCGGGAGTTGTGTAACTTGTGTGTAGAGAGAAGCAGTTTACAAGAGTTCTGTAGGCGGGGTGTAGAGTGAAGCACTTTAGAGATTTCTGTAGAGTGGGAGTAACAACACACAATATGAGTGCTTTTTATAACCTGAGTTTAGGAGAAGTAGCGAACGGGCGTTCTGTAAGCTGGATGAAGGCAAATGCAGTTAGGGAAGTTCTATATTCTGTGTGCGGAGAGAAGCACTTTACAAGAGTCGTGCAGCCTGGGAGTAGACAGTCGCAATATTCGGGATATCTGTAGCCTGAGTGTAGCAGACGCAGCTTACAGGATTTCTCTCTCCTTGGTCTAGAGGGAAGCAGTTTCCAAGAGTTCTGTAGCCTGAGTGTAGAAATAAGCAGTATAGAGAGTTCTGTAGCATGGGAGTAGCAATATGCAACACGAGGGATGTCCAGAACCCGAGTGTGGGAGTCGCAGCTTATGGACTGACTATCTGTTACATGCGTGAAGGGAAATGCATTTACCGGGAGTTGTGTTACTTGTGTGTAGAGAGAAGCAGTATCAAGAGTTCTGTAGCCTGGGAATAGGCACTCGCAATATGCAGGATTTCAGTAACCAGGTTGTAGAGGGAAGCACTTCACAGAGTATCTGTATGCTGGGTGTCGAGAGAAGCAATTAACAAGGTTCTGTAGCATGGGAGTAGAAATGCGCAATGCGTGTTGTCTGTATCTTCACTGTAGGACATGCAGTGTTCGGGAGTTCTGTAAGCTGGGTGTGGAGAAATGCAGTTTCTGGGAGCTGTGTATCCGGTGTGCAGAGAGAACCAGTTTCCAAGAGTTCTGTAGCCTGGGTGTAGAATGCAGCAGTTTACAGAGTTTTGTAGTGTGGGAGTAGCAACACGCAATATGAGGGTTTTTTTATAACCTGAGTGTGGGAGACGCAGCTTATTGGCATTCTGTAAGCTGGGTGAAGGGAAATGCAGTTTACAGGAGTTCTGTAGCCTGGGTGTAGAGAGAAGCAGTTTAGAAACATCTGTAGCCCGGGAGAATGCCTTCGCAATATGAAGGAAACCTGTAATCTGAGCGTAGCAGTCGTAGCTTACAGCATTTCTCTATCCCTGCTCTAGAGAGAAGCAGTTTACAAGAGTTCTGTAGGCTGGGTGTAGAGCGAAGCACTTTAGAGATTTCTGTAGAGTGGGAGTTACATTACGCAATATGCAGGTTTTCTATAACCTGAGTTTGGGAGAAGCAGCTAACGGGCGTTCTGTAAGCTGGATGAAGGCAAATGCAGTTTAGGGAAGTTCTATATTCTGTGTGCGGAGAGAAGCACTTTACAAGAGTCGTGCAGCCTGGGAGTAGACAGTCGCAATATTCGGGATATCTGTAGCCTGAGTGTAGCAGACGCAGCTTACAAGATTTCTCTCTCCTTGGTCTAGAGGGAAGCAGTGTACAAGAGTTCTGTAGCCTGAGTGTAGAAATAAGCAGCATACAGAGTTCTGTAGCATGGGAGTAGCAATATGCAACACGAGGGATATCCAGAACCCGACTGTGGGAGTCGCAGCTTATGGACGATCTGTTACATGGGTGAATGGAAAAGCATTTTGCGGGAGTTGTGTAACTTGTGTGTAGAGAGAAGCAGTTTACAAGAGTTCTGTAGGCTGGGTGTAGAGTGAAGCACTTTAGAGATTTCTGTAGAGTGGGAGTAACAACACACAATATGAGTGCTTTTTATAACCTGAGTTTAGGAGAAGTAGCGAACGGGCGTTCTGTAAGCTGGATGAAGGCAAATGCAGTTAGGGAAGTTCTATATTCTGTGTGCGGAGAGAAGCACTTTACAAGAGTCGTGCAGCCTGGGAGTAGACAGTCGCAATATTCGGGATATCTGTAGCCTGAGTGTAGCAGACGCAGCTTACAGGATTTCTCTCTCCTTGGTCTAGAGGGAAGCAGTTTCCAAGAGTTCTGTAGCCTGAGTGTAGAAATAAGCAGTATAGAGAGTTCTGTAGCATGGGAGTAGCAATATGCAACACGAGGGATGTCCAGAACCCGAGTGTGGGAGTCGCAGCTTATGGACTGACTATCTGTTACATGCGTGAAGGGAAATGCATTTACCGGGAGTTGTGTTACTTGTGTGTAGAGAGAAGCAGTATCAAGAGTTCTGTAGCCTGGGAATAGGCACTCGCAATATACAGGATTTCAGTAACCAGGTTGTAGAGGGAAGCACTTCACAGAGTATCTGTATGCTGGGTGTCGAGAGAAGCAATTTACAGAGTTCTGTAGCATGGGAGTAGAAATGCGCAATGCGTGTTGTCTGTATCTTCACTGTAGGACACGCAGTGTTCGGGAGTTCTGTAAGCTGGGTGTGGAGAAATGCAGTTTCTGGGAGCTGTGTATCCGGTGTGCAGAGAGAACCAGTTTCCAAGAGTTCTGTAGCCTGGGTGTAGAATGCAGCAGTTTACAGAGTTTTGTAGTGTGGGAGTAGCAACACGCAATATGAGGGTTTTTTTATAACCTGAGTGTGGGAGACGCAGCTTATTGGCATTCTGTAAGCTGGGTGAAGGGAAATGCAGTTTACAGGAGTTCTGTAGCCTGGGTGTAGAGAGAAGCAGTTTAGAAACATCTGTAGCCCGGGAGAATGCCTTCGCAATATGAAGGAAACCTGTAATCTGAGCGTAGCAGTCGTAGCTTACAGCATTTCTCTATCCCTGCTCTAGAGAGAAGCAGTTTACAAGAGTTCTGTAGGCTGGGTGTAGAGCGAAGCACTTTAGAGATTTCTGTAGAGTGGGAGTTACATTACGCAATATGCAGGTTTTCTATAACCTGAGTTTGGGAGAAGCAGCTAACGGGCGTTCTGTAAGCTGGATGAAGGCAAATGCAGTTTAGGGAAGTTCTATATTCTGTGTGCGGAGAGAAGCACTTTACAAGAGTCGTGCAGCCTGGGAGTAGACAGTCGCAATATTCGGGATATCTGTAGCCTGAGTGTAGCAGACGCAGCTTACAAGATTTCTCTCTCCTTGGTCTAGAGGGAAGCAGTGTACAAGAGTTCTGTAGCCTGAGTGTAGAAATAAGCAGCATACAGAGTTCTGTAGCATGGGAGTAGCAATATGCAACACGAGGGATATCCAGAACCCGATTGTGGGAGTCGCAGCTTACGGACGATCTGTTACATGGGTGAATGGAAAAGCATTTTCCGGGAGTTGTGTAACTTGTGTGTAGAGAGAAGCAGTTTACAAGAGTTCTGTAGGCGGGGTGTAGAGTGAAGCACTTTAGAGATTTCTGTAGAGTGGGAGTAACAACACACAATATGAGTGCTTTTTATAACCTGAGTTTAGGAGAAGTAGCGAACGGGCGTTCTGTAAGCTGGATGAAGGCAAATGCAGTTAGGGAAGTTCTATATTCTGTGTGCGGAGAGAAGCACTTTACAAGAGTCGTGCAGCATGGGAGTAGACAGTCGCAATATTCGGGATATCTGTAGCCTGAGTGTAGCAGACGCAGCTTACAGGATTTCTCTCTCCTTGGTCTAGAGGGAAGCAGTTTCCAAGAGTTCTGTAGCCTGAGTGTAGAAATAAGCAGTATAGAGAGTTCTGTAGCATGGGAGTAGCAATATGCAACACGAGGGATGTCCAGAACCCGAGTGTGGGAGTCGCAGCTTATGGACTGACTATCTGTTACATGCGTGAAGGGAAATGCATTTACCGGGAGTTGTGTTACTTGTGTGTAGAGAGAAGCAGTATCAAGAGTTCTGTAGCCTGGGAATAGGCACTCGCAATATGCAGGATTTCAGTAACCAGGTTGTAGAGGGAAGCACTTCACAGAGTATCTGTATGCTGGGTGTCGAGAGAAGCAATTTACAGAGTTCTGTAGCATGGGAGTAGAAATGCGCAATGCGTGTTGTCTGTATCTTCACTGTAGGACACGCAGTGTTCGGGAGTTCTGTAAGCTGGGTGTGGAGAAATGCAGTTTCTGGGAGCTGTGTATCCGGTGTGCAGAGAGAACCAGTTTCCAAGAGTTCTGTAGCCTGGGTGTAGAATGAAGCAGTTTACAGAGTTTTGTAGTGTGGGAGTAGCAACACGCAATATGAGGGTTTTTTTATAACCTGAGTGTGGGAGACGCAGCTTATTGGCATTCTGTAAGCTGGGTGAAGGGAAATGCAGTTTACAGGAGTTCTGTAGCCTGGGTGTAGAGAGAAGCAGTTTAGAAACATCTGTAGCCCGGGAGAATGCCTTCGCAATATGAAGGAAACCTGTAATCTGAGCGTAGCAGTCGTAGCTTACAGCATTTCTCTATCCCTGCTCTAGAGAGAAGCAGTTTACAAGAGTTCTGTAGGCTGTGTGTAGAGCGAAGCACTTTAGAGATTTCTGTAGAGTGGGAGTTACATTACGCAATATGCAGGTTTTCTATAGCCTGAGTTTGGGAGAAGCAGCTAACGGGCGTTCTGTAAGCTGGATGAAGGCAAATGCAGTTTAGGGAAGTTCTATATTCTGTGTGCGGAGAGAAGCACTTTACAAGAGTTGTGCAGCCTGGGAGTAGACAGTCGCAATATTCGGGATATCTGTAGCCTGAGTGTAGCAGACGCAGCTTACAAGATTTCTCTCTCCTTGGTCTAGAGGGAAGCAGTGTACAAGAGTTCTGTAGCCTGAGTGTAGAAATAAGCAGCATACAGAGTTCTGTAGCATGGGAGTAGCAATATGCAACACGAGGGATATCCAGAACCCGATTGTGGGAGTCGCAGCTTACGGACGATCTGTTACATGGGTGAATGGAAAAGCATTTTCCGGGAGTTGTGTAACTTGTGTGTAGAGAGAAGCAGTTTACAAGAGTTCTGTAGGCGGGGTGTAGAGTGAAGCACTTTAGAGATTTCTGTAGAGTGGGAGTAACAACACACAATATGAGTGCTTTTTATAACCTGAGTTTAGGAGAAGTAGCGAACGGGCGTTCTGTAAGCTGGATGAAGGCAAATGCAGTTAGGGAAGTTCTATATTCTGTGTGCGGAGAGAAGCACTTTACAAGAGTCGTGCAGCCTGGGAGTAGACAGTCGCAATATTCGGGATATCTGTAGCCTGAGTGTAGCAGACGCAGCTTACAGGATTTCTCTCTCCTTGGTCTAGAGGGAAGCAGTTTCCAAGAGTTCTGTAGCCTGAGTGTAGAAATAAGCAGTATAGAGAGTTCTGTAGCATGGGAGTAGCAATATGCAACACGAGGGATGTCCAGAACCCGAGTGTGGGAGTCGCAGCTTATGGACTGACTATCTGTTACATGCGTGAAGGGAAATGCATTTACCGGGAGTTGTGTTACTTGTGTGTAGAGAGAAGCAGTATCAAGAGTTCTGTAGCCTGGGAATAGGCACTCGCAATATGCAGGATTTCAGTAACCAGGTTGTAGAGGGAAGCACTTCACAGAGTATCTGTATGCTGGGTGTCGAGAGAAGCAATTAACAAGGTTCTGTAGCATGGGAGTAGAAATGCGCAATGCGTGTTGTCTGTATCTTCACTGTAGGACATGCAGTGTTCGGGAGTTCTGTAAGCTGGGTGTGGAGAAATGCAGTTTCTGGGAGCTGTGTATCCGGTGTGCAGAGAGAACCAGTTTCCAAGAGTTCTGTAGCCTGGGTGTAGAATGAAGCAGTTTACAGAGTTTTGTAGTGTGGGAGTAGCAACACGCAATATGAGGGTTTTTTTATAACCTGAGTGTGGGAGACGCAGCTTATTGGCATTCTGTAAGCTGGGTGAAGGGAAATGCAGTTTACAGGAGTTCTGTAGCCTGGGTGTAGAGAGAAGCAGTTTAGAAACATCTGTAGCCCGGGAGAATGCCTTCGCAATATGAAGGAAACCTGTAATCTGAGCGTAGCAGTCGTAGCTTACAGCATTTCTCTATCCCTGCTCTAGAGAGAAGCAGTTTACAAGAGTTCTGTAGGCTGGGTGTAGAGCGAAGCACTTTAGAGATTTCTGTAGAGTGGGAGTTACATTACGCAATATGCAGGTTTTCTATAACCTGAGTTTGGGAGAAGCAGCTAACGGGCGTTCTGTAAGCTGGATGAAGGCAAATGCAGTTTAGGGAAGTTCTATATTCTGTGTGCGGAGAGAAGCACTTTACAAGAGTCGTGCAGCCTGGGAGTAGACAGTCGCAATATTCGGGATATCTGTAGCCTGAGTGTAGCAGACGCAGCTTACAAGATTTCTCTCTCCTTGGTCTAGAGGGAAGCAGTGTACAAGAGTTCTGTAGCCTGAGTGTAGAAATAAGCAGCATACAGAGTTCTGTAGCATGGGAGTAGCAATATGCAACACGAGGGATATCCAGAACCCGACTGTGGGAGTCGCAGCTTACGGACGATCTGTTACATGGGTGAATGGAAAAGCATTTTGCGGGAGTTGTGTAACTTGTGTGTAGAGAGAAGCAGTTTACAAGAGTTCTGTAGGCTGGGTGTAGAGTGAAGCACTTTAGAGATTTCTGTAGAGTGGGAGTAACAACACACAATATGAGTGCTTTTTATAACCTGAGTTTAGGAGAAGTAGCGAACGGGCGTTCTGTAAGCTGGATGAAGGCAAATGCAGTTAGGGAAGTTCTATATTCTGTGTGCGGAGAGAAGCACTTTACAAGAGTCGTGCAGCCTGGGAGTAGACAGTCGCAATATTCGGGATATCTGTAGCCTGAGTGTAGCAGACGCAGCTTACAGGATTTCTCTCTCCTTGGTCTAGAGGGAAGCAGTTTCCAAGAGTTCTGTAGCCTGAGTGTAGAAATAAGCAGTATAGAGAGTTCTGTAGCATGGGAGTAGCAATATGCAACACGAGGGATGTCCAGAACCCGAGTGTGGGAGTCGCAGCTTATGGACTGACTATCTGTTACATGCGTGAAGGGAAATGCATTTACCGGGAGTTGTGTTACTTGTGTGTAGAGAGAAGCAGTATCAAGAGTTCTGTAGCCTGGGAATAGGCACTCGCAATATACAGGATTTCAGTAACCAGGTTGTAGAGGGAAGCACTTCACAGAGTATCTGTATGCTGGGTGTCCAGAGAAGCAATTTACAGAGTTCTGTAGCATGGGAGTAGAAATGCGCAATGCGTGTTGTCTGTATCTTCACTGTAGGACACGCAGTGTTCGGGAGTTCTGTAAGCTGGGTGTGGAGAAATGCAGTTTCTGGGAGCTGTGTATCCGGTGTGCAGAGAGAACCAGTTTCCAAGAGTTCTGTAGCCTGGGTGTAGAATGAAGCAGTTTACAGAGTTTTGTAGTGTGGGAGTAGCAACACGCAATAGGAGGGTTTTTTTATAACCTGAGTGTGGGAGACGCAGCTTATTGGCATTCTGTAAGCTGGGTGAAGGGAAATGCAGTTTACAGGAGTTCTGTAGCCTGGGTGTAGAGAGAAGCAGTTTAGAAACATCTGTATCCCGGGAGAATGCCTTCGCAATATGAAGGAAACCTGTAATCTGAGCGTAGCAGTCGTAGCTTACAGTATTTCTCTATCCCTGCTCTAGAGAGAAGCAGTTTACAAGAGTTCTGTAGGCTGGGTGTAGAGCGAAGCACTTTAGAGATTTCTGTAGAGTGGGAGTTACATTACGCAATATGCAGGTTTTCTATAACCTGAGTTTGGGAGAAGCAGCTAACGGGTGTTCTGTAAGCTGGATGAAGGCAAATGCAGTTTAGGGAAGTTCTATATTCTGTGTGCGGAGAGAAGCACTTTACAAGAGTTATGCAGCCTGGGAGTAGACAGTCGCAATATTCGGGATATCTGTAGCCTGAGTGTAGCAGACGCAGCTTACAAGATTTCTCTCTCCTTGGTCTAGAGGGAAGCAGTGTACAAGAGTTCTGTAGCCTGAGTGTAGAAATAAGCAGCATACAGAGTTCTGTAGCATGGGAGAAGCAATATGCAACACGAGGGATATCCAGAACCCGATTGTGGGAGTCGCAGCTTACGGACGATCTGTTACATGGGTGAATGGAAAAGCATTTTCCGGGAGTTGTGTAACTTGTGTGTAGAGAGAAGCAGTTTACAAGAGTTCTGTAGGCGGGGTGTAGAGTGAAGCACTTTAGAGATTTCTGTAGAGTGGGAGTAACAACACCCAATATGAGTGCTTTTTATAACCTGAGTTTAGGAGAAGTAGCGAACGGGCATTCTGTAAGCTGGATGAAGGCAAATGCAGTTAGGGAAGTTCTATATTCTGTGTGCGGAGAGAAGCACTTTACAAGAGTCGTGCAGCCTGGGAGTAGACAGTCGCAATATTCGGGATATCTGTAGCCTGAGTGTAGCAGACGCAGCTTACAGGATTTCTCTCTCCTTGGTCTAGAGGGAAGCAGTGTACAAGAGTTCTGTAGCCTGAGTGTAGAAATAAGCAGTATAGAGAGTTCTGTAGCATGGGAGTAGCAATATGCAACACGAGGGATGTCCAGAACCCGAGTGTGGGAGTCGCAGCTTATGGACTGACTATCTGTTACATGCGTGAAGGGAAATGCATTTACCGGGAGTTGTGTTACTTGTGTGTAGAGAGAAGCAGTATCAAGAGTTCTGTAGCCTGGGAATAGGCACTCGCAATATACAGGATTTCAGTAACCAGGTTGTAGAGGGAAGCACTTCACAGAGTATCTGTATGCTGGGTGTCGAGAGAAGCAATTTACAGAGTTCTGTAGCATGGGAGTAGAAATGCGCAATGCGTGTTGTCTGTATCTTCACTGTAGGACACGCAGTGTTCGGGAGTTCTGTAAGCTGGGTGTGGAGAAATGCAGTTTCTGGGAGCTGTGTATCCGGTGTGCAGAGAGAACCAGTTTCCAAGAGTTCTGTAGCCTGGGTGTAGAATGAAGCAGTTTACAGAGTTTTGTAGTGTGGGAGTAGCAACACGCAATATGAGGGTTTTTTTATAACCTGAGTGTGGGAGACGCAGCTTATTGGCATTCTGTAAGCTGGGTGAAGGGAAATGCAGTTTACAGGAGTTCTGTAGCCTGGGTGTAGAGAGAAGCAGTTTAGAAACATCTGTAGCCCGGGAGAATGCCTTCGCAATATGAAGGAAACCTGTAATCTGAGCGTAGCAGTCGTAGCTTACAGAATTTCTCTATCCCTGCTCTAGAGAGAAGCAGTTTACAAGAGTTCTGTAGGCTGGGTGTAGAGCGAAGCACTTTAGAGATTTCTGTAGAGTGGGAGTTACATTACGCAATATGCAGGTTTTCTATAACCTGAGTGTGGGAGAAGCAGCTAACGGGCGTTCTGTAAGCTGGATGAAGGCAAATGCAGTTTAGGGAAGTTCTATATTCTGTGTGCGGAGAAAAGCACTTTACAAGAGTCGTGCAGCCTGGGAGTAGACAGTCGCAATATTCGGGATATCTGTAGCCTGAGTGTAGCAGACGCAGCTTACAAGATTTCTCTCTCCTTGGTCTAGAGGGAAGCAGTGTACAAGAGTTCTGTAGCCTGAGTGTAGAAATAAGCAGCATACAGAGTTCTGTAGCATGGGAGTAGCAATATGCAACACGAGGGATATCCAGAACCCGATTGTGGGAGTCGCAGCTTACGGACGATCTGTTACATGGGTGAATGGAAAAGCATTTTCCGGGAGTTGTGTAACTTGTGTGTAGAGAGAAGCAGTTTACAAGAGTTCTGTAGGCGGGGTGTAGAGTGAAGCACTTTAGAGATTTCTGTAGAGTGGGAGTAACAACACCCAATATGAGTGCTTTTTATAACCTGAGTTTAGGAGAAGTAGCGAACGGGCGTTCTGTAAGCTGGATGAAGGCAAATGCAGTTAGGGAAGTTCTATATTCTGTGTGCGGAGAGAAGCACTTTACAAGAGTCGTGCAGCCTGGGAGTAGACAGTCGCAATATTCGGGATATCTGTAGCCTGAGTGTAGCAGACGCAGCTTACAGGATTTCTCTCTCCTTGGTCTAGAGGGAAGCAGTGTACAAGAGTTCTGTAGCCTGAGTGTAGAAATAAGCAGTATAGAGAGTTCTGTAGCATGGGAGTAGCAATATGCAACACGAGGGATGTCCAGAACCCGAGTGTGGGAGTCGCAGCTTATGGACTGACTATCTGTTACATGCGTGAAGGGAAATGCATTTACCGGGAGTTGTGTTACTTGTGTGTAGAGAGAAGCAGTATCAAGAGTTCTGTAGCCTGGGAATAGGCACTCGCAATATACAGGATTTCAGTAACCAGGTTGTAGAGGGAAGCACTTCACAGAGTATCTGTATGCTGGGTGTCGAGAGAAGCAATTTACAGAGTTCTGTAGCATGGGAGTAGAAATGCGCAATGCGTGTTGTCTGTATCTTCACTGTAGGACACGCAGTGTTCGGGAGTTCTGTAAGCTGGGTGTGGAGAAATGCAGTTTCTGGGAGCTGTGTATCCGGTGTGCAGAGAGAACCAGTTTCCAAGAGTTCTGTAGCCTGGGTGTAGAATGAAGCAGTTTACAGAGTTTTGTAGTGTGGGAGTAGCAACACGCAATAGGAGGGTTTTTTTATAACCTGAGTGTGGGAGACGCAGCTTATTGGCATTCTGTAAGCTGGGTGAAGGGAAATGCAGTTTACAGGAGTTCTGTAGCCTGGGTGTAGAGAGAAGCAGTTTAGAAACATCTGTAGCCCGGGAGAATGCCTTCGCAATATGAAGGAAACCTGTAATCTGAGCGTAGCAGTCGTAGCTTACAGCATTTCTCTATCCCTGCTCTAGAGAGAAGCAGTTTACAAGAGTTCTGTAGGCTGGGTGTAGAGCGAAGCACTTTAGAGATTTCTGTAGAGTGGGAGTTACATTACGCAATATGCAGGTTTTCTATAACCTGAGTGTGGGAGAAGCAGCTAACGGGCGTTCTGTAAGCTGGATGAAGGCAAATGCAGTTTAGGGAAGTTCTATATTCTGTGTGCGGAGAGAAGCACTTTACAAGAGTCGTGCAGCCTGGGAGTAGACAGTCGCAATATTCGGGATATCTGTAGCCTGAGTGTAGCAGACGCAGCTTACAAGATTTCTCTCTCCTTGGTCTAGAGGGAAGCAGTGTACAAGAGTTCTGTAGCCTGAGTGTAGAAATAAGCAGCATACAGAGTTCTGTAGCATGGGAGTAGCAATATGCAACACGAGGGATATCCAGAACCCGATTGTGGGAGTCGCAGCTTACGGACGATCTGTTACATGGGTGAATGGAAAAGCATTTTCCGGGAGTTGTGTAACTTGTGTGTAGAGAGAAGCAGTTTACAAGAGTTCTGTAGGCGGGGTGTAGAGTGAAGCACTTTAGAGATTTCTGTAGAGTGGGAGTAACAACACACAATATGAGTGCTTTTTATAACCTGAGTTTAGGAGAAGTAGCGAACGGGCGTTCTGTAAGCTGGATGAAGGCAAATGCAGTTAGGGAAGTTCTATATTCTGTGTGCGGAGAGAAGCACTTTACAAGAGTCGTGCAGCATGGGAGTAGACAGTCGCAATATTCGGGATATCTGTAGCCTGAGTGTAGCAGACGCAGCTTACAGGATTTCTCTCTCCTTGGTCTAGAGGGAAGCAGTTTCCAAGAGTTCTGTAGCCTGAGTGTAGAAATAAGCAGTATAGAGAGTTCTGTAGCATGGGAGTAGCAATATGCAACACGAGGGATGTCCAGAACCCGAGTGTGGGAGTCGCAGCTTATGGACTGACTATCTGTTACATGCGTGAAGGGAAATGCATTTACCGGGAGTTGTGTTACTTGTGTGTAGAGAGAAGCAGTATCAAGAGTTCTGTAGCCTGGGAATAGGCACTCGCAATATGCAGGATTTCAGTAACCAGGTTGTAGAGGGAAGCACTTCACAGAGTATCTGTATGCTGGGTGTCGAGAGAAGCAATTTACAGAGTTCTGTAGCATGGGAGTAGAAATGCGCAATGCGTGTTGTCTGTATCTTCACTGTAGGACATGCAGTGTTCGGGAGTTCTGTAAGCTGGGTGTGGAGAAATGCAGTTTCTGGGAGCTGTGTATCCGGTGTGCAGAGAGAACCAGTTTCCAAGAGTTCTGTAGCCTGGGTGTAGAATGAAGCAGTTTACAGAGTTTTGTAGTGTGGGAGTAGCAACACGCAATATGAGGGTTTTTTTATAACCTGAGTGTGGGAGACGCAGCTTATTGGCATTCTGTAAGCTGGGTGAAGGGAAATGCAGTTTACAGGAGTTCTGTAGCCTGGGTGTAGAGAGAAGCAGTTTAGAAACATCTGTAGCCCGGGAGAATGCCTTCGCAATATGAAGGAAACCTGTAATCTGAGCGTAGCAGTCGTAGCTTACAGTATTTCTCTATCCCTGCTCTAGAGAGAAGCAGTTTACAAGAGTTCTGTAGGCTGTGTGTAGAGCGAAGCACTTTAGAGATTTCTGTAGAGTGGGAGTTACATTACGCAATATGCAGGTTTTCTATAACCTGAGTTTGGGAGAAGCAGCTAACGGGTGTTCTGTAAGCTGGATGAAGGCAAATGCAGTTTAGGGAAGTTCTATATTCTGTGTGCGGAGAGAAGCACTTTACAAGAGTTGTGCAGCCTGGGAGTAGACAGTCGCAATATTCGGGATATCTGTAGCCTGAGTGTAGCAGACGCAGCTTACAAGATTTCTCTCTCCTTGGTCTAGAGGGAAGCAGTGTACAAGAGTTCTGTAGCCTGAGTGTAGAAATAAGCAGCATACAGAGTTCTGTAGCATGGGAGTAGCAATATGCAACACGAGGGATATCCAGAACCCGACTGTGGGAGTCGCAGCTTACGGACGATCTGTTACATGGGTGAATGGAAAAGCATTTTCCTGGAGTTGTGTAACTTGTGTGTAGAGAGAAGCAGTTTACAAGAGTTCTGTAGGCGGGGTGTAGAGTGAAGCACTTTAGAGATTTCTGTAGAGTGGGAGTAACAACACCCAATATGAGTGCTTTTTATAACCTGAGTTTAGGAGAAGTAGCGAACGGGCATTCTGTAAGCTGGATGAAGGCAAATGCAGTTAGGGAAGTTCTATATTCTGTGTGCGGAGAGAAGCACTTTACAAGAGTCGTGCAGCCTGGGAGTAGACAGTCGCAATATTCGGGATATCTGTAGCCTGAGTGTAGCAGACGCAGCTTACAGGATTTCTCTCTCCTTGGTCTAGAGGGAAGCAGTGTACAAGAGTTCTGTAGCCTGAGTGTAGAAATAAGCAGTATAGAGAGTTCTGTAGCATGGGAGTAGCAATATGCAACACGAGGGATGTCCAGAACCCGAGTGTGGGAGTCGCAGCTTATGGAATGACTATCTGTTACATGCGTGAAGGGAAATGCATTTACCGGGAGTTGTGTTACTTGTGTGTAGAGAGAAGCAGTATCAAGAGTTCTGTAGCCTGGGAATAGGCACTCGCAATATACAGGATTTCAGTAACCAGGTTGTAGAGGGAAGCACTTCACAGAGTATCTGTATGCTGGGTGTCGAGAGAAGCAATTTACAGAGTTCTGTAGCATGGGAGTAGAAATGCGCAATGCGTGTTGTCTGTATCTTCACTGTAGGACACGCAGTGTTCGGGAGTTCTGTAAGCTGGGTGTGGAGAAATGCAGTTTCTGGGAGCTGTGTATCCGGTGTGCAGAGAGAACCAGTTTCCAAGAGTTCTGTAGCCTGGGTGTAGAATGCAGCAGTTTACAGAGTTTTGTAGTGTGGGAGTAGCAACACGCAATATGAGGGTTTTTTTATAACCTGAGTGTGGGAGACGCAGCTTATTGGCATTCTGTAAGCTGGGTGAAGGGAAATGCAGTTTACAGGAGTTCTGTAGCCTGGGTGTAGAGAGAAGCAGTTTAGAAACATCTGTAGCCCGGGAGAATGCCTTCGCAATATGAAGGAAACCTGTAATCTGAGCGTAGCAGTCGTAGCTTACAGCATTTCTCTATCCCTGCTCTAGAGAGAAGCAGTTTACAAGAGTTCTGTAGGCTGTGTGTAGAGCGAAGCACTTTAGAGATTTCTGTAGAGTGGGAGTTACATTACGCAATATGCAGGTTTTCTATAACCTGAGTTTGGGAGAAGCAGCTAACGGGCGTTCTGTAAGCTGGATGAAGGCAAATGCAGTTTAGGGAAGTTCTATATTCTGTGTGCGGAGAGAAGCACTTTACAAGAGTTGTGCAGCCTGGGAGTAGACACTCGCAATATTCGGGATATCTGTAGCCTGAGTGTAGCAGACGCAGCTTACAAGATTTCTCTCTCCTTGGTCTAGAGGGAAGCAGTGTACAAGAGTTCTGTAGCCTGAGTGTAGAAATAAGCAGCATACAGAGTTCTGTAGCATGGGAGTAGCAATATGCAACACGAGGGATATCCAGAACCCGATTGTGGGAGTCGCAGCTTACGGACGGTCTGTTACATGGATGAATGGAAAAGCATTTTCCGGGAGTTGTGTAACTTGTGTGTAGAGAGAAGCAGTTTACAATAGTTCAGTAGGCTGGGTGTAGAGTGAAGCACTTTAGAGATTTCTGTAGAGTGGGAGTAACAACACACAATATGAGTGCTTTTTATAACCTGAGTTTAGGAGAAGTAGCGAACGGGCGTTTTGTAAGCTGGATGAAGGCAAATGCAGTTAGGGAAGTTCTATATTCTGTGTGCGGAGAGAAGCACTTTACAAGAGTCGTGCAGCCTGGGAGTAGACAGTCGCAATATTCGGGATATCTGTAGCCTGAGTGTAGCAGACACAGCTTACAGGATTTCTCTCTCCTTGGTCTAGAGGGAAGCAGTGTACAAGAGTTCTGTAGCCTGAGTGTAGAAATAAGCAGTATAGAGAGTTCTGTAGCATGGGAGTAGCAATATGCAACACGAGGGATGTCCAGAACCCGAGTGTGGGAGTCGCAGCTTATGGACTGACTATCTGTTACATGCGTGAAGGGAAATGCATTTACCGGGAGTTGTGTTACTTGTGTGTAGAGAGAAGCAGTATCAAGAGTTCTGTAGCCTGGGAATAGGCACTCGCAATATGCAGGATTTCAGTAACCAGGTTGTAGAGGGAAGCACTTCACAGAGTATCTGTATGCTGGGTGTCGAGAGAAGCAATTAACAAGGTTCTGTAGCATGGGAGTAGAAATGCGCAATGCGTGTTGTCTGTATCTTCACTGTAGGACACGCAGTGTTCGGGAGTTCTGTAAGCTGGGTGTGGAGAAATGCAGTTTCTGGGAGCTGTGTATCCGGTGTGCAGAGAGAACCAGTTTCCAAGAGTTCTGTAGCCTGGGTGTAGAATGAAGCAGTTTACAGAGTTCTGTAGTGTGGGAGTAGCAACACGCAATATGAGGGTTTTTTTATAACCTGAGTGTGGGAGACGCAGCTTATTGGCATTCTGTAAGCTGGGTGAAGGGAAATGCAGTTTACAGGAGTTCTGTAGCCTGGGTGTAGAGAGAAGCAGTTTAGAAACATCTGTAGCCCGGGAGAATGCCTTCGCAATATGAAGGAAACCTGTAATCTGAGCGTAGCAGTCGTAGCTTACAGCATTTCTCTATCCCTGCTCTAGAGAGAAGCAGTTTACAAGAGTTCTGTAGGCTGGGTGTAGAGCGAAGCACTTTAGAGATTTCTGTAGAGTGGGAGTTACATTACGCAATATGCAGGTTTTCTATAACCTGAGTTTGGGAGAAGCAGCTAACGGGCGTTCTGTAAGCTGGATGAAGGCAAATGCAGTTTAGGGAAGTTCTATATTCTGTGTGCGGAGAAAAGCACTTTACAAGAGTCGTGCAGCCTGGGAGTAGACAGTCGCAATATTCGGGATATCTGTAGCCTGAGTGTAGCAGACGCAGCTTACAAGATTTCTCTCTCCTTGGTCTAGAGGGAAGCAGTGTACAAGAGTTCTGTAGCCTGAGTGTAGAAATAAGCAGCATACAGAGTTCTGTAGCATGGGAGTAGCAATATGCAACACGAGGGATATCCAGAACCCGATTGTGGGAGTCGCAGCTTACGGACGATCTGTTACATGGGTGAATGGAAAAGCATTTTCCGGGAGTTGTGTAACTTGTGTGTAGAGAGAAGCAGTTTACAAGAGTTCTGTAGGCGGGGTGTAGAGTGAAGCACTTTAGAGATTTCTGTAGAGTGGGAGTAACAACACCCAATATGAGTGCTTTTTATAACCTGAGTTTAGGAGAAGTAGCGAACGGGCGTTCTGTAAGCTGGATGAAGGCAAATGCAGTTAGGGAAGTTCTATATTCTGTGTGCGGAGAGAAGCACTTTACAAGAGTCGTGCAGCCTGGGAGTAGACAGTCGCAATATTCGGGATATCTGTAGCCTGAGTGTAGCAGACGCAGCTTACAGGATTTCTCTCTCCTTGGTCTAGAGGGAAGCAGTGTACAAGAGTTCTGTAGCCTGAGTGTAGAAATAAGCAGTATAGAGAGTTCTGTAGCATGGGAGTAGCAATATGCAACACGAGGGATGTCCAGAACCCGAGTGTGGGAGTCGCAGCTTATGGACTGACTATCTGTTACATGCGTGAAGGGAAATGCATTTACCGGGAGTTGTGTTACTTGTGTGTAGAGAGAAGCAGTATCAAGAGTTCTGTAGCCTGGGAATAGGCACTCGCAATATACAGGATTTCAGTAACCAGGTTGTAGAGGGAAGCACTTCACAGAGTATCTGTATGCTGGGTGTCGAGAGAAGCAATTTACAGAGTTCTGTAGCATGGGAGTAGAAATGCGCAATGCGTGTTGTCTGTATCTTCACTGTAGGACACGCAGTGTTCGGGAGTTCTGTAAGCTGGGTGTGGAGAAATGCAGTTTCTGGGAGCTGTGTATCCGGTGTGCAGAGAGAACCAGTTTCCAAGAGTTCTGTAGCCTGGGTGTAGAATGAAGCAGTTTACAGAGTTTTGTAGTGTGGGAGTAGCAACACGCAATAGGAGGGTTTTTTTATAACCTGAGTGTGGGAGACGCAGCTTATTGGCATTCTGTAAGCTGGGTGAAGGGAAATGCAGTTTACAGGAGTTCTGTAGCCTGGGTGTAGAGAGAAGCAGTTTAGAAACATCTGTAGCCCGGGAGAATGCCTTCGCAATATGAAGGAAACCTGTAATCTGAGCGTAGCAGTCGTAGCTTACAGCATTTCTCTATCCCTGCTCTAGAGAGAAGCAGTTTACAAGAGTTCTGTAGGCTGGGTGTAGAGCGAAGCACTTTAGAGATTTCTGTAGAGTGGGAGTTACATTACGCAATATGCAGGTTTTCTATAACCTGAGTGTGGGAGAAGCAGCTAACGGGCGTTCTGTAAGCTGGATGAAGGCAAATGCAGTTTAGGGAAGTTCTATATTCTGTGTGCGGAGAAAAGCACTTTACAAGAGTCGTGCAGCCTGGGAGTAGACAGTCGCAATATTCGGGATATCTGTAGCCTGAGTGTAGCAGACGCAGCTTACAAGATTTCTCTCTCCTTGGTCTAGAGGGAAGCAGTGTACAAGAGTTCTGTAGCCTGAGTGTAGAAATAAGCAGCATACAGAGTTCTGTAGCATGGGAGTAGCAATATGCAACACGAGGGATATCCAGAACCCGATTGTGGGAGTCGCAGCTTACGGACGATCTGTTACATGGGTGAATGGAAAAGCATTTTCCGGGAGTTGTGTAACTTGTGTGTAGAGAGAAGCAGTTTACAAGAGTTCTGTAGGCGGGGTGTAGAGTGAAGCACTTTAGAGATTTCTGTAGAGTGGGAGTAACAACACCCAATATGAGTGCTTTTTATAACCTGAGTTTAGGAGAAGTAGCGAACGGGCGTTCTGTAAGCTGGATGAAGGCAAATGCAGTTAGGGAAGTTCTATATTCTGTGTGCGGAGAGAAGCACTTTACAAGAGTCGTGCAGCATGGGAGTAGACAGTCGCAATATTCGGGATATCTGTAGCCTGAGTGTAGCAGACGCAGCTTACAGGATTTCTCTCTCCTTGGTCTAGAGGGAAGCAGTGTACAAGAGTTCTGTAGCCTGAGTGTAGAAATAAGCAGTATAGAGAGTTCTGTAGCATGGGAGTAGCAATATGCAACACGAGGGATGTCCAGAACCCGAGTGTGGGAGTCGCAGCTTATGGACTGACTATCTGTTACATGCGTGAAGGGAAATGCATTTACCGGGAGTTGTGTTACTTGTGTGTAGAGAGAAGCAGTATCAAGAGTTCTGTAGCCTGGGAATAGGCACTCGCAATATACAGGATTTCAGTAACCAGGTTGTAGAGGGAAGCACTTCACAGAGTATCTGTATGCTGGGTGTCGAGAGAAGCAATTTACAGAGTTCTGTAGCATGGGAGTAGAAATGCGCAATGCGTGTTGTCTGTATCTTCACTGTAGGACACGCAGTGTTCGGGAGTTCTGTAAGCTGGGTGTGGAGAAATGCAGTTTCTGGGAGCTGTGTATCCGGTGTGCAGAGAGAACCAGTTTCCAAGAGTTCTGTAGCCTGGGTGTAGAATGAAGCAGTTTACAGAGTTTTGTAGTGTGGGAGTAGCAACACGCAATAGGAGGGTTTTTTTATAACCTGAGTGTGGGAGACGCAGCTTATTGGCATTCTGTAAGCTGGGTGAAGGGAAATGCAGTTTACAGGAGTTCTGTAGCCTGGGTGTAGAGAGAAGCAGTTTAGAAACATCTGTAGCCCGGGAGAATGCCTTCGCAATATGAAGGAAACCTGTAATCTGAGCGTAGCAGTCGTAGCTTACAGCATTTCTCTATCCCTGCTCTAGAGAGAAGCAGTTTACAAGAGTTCTGTAGGCTGGGTGTAGAGCGAAGCACTTTAGAGATTTCTGTAGAGTGGGAGTTACATTACGCAATATGCAGGTTTTCTATAACCTGAGTGTGGGAGAAGCAGCTAACGGGCGTTCTGTAAGCTGGATGAAGGCAAATGCAGTTTAGGGAAGTTCTATATTCTGTGTGCGGAGAGAAGCACTTTACAAGAGTCGTGCAGCCTGGGAGTAGACAGTCGCAATATTCGGGATATCTGTAGCCTGAGTGTAGCAGACGCAGCTTACAAGATTTCTCTCTCCTTGGTCTAGAGGGAAGCAGTGTACAAGAGTTCTGTAGCCTGAGTGTAGAAATAAGCAGCATACAGAGTTCTGTAGCATGGGAGTAGCAATATGCAACACGAGGGATATCCAGAACCCGATTGTGGGAGTCGCAGCTTACGGACGATCTGTTACATGGGTGAATGGAAAAGCATTTTCCGGGAGTTGTGTAACTTGTGTGTAGAGAGAAGCAGTTTACAAGAGTTCTGTAGGCGGGGTGTAGAGTGAAGCACTTTAGAGATTTCTGTAGAGTGGGAGTAACAACACACAATATGAGTGCTTTTTATAACCTGAGTTTAGGAGAAGTAGCGAACGGGCGTTCTGTAAGCTGGATGAAGGCAAATGCAGTTAGGGAAGTTCTATATTCTGTGTGCGGAGAGAAGCACTTTACAAGAGTCGTGCAGCATGGGAGTAGACAGTCGCAATATTCGGGATATCTGTAGCCTGAGTGTAGCAGACGCAGCTTACAGGATTTCTCTCTCCTTGGTCTAGAGGGAAGCAGTTTCCAAGAGTTCTGTAGCCTGAGTGTAGAAATAAGCAGTATAGAGAGTTCTGTAGCATGGGAGTAGCAATATGCAACACGAGGGATGTCCAGAACCCGAGTGTGGGAGTCGCAGCTTATGGACTGACTATCTGTTACATGCGTGAAGGGAAATGCATTTACCGGGAGTTGTGTTACTTGTGTGTAGAGAGAAGCAGTATCAAGAGTTCTGTAGCCTGGGAATAGGCACTCGCAATATGCAGGATTTCAGTAACCAGGTTGTAGAGGGAAGCACTTCACAGAGTATCTGTATGCTGGGTGTCGAGAGAAGCAATTTACAGAGTTCTGTAGCATGGGAGTAGAAATGCGCAATGCGTGTTGTCTGTATCTTCACTGTAGGACATGCAGTGTTCGGGAGTTCTGTAAGCTGGGTGTGGAGAAATGCAGTTTCTGGGAGCTGTGTATCCGGTGTGCAGAGAGAACCAGTTTCCAAGAGTTCTGTAGCCTGGGTGTAGAATGAAGCAGTTTACAGAGTTTTGTAGTGTGGGAGTAGCAACACGCAATATGAGGGTTTTTTTATAACCTGAGTGTGGGAGACGCAGCTTATTGGCATTCTGTAAGCTGGGTGAAGGGAAATGCAGTTTACAGGAGTTCTGTAGCCTGGGTGTAGAGAGAAGCAGTTTAGAAACATCTGTAGCCCGGGAGAATGCCTTCGCAATATGAAGGAAACCTGTAATCTGAGCGTAGCAGTCGTAGCTTACAGTATTTCTCTATCCCTGCTCTAGAGAGAAGCAGTTTACAAGAGTTCTGTAGGCTGTGTGTAGAGCGAAGCACTTTAGAGATTTCTGTAGAGTGGGAGTTACATTACGCAATATGCAGGTTTTCTATAACCTGAGTTTGGGAGAAGCAGCTAACGGGTGTTCTGTAAGCTGGATGAAGGCAAATGCAGTTTAGGGAAGTTCTATATTCTGTGTGCGGAGAAAAGCACTTTACAAGAGTCGTGCAGCCTGGGAGTAGACAGTCGCAATATTCGGGATATCTGTAGCCTGAGTGTAGCAGACGCAGCTTACAAGATTTCTCTCTCCTTGGTCTAGAGGGAAGCAGTGTACAAGAGTTCTGTAGCCTGAGTGTAGAAATAAGCAGCATACAGAGTTCTGTAGCATGGGAGTAGCAATATGCAACACGAGGGATATCCAGAACCCGACTGTGGGAGTCGCAGCTTACGGACGATCTGTTACATGGGTGAATGGAAAAGCATTTTCCTGGAGTTGTGTAACTTGTGTGTAGAGAGAAGCAGTTTACAAGAGTTCTGTAGGCGGGGTGTAGAGTGAAGCACTTTAGAGATTTCTGTAGAGTGGGAGTAACAACACCCAATATGAGTGCTTTTTATAACCTGAGTTTAGGAGAAGTAGCGAACGGGCGTTCTGTAAGCTGGATGAAGGCAAATGCAGTTAGGGAAGTTCTATATTCTGTGTGCGGAGAGAAGCACTTTACAAGAGTCGTGCAGCCTGGGAGTAGACAGTCGCAATATTCGGGATATCTGTAGCCTGAGTGTAGCAGACGCAGCTTACAGGATTTCTCTCTCCTTGGTCTAGAGGGAAGCAGTGTACAAGAGTTCTGTAGCCTGAGTGTAGAAATAAGCAGTATAGAGAGTTCTGTAGCATGGGAGTAGCAATATGCAACACGAGGGATGTCCAGAACCCGAGTGTGGGAGTCGCAGCTTATGGAATGACTATCTGTTACATGCGTGAAGGGAAATGCATTTACCGGGAGTTGTGTTACTTGTGTGTAGAGAGAAGCAGTATCAAGAGTTCTGTAGCCTGGGAATAGGCACTCGCAATATACAGGATTTCAGTAACCAGGTTGTAGAGGGAAGCACTTCACAGAGTATCTGTATGCTGGGTGTCGAGAGAAGCAATTTACAGAGTTCTGTAGCATGGGAGTAGAAATGCGCAATGCGTGTTGTCTGTATCTTCACTGTAGGACATGCAGTGTTCGGGAGTTCTGTAAGCTGGGTGTGGAGAAATGCAGTTTCTGGGAGCTGTGTATCCGGTGTGCAGAGAGAACCAGTTTCCAAGAGTTCTGTAGCCTGGGTGTAGAATGCAGCAGTTTACAGAGTTTTGTAGTGTGGGAGTAGAAACACGCAATATGAGGGTTTTTTTATAACCTGAGTGTGGGAGACGCAGCTTATTGGCATTCTGTAAGCTGGGTGAAGGGAAATGCAGTTTACAGGAGTTCTGTAGCCTGGGTGTAGAGAGAAGCAGTTTAGAAACATCTGTAGCCCGGGAGAATGCCTTCGCAATATGAAGGAAACCTGTAATCTGAGCGTAGCAGTCGTAGCTTACAGCATTTCTCTATCCCTGCTCTAGAGAGAAGCAGTTTACAAGAGTTCTGTAGGCTGTGTGTAGAGCGAAGCACTTTAGAGATTTCTGTAGAGTGGGAGTTACATTACGCAATATGCAGGTTTTCTATAACCTGAGTTTGGGAGAAGCAGCTAACGGGCGTTCTGTAAGCTGGATGAAGGCAAATGCAGTTTAGGGAAGTTCTATATTCTGTGTGCGGAGAGAAGCACTTTACAAGAGTTGTGCAGCCTGGGAGTAGACACTCGCAATATTCGGGATATCTGTAGCCTGAGTGTAGCAGACGCAGCTTACAAGATTTCTCTCTCCTTGGTCTAGAGGGAAGCAGTGTACAAGAGTTCTGTAGCCTGAGTGTAGAAATAAGCAGCATACAGAGTTCTGTAGCATGGGAGTAGCAATATGCAACACGAGGGATATCCAGAACCCGATTGTGGGAGTCGCAGCTTACGGACGATCTGTTACATGGGTGAATGGAAAAGCATTTTCCGGGAGTTGTGTAACTTGTGTGTAGAGAGAAGCAGTTTACAAGAGTTCTGTAGGCTGGGTGTAGAGTGAAGCACTTTAGAGATTTCTGTAGAGTGGGAGTAACAACACACAATATGAGTGCTTTTTATAACCTGAGTTTAGGAGAAGTAGCGAACGGGCGTTCTGTAAGCTGGATGA
Source organism: Oryctolagus cuniculus (assembly GCF_051225735.1). Taxonomy (NCBI): domain Eukaryota; kingdom Metazoa; phylum Chordata; class Mammalia; order Lagomorpha; family Leporidae; genus Oryctolagus; species Oryctolagus cuniculus. The sequence continues at coordinate 130,498,775 of NC_142869.1, read as the reverse complement.
AGGCAAATGCAGTTAGGGAAGTTCTATATTCTGTGTGCGGAGAGAAGCACTTTACAAGAGTCGTGCAGCCTGGGAGTAGACAGTCGCAATATTCGGGATATCTGTAGCCTGAGTGTAGCAGACGCAGCTTACAGGATTTCTCTCTCCTTGGTCTAGAGGGAAGCAGTTTCCAAGAGTTCTGTAGCCTGAGTGTAGAAATAAGCAGTATAGAGAGTTCTGTAGCATGGGAGTAGCAATATGCAACACGAGGGATGTCCAGAACCCGAGTGTGGGAGTCGCAGCTTATGGACTGACTATCTGTTACATGCGTGAAGGGAAATGCATTTACCGGGAGTTGTGTTACTTGTGTGTAGAGAGAAGCAGTATCAAGAGTTCTGTAGCCTGGGAATAGGCACTCGCAATATACAGGATTTCAGTAACCAGGTTGTAGAGGGAAGCACTTCACAGAGTATCTGTATGCTGGGTGTCGAGAGAAGCAATTTACAGAGTTCTGTAGCATGGGAGTAGAAATGCGCAATGCGTGTTGTCTGTATCTTCACTGTAGGACACGCAGTGTTCGGGAGTTCTGTAAGCTGGGTGTGGAGAAATGCAGTTTCTGGGAGCTGTGTATCCGGTGTGCAGAGAGAACCAGTTTCCAAGAGTTCTGTAGCCTGGGTGTAGAATGAAGCAGTTTACAGAGTTCTGTAGTGTGGGAGTAGCAACACGCAATAGGAGGGTTTTTTTATAACCTGAGTGTGGGAGACGCAGCTTATTGGCATTCTGTAAGCTGGGTGAAGGGAAATGCAGTTTACAGGAGTTCTGTAGCCAGGGTGTAGAGAGAAGCAGTTTAGAAACATCTGTAGCCCGGGAGAATGCCTTCGCAATATGAAGGAAACCTGTAATCTGAGCGTAGCAGTCGTAGCTTACAGCATTTCTCTATCCCTGCTCTAGAGAGAAGCAGTTTACAAGAGTTCTGTAGGCTGGGTGTAGAGCGAAGCACTTTAGAGATTTCTGTAGAGTGGGAGTTACATTACGCAATATGCAGGTTTTCTATAACCTGAGTTTGGGAGAAGCAGCTAACGGGCGTTCTGTAAGCTGGATGAAGGCAAATGCAGTTTAGGGAAGTTCTATATTCTGTGTGCGGAGAGAAGCACTTTACAAGAGTTGTGCAGCCTGGGAGTAGACACTCGCAATATTCGGGATATCTGTAGCCTGAGTGTAGCAGACGCAGCTTACAAGATTTCTCTCTCCTTGGTCTAGAGGGAAGCAGTGTACAAGAGTTCTGTAGCCTGAGTGTAGAAATAAGCAGCATACAGAGTTCTGTAGCATGGGAGTAGCAATATGCAACACGAGGGATATCCAGAACCCGATTGTGGGAGTCGCAGCTTACGGACGATCTGTTACATGGGTGAATGGAAAAGCATTTTCCGGGAGTTGTGTAACTTGTGTGTAGAGAGAAGCAGTTTACAAGAGTTCTGTAGGCTGGGTGTAGAGTGAAGCACTTTAGAGATTTCTGTAGAGTGGGAGTAACAACACACAATATGAGTGCTTTTTATAACCTGAGTTTAGGAGAAGTAGCGAACGGGCGTTCTGTAAGCTGGATGAAGGCAAATGCAGTTAGGGAAGTTCTATATTCTGTGTGCGGAGAGAAGCACTTTACAAGAGTCGTGCAGCCTGGGAGTAGACAGTCGCAATATTCGGGATATCTGTAGCCTGAGTGTAGCAGACGCAGCTTACAGGATTTCTCTCTCCTTGGTCTAGAGGGAAGCAGTTTCCAAGAGTTCTGTAGCCTGAGTGTAGAAATAAGCAGTATAGAGAGTTCTGTAGCATGGGAGTAGCAATATGCAACACGAGGGATGTCCAGAACCCGAGTGTGGGAGTCGCAGCTTATGGACTGACTATCTGTTACATGCGTGAAGGGAAATGCATTTACCGGGAGTTGTGTTACTTGTGTGTAGAGAGAAGCAGTATCAAGAGTTCTGTAGCCTGGGAATAGGCACTCGCAATATACAGGATTTCAGTAACCAGGTTGTAGAGGGAAGCACTTCACAGAGTATCTGTATGCTGGGTGTCGAGAGAAGCAATTTACAGAGTTCTGTAGCATGGGAGTAGAAATGCGCAATGCGTGTTGTCTGTATCTTCACTGTAGGACACGCAGTGTTCGGGAGTTCTGTAAGCTGGGTGTGGAGAAATGCAGTTTCTGGGAGCTGTGTATCCGGTGTGCAGAGAGAACCAGTTTCCAAGAGTTCTGTAGCCTGGGTGTAGAATGAAGCAGTTTACAGAGTTTTGTAGTGTGGGAGTAGCAACACGCAATATGAGGGTTTTTTTATAACCTGAGTGTGGGAGACGCAGCTTATTGGCATTCTGTAAGCTGGGTGAAGGGAAATGCAGTTTACAGGAGTTCTGTAGCCTGGGTGTAGAGAGAAGCAGTTTAGAAACATCTGTAGCCCGGGAGAATGCCTTCGCAATATGAAGGAAACCTGTAATCTGAGCGTAGCAGTCGTAGCTTACAGCATTTCTCTATCCCTGCTCTAGAGAGAAGCAGTTTACAAGAGTTCTGTAGGCTGTGTGTAGAGCGAAGCACTTTAGAGATTTCTGTAGAGTGGGAGTTACATTACGCAATATGCAGGTTTTCTATAACCTGAGTTTGGGAGAAGCAGCTAACGGGCGTTCTGTAAGCTGGATGAAGGCAAATGCAGTTTAGGGAAGTTCTATATTCTGTGTGCGGAGAGAAGCACTTTACAAGAGTTGTGCAGCCTGGGAGTAGACAGTCGCAATATTCGGGATATCTGTAGCCTGAGTGTAGCAGACGCAGCTTACAAGATTTCTCTCTCCTTGGTCTAGAGGGAAGCAGTGTACAAGAGTTCTGTAGCCTGAGTGTAGAAATAAGCAGCATACAGAGTTCTGTAGCATGGGAGTAGCAATATGCAACACGAGGGATATCCAGAACCCGATTGTGGGAGTCGCAGCTTACGGACGATCTGTTACATGGGTGAATGGAAAAGCATTTTCCGGGAGTTGTGTAACTTGTGTGTAGAGAGAAGCAGTTTACAAGAGTTCTGTAGGCTGGGTGTAGAGTGAAGCACTTTAGAGATTTCTGTAGAGTGGGAGTAACAACACACAATATGAGTGCTTTTTATAACCTGAGTTTAGGAGAAGTAGCGAACGGGCGTTCTGTAAGCTGGATGAAGGCAAATGCAGTTAGGGAAGTTCTATATTCTGTGTGCGGAGAGAAGCACTTTACAAGAGTCGTGCAGCCTGGGAGTAGACAGTCGCAATATTCGGGATATCTGTAGCCTGAGTGTAGCAGACGCAGCTTACAGGATTTCTCTCTCCTTGGTCTAGAGGGAAGCAGTTTCCAAGAGTTCTGTAGCCTGAGTGTAGAAATAAGCAGTATAGAGAGTTCTGTAGCATGGGAGTAGCAATATGCAACACGAGGGATGTCCAGAACCCGAGTGTGGGAGTCGCAGCTTATGGACTGACTATCTGTTACATGCGTGAAGGGAAATGCATTTACCGGGAGTTGTGTTACTTGTGTGTAGAGAGAAGCAGTATCAAGAGTTCTGTAGCCTGGGAATAGGCACTCGCAATATACAGGATTTCAGTAACCAGGTTGTAGAGGGAAGCACTTCACAGAGTATCTGTATGCTGGGTGTCGAGAGAAGCAATTTACAGAGTTCTGTAGCATGGGAGTAGAAATGCGCAATGCGTGTTGTCTGTATCTTCACTGTAGGACACGCAGTGTTCGGGAGTTCTGTAAGCTGGGTGTGGAGAAATGTAGTTTCTGGGAGCTGTGTATCCGGTGTGCAGAGAGAACCAGTTTCCAAGAGTTCTGTAGCCTGGGTGTAGAATGCAGCAGTTTACAGAGTTTTGTAGTGTGGGAGTAGCAACACGCAATATGAGGGTTTTTTTATAACCTGAGTGTGGGAGACGCAGCTTATTGGCATTCTGTAAGCTGGGTGAAGGGAAATGCAGTTTACAGGAGTTCTGTAGCCTGGGTGTAGAGAGAAGCAGTTTAGAAACATCTGTAGCCCGGGAGAATGCCTTCGCAATATGAAGGAAACCTGTAATCTGAGCGTAGCAGTCGTAGCTTACAGCATTTCTCTATCCCTGCTCTAGAGAGAAGCAGTTTACAAGAGTTCTGTAGGCTGGGTGTAGAGCGAAGCACTTTAGAGATTTCTGTAGAGTGGGAGTTACATTACGCAATATGCAGGTTTTCTATAACCTGAGTTTGGGAGAAGCAGCTAACGGGCGTTCTGTAAGCTGGATGAAGGCAAATGCAGTTTAGGGAAGTTCTATATTCTGTGTGCGGAGAGAAGCACTTTACAAGAGTTGTGCAGCCTGGGAGTAGACACTCGCAATATTCGGGATATCTGTAGCCTGAGTGTAGCAGACGCAGCTTACAAGATTTCTCTCTCCTTGGTCTAGAGGGAAGCAGTGTACAAGAGTTCTGTAGCCTGAGTGTAGAAATAAGCAGCATACAGAGTTCTGTAGCATGGGAGTAGCAATATGCAACACGAGGGATATCAAGAACCCGAGTGTGGGAGTCGCAGCTTACGGACGATCTGTTACATGGGTGAATGGAAAAGCATTTTCCGGGAGTTGTGTAACTTGTGTGTAGAGAGAAGCAGTTTACAAGAGTTCTGTAGGCGGGGTGTAGAGTGAAGCACTTTAGAGATTTCTGTAGAGTGGGAGTAACAACACACAATATGAGTGCTTTTTATAACCTGAGTTTAGGAGAAGTAGCGAACGGGCGTTCTGTAAGCTGGATGAAGGCAAATGCAGTTAGGGAAGTTCTATATTCTGTGTGCGGAGAGAAGCACTTTACAAGAGTCGTGCAGCCTGGGAGTAGACAGTCGCAATATTCGGGATATCTGTAGCCTGAGTGTAGCAGACGCAGCTTACAGGATTTCTCTCTCCTTGGTCTAGAGGGAAGCAGTTTCCAAGAGTTCTGTAGCCTGAGTGTAGAAATAAGCAGTATAGAGAGTTCTGTAGCATGGGAGTAGCAATATGCAACACGAGGGATGTCCAGAACCCGAGTGTGGGAGTCGCAGCTTATGGACTGACTATCTGTTACATGCGTGAAGGGAAATGCATTTACCGGGAGTTGTGTTACTTGTGTGTAGAGAGAAGCAGTATCAAGAGTTCTGTAGCCTGGGAATAGGCACTCGCAATATACAGGATTTCAGTAACCAGGTTGTAGAGGGAAGCACTTCACAGAGTATCTGTATGCTGGGTGTCGAGAGAAGCAATTTACAGAGTTCTGTAGCATGGGAGTAGAAATGCGCAATGCGTGTTGTCTGTATCTTCACTGTAGGACACGCAGTGTTCGGGAGTTCTGTAAGCTGGGTGTGGAGAAATGCAGTTTCTGGGAGCTGTGTATCCGGTGTGCAGAGAGAACCAGTTTCCAAGAGTTCTGTAGCCTGGGTGTAGAATGAAGCAGTTTACAGAGTTTTGTAGTGTGGGAGTAGCAACACGCAATATGAGGGTTTTTTTATAACCTGAGTGTGGGAGACGCAGCTTATTGGCATTCTGTAAGCTGGGTGAAGGGAAATGCAGTTTACAGGAGTTCTGTAGCCTGGGTGTAGAGAGAAGCAGTTTAGAAACATCTGTAGCCCGGGAGAATGCCTTCGCAATATGAAGGAAACCTGTAATCTGAGCGTAGCAGTCGTAGCTTACAGCATTTCTCTATCCCTGCTCTAGAGAGAAGCAGTTTACAAGAGTTCTGTAGGCTGTGTGTAGAGCGAAGCACTTTAGAGATTTCTGTAGAGTGGGAGTTACATTACGCAATATGCAGGTTTTCTATAACCTGAGTTTGGGAGAAGCAGCTAACGGGCGTTCTGTAAGCTGGATGAAGGCAAATGCAGTTTAGGGAAGTTCTATATTCTGTGTGCGGAGAGAAGCACTTTACAAGAGTTGTGCAGCCTGGGAGTAGACAGTCGCAATATTCGGGATATCTGTAGCCTGAGTGTAGCAGACGCAGCTTACAAGATTTCTCTCTCCTTGGTCTAGAGGGAAGCAGTGTACAAGAGTTCTGTAGCCTGAGTGTAGAAATAAGCAGCATACAGAGTTCTGTAGCATGGGAGTAGCAATATGCAACACGAGGGATATCCAGAACCCGAGTGTGGGAGTCACAGCTTACGGACGATCTGTTACATGGGTGAATGGAAAAGCATTTTCCGGGAGTTGTGTAACTTGTGTGTAGAGAGAAGCAGTTTACAAGAGTTCTGTAGGCGGGGTGTAGAGTGAAGCACTTTAGAGATTTCTGTAGAGTGGGAGTAACAACACACAATATGAGTGCTTTTTATAACCTGAGTTTAGGAGAAGTAGCGAACGGGCGTTCTGTAAGCTGGATGAAGGCAAATGCAGTTAGGGAAGTTCTATATTCTGTGTGCGGAGAGAAGCACTTTACAAGAGTCGTGCAGCCTGGGAGTAGACAGTCGCAATATTCGGGATATCTGTAGCCTGAGTGTAGCAGACGCAGCTTACAGGATTTCTCTCTCCTTGGTCTAGAGGGAAGCAGTTTCCAAGAGTTCTGTAGCCTGAGTGTAGAAATAAGCAGTATAGAGAGTTCTGTAGCATGGGAGTAGCAATATGCAACACGAGGGATGTCCAGAACCCGAGTGTGGGAGTCGCAGCTTATGGACTGACTATCTGTTACATGCGTGATGGGAAATGCATTTACCGGGAGTTGTGTTACTTGTGTGTAGAGAGAAGCAGTATCAAGAGTTCTGTAGCCTGGGAATAGGCACTCGCAATATACAGGATTTCAGTAACCAGGTTGTAGAGGGAAGCACTTCACAGAGTATCTGTATGCTGGGTGTCGAGAGAAGCAATTTACAGAGTTCTGTAGCATGGGAGTAGAAATGCGCAATGCGTGTTGTCTGTATCTTCACTGTAGGACACGCAGTGTTCGGGAGTTCTGTAAGCTGGGTGTGGAGAAATGCAGTTTCTGGGAGCTGTGTATCCGGTGTGCAGAGAGAACCAGTTTCCAAGAGTTCTGTAGCCTGGGTGTAGAATGCAGCAGTTTACAGAGTTTTGTAGTGTGGGAGTAGCAACACGCAATATGAGGGTTTTTTTATAACCTGAGTGTGGGAGACGCAGCTTATTGGCATTCTGTAAGCTGGGTGAAGGGAAATGCAGTTTACAGGAGTTCTGTAGCCTGGGTGTAGAGAGAAGCAGTTTAGAAACATCTGTAGCCCGGGAGAATGCCTTCGCAATATGAAGGAAACCTGTAATCTGAGCGTAGCAGTCGTAGCTTACAGCATTTCTCTATCCCTGCTCTAGAGAGAAGCAGTTTACAAGAGTTCTGTAGGCTGTGTGTAGAGCGAAGCACTTTAGAGATTTCTGTAGAGTGGGAGTTACATTACGCAATATGCAGGTTTTCTATAACCTGAGTTTGGGAGAAGCAGCTAACGGGCGTTCTGTAAGCTGGATGAAGGCAAATGCAGTTTAGGGAAGTTCTATATTCTGTGTGCGGAGAGAAGCACTTTACAAGAGTTGTGCAGCCTGGGAGTAGACAGTCGCAATATTCGGGATATCTGTAGCCTGAGTGTAGCAGACGCAGCTTACAAGATTTCTCTCTCCTTGGTCTAGAGGGAAGCAGTGTACAAGAGTTCTGTAGCCTGAGTGTAGAAATAAGCAGTATAGAGAGTTCTGTAGCATGGGAGTAGCAATATGCAACACGAGGGATATCCAGAACCCGATTGTGGGAGTCGCAGCTTACGGACGATCTGTTACATGGGTGAATGGAAAAGCATTTTCCGGGAGTTGTGTAACTTGTGTGTAGAGAGAAGCAGTTTACAAGAGTTCTGTAGGCTGGGTGTAGAGTGAAGCACTTTAGAGATTTCTGTAGAGTGGGAGTAACAACACACAATATGAGTGCTTTTTATAACCTGAGTTTAGGAGAAGTAGCGAACGGGCGTTCTGTAAGCTGGATGAAGGCAAATGCAGTTAGGGAAGTTCTATATTCTGTGTGCGGAGAGAAGCACTTTACAAGAGTCGTGCAGCCTGGGAGTAGACAGTCGCAATATTCGGGATATCTGTAGCCTGAGTGTAGCAGACGCAGCTTACAGGATTTCTCTCTCCTTGGTCTAGAGGGAAGCAGTTTCCAAGAGTTCTGTAGCCTGAGTGTAGAAATAAGCAGTATAGAGAGTTCTGTAGCATGGGAGTAGCAATATGCAACACGAGGGATGTCCAGAACCCGAGTGTGGGAGTCGCAGCTTATGGACTGACTATCTGTTACATGCGTGAAGGGAAATGCATTTACCGGGAGTTGTGTTACTTGTGTGTAGAGAGAAGCAGTATCAAGAGTTCTGTAGCCTGGGAATAGGCACTCGCAATATACAGGATTTCAGTAACCAGGTTGTAGAGGGAAGCACTTCACAGAGTATCTGTATGCTGGGTGTCGAGAGAAGCAATTTACAGAGTTCTGTAGCATGGGAGTAGAAATGCGCAATGCGTGTTGTCTGTATCTTCACTGTAGGACACGCAGTGTTCGGGAGTTCTGTAAGCTGGGTGTGGAGAAATGCAGTTTCTGGGAGCTGTGTATCCGGTGTGCAGAGAGAACCAGTTTCCAAGAGTTCTGTAGCCTGGGTGTAGAATGCAGCAGTTTACAGAGTTTTGTAGTGTGGGAGTAGCAACACGCAATATGAGGGTTTTTTTATAACCTGAGTGTGGGAGACGCAGCTTATTGGCATTCTGTAAGCTGGGTGAAGGGAAATGCAGTTTACAGGAGTTCTGTAGCCTGGGTGTAGAGAGAAGCAGTTTAGAAACATCTGTAGCCCGGGAGAATGCCTTCGCAATATGAAGGAAACCTGTAATCTGAGCGTAGCAGTCGTAGCTTACAGCATTTCTCTATCCCTGCTCTAGAGAGAAGCAGTTTACAAGAGTTCTGTAGGCTGGGTGTAGAGCGAAGCACTTTAGAGATTTCTGTAGAGTGGGAGTTACATTACGCAATATGCAGGTTTTCTATAACCTGAGTTTGGGAGAAGCAGCTAACGGGCGTTCTGTAAGCTGGATGAAGGCAAATGCAGTTTAGGGAAGTTCTATATTCTGTGTGCGGAGAGAAGCACTTTACAAGAGTTGTGCAGCCTGGGAGTAGACAGTCGCAATATTCGGGATATCTGTAGCCTGAGTGTAGCAGACGCAGCTTACAAGATTTCTCTCTCCTTGGTCTAGAGGGAAGCAGTGTACAAGAGTTCTGTAGCCTGAGTGTAGAAATAAGCAGCATACAGAGTTCTGTAGCATGGGAGTAGCAATATGCAACACGAGGGATATCAAGAACCCGAGTGTGGGAGTCGCAGCTTACGGACAATCTGTTACATGGGTGAATGGAAAAGCATTTTCCGGGAGTTGTGTAACTTGTGTGTAGAGAGAAGCAGTTTACAAGAGTTCTGTAGGCGGGGTGTAGAGTGAAGCACTTTAGAGATTTCTGTAGAGTGGGAGTAACAACACCCAATATGAGTGCTTTTTATAACCTGAGTTTAGGAGAAGTAGCGAACGGGCGTTCTGTAAGCTGGATGAAGGCAAATGCAGTTAGGGAAGTTCTATATTCTGTGTGCGGAGAGAAGCACTTTACAAGAGTCGTGCAGCCTGGGAGTAGACAGTCGCAATATTCGGGATATCTGTAGCCTGAGTGTAGCAGACGCAGCTTACAGGATTTCTCTCTCCTTGGTCTAGAGGGAAGCAGTTTCCAAGAGTTCTGTAGCCTGAGTGTAGAAATAAGCAGTATAGAGAGTTCTGTAGCATGGGAGTAGCAATATGCAACACGAGGGATGTCCAGAACCCGAGTGTGGGAGTCGCAGCTTATGGACTGACTATCTGTTACATGCGTGAAGGGAAATGCATTTACCGGGAGTTGTGTTACTTGTGTGTAGAGAGAAGCAGTATCAAGAGTTCTGTAGCCTGGGAATAGGCACTCGCAATATACAGGATTTCAGTAACCAGGTTGTAGAGGGAAGCACTTCACAGAGTATCTGTATGCTGGGTGTCGAGAGAAGCAATTTACAGAGTTCTGTAGCATGGGAGTAGAAATGCGCAATGCGTGTTGTCTGTATCTTCACTGTAGGACACGCAGTGTTCGGGAGTTCTGTAAGCTGGGTGTGGAGAAATGCAGTTTCTGGGAGCTGTGTATCCGGTGTGCAGAGAGAACCAGTTTCCAAGAGTTCTGTAGCCTGGGTGTAGAATGCAGCAGTTTACAGAGTTTTGTAGTGTGGGAGTAGCAACACGCAATATGAGGGTTTTTTTATAACCTGAGTGTGGGAGACGCAGCTTATTGGCATTCTGTAAGCTGGGTGAAGGGAAATGCAGTTTACAGGAGTTCTGTAGCCTGGGTGTAGAGAGAAGCAGTTTAGAAACATCTGTAGCCCGGGAGAATGCCTTCGCAATATGAAGGAAACCTGTAATCTGAGCGTAGCAGTCGTAGCTTACAGCATTTCTCTATCCCTGCTCTAGAGAGAAGCAGTTTACAAGAGTTCTGTAGGCTGTGTGTAGAGCGAAGCACTTTAGAGATTTCTGTAGAGTGGGAGTTACATTACGCAATATGCAGGTTTTCTATAACCTGAGTTTGGGAGAAGCAGCTAACGGGCGTTCTGTAAGCTGGATGAAGGCAAATGCAGTTTAGGGAAGTTCTATATTCTGTGTGCGGAGAGAAGCACTTTACAAGAGTTGTGCAGCCTGGGAGTAGACAGTCGCAATATTCGGGATATCTGTAGCCTGAGTGTAGCAGACGCAGCTTACAAGATTTCTCTCTCCTTGGTCTAGAGGGAAGCAGTGTACAAGAGTTCTGTAGCCTGAGTGTAGAAATAAGCAGCATACAGAGTTCTGTAGCATGGGAGTAGCAATATGCAACACGAGGGATATCCAGAACCCGAGTGTGGGAGTCACAGCTTACGGACGATCTGTTACATGGGTGAATGGAAAAGCATTTTCCGGGAGTTGTGTAACTTGTGTGTAGAGAGAAGCAGTTTACAAGAGTTCTGTAGGCTGGGTGTAGAGTGAAGCACTTTAGAGATTTCTGTAGAGTGGGAGTAACAACACACAATATGAGTGCTTTTTATAACCTGAGTTTAGGAGAAGTAGCGAACGGGCGTTCTGTAAGCTGGATGAAGGCAAATGCAGTTAGGGAAGTTCTATATTCTGTGTGCGGAGAGAAGCACTTTACAAGAGTCGTGCAGCCTGGGAGTAGACAGTCGCAATATTCGGGATATCTGTAGCCTGAGTGTAGCAGACGCAGCTTACAGGATTTCTCTCTCCTTGGTCTAGAGGGAAGCAGTTTCCAAGAGTTCTGTAGCCTGAGTGTAGAAATAAGCAGTATAGAGAGTTCTGTAGCATGGGAGTAGCAATATGCAACACGAGGGATGTCCAGAACCCGAGTGTGGGAGTCGCAGCTTATGGACTGACTATCTGTTACATGCGTGATGGGAAATGCATTTACCGGGAGTTGTGTTACTTGTGTGTAGAGAGAAGCAGTATCAAGAGTTCTGTAGCCTGGGAATAGGCACTCGCAATATACAGGATTTCAGTAACCAGGTTGTAGAGGGAAGCACTTCACAGAGTATCTGTATGCTGGGTGTCGAGAGAAGCAATTTACAGAGTTCTGTAGCATGGGAGTAGAAATGCGCAATGCGTGTTGTCTGTATCTTCACTGTAGGACACGCAGTGTTCGGGAGTTCTGTAAGCTGGGTGTGGAGAAATGCAGTTTCTGGGAGCTGTGTATCCGGTGTGCAGAGAGAACCAGTTTCCAAGAGTTCTGTAGCCTGGGTGTAGAATGCAGCAGTTTACAGAGTTTTGTAGTGTGGGAGTAGCAACACGCAATATGAGGGTTTTTTTATAACCTGAGTGTGGGAGACGCAGCTTATTGGCATTCTGTAAGCTGGGTGAAGGGAAATGCAGTTTACAGGAGTTCTGTAGCCTGGGTGTAGAGAGAAGCAGTTTAGAAACATCTGTAGCCCGGGAGAATGCCTTCGCAATATGAAGGAAACCTGTAATCTGAGCGTAGCAGTCGTAGCTTACAGCATTTCTCTATCCCTGCTCTAGAGAGAAGCAGTTTACAAGAGTTCTGTAGGCTGTGTGTAGAGCGAAGCACTTTAGAGATTTCTGTAGAGTGGGAGTTACATTACGCAATATGCAGGTTTTCTATAACCTGAGTTTGGGAGAAGCAGCTAACGGGCGTTCTGTAAGCTGGATGAAGGCAAATGCAGTTTAGGGAAGTTCTATATTCTGTGTGCGGAGAGAAGCACTTTACAAGAGTTGTGCAGCCTGGGAGTAGACAGTCGCAATATTCGGGATATCTGTAGCCTGAGTGTAGCAGACGCAGCTTACAAGATTTCTCTCTCCTTGGTCTAGAGGGAAGCAGTGTACAAGAGTTCTGTAGCCTGAGTGTAGAAATAAGCAGCATACAGAGTTCTGTAGCATGGGAGTAGCAATATGCAACACGAGGGATATCCAGAACCCGATTGTGGGAGTCGCAGCTTCCGGACGATCTGTTACATGGGTGAATGGAAAAGCATTTTCCGGGAGTTGTGTAACTTGTGTGTAGAGAGAAGCAGTTTACAAGAGTTCTGTAGGCGGGGTGTAGAGTGAAGCACTTTAGAGATTTCTGTAGAGTGGGAGTAACAACACACAATATGAGTGCTTTTTATAACCTGAGTTTAGGAGAAGTAGCGAACGGGCGTTCTGTAAGCTGGATGAAGGCAAATGCAGTTAGGGAAGTTCTATATTCTGTGTGCGGAGAGAAGCACTTTACAAGAGTCGTGCAGCCTGGGAGTAGACAGTCGCAATATTCGGGATATCTGTAGCCTGAGTGTAGCAGACGCAGCTTACAGGATTTCTCTCTCCTTGGTCTAGAGGGAAGCAGTTTCCAAGAGTTCTGTAGCCTGAGTGTAGAAATAAGCAGTATAGAGAGTTCTGTAGCATGGGAGTAGCAATATGCAACACGAGGGATGTCCAGAACCCGAGTGTGGGAGTCGCAGCTTATGGACTGACTATCTGTTACATGCGTGAAGGGAAATGCATTTACCGGGAGTTGTGTTACTTGTGTGTAGAGAGAAGCAGTATCAAGAGTTCTGTAGCCTGGGAATAGGCACTCGCAATATACAGGATTTCAGTAACCAGGTTGTAGAGGGAAGCACTTCACAGAGTATCTGTATGCTGGGTGTCGAGAGAAGCAATTTACAGAGTTCTGTAGCATGGGAGTAGAAATGCGCAATGCGTGTTGTCTGTATCTTCACTGTAGGACACGCAGTGTTCGGGAGTTCTGTAAGCTGGGTGTGGAGAAATGCAGTTTCTGGGAGCTGTGTATCCGGTGTGCAGAGAGAACCAGTTTCCAAGAGTTCTGTAGCCTGGGTGTAGAATGCAGCAGTTTACAGAGTTTTGTAGTGTGGGAGTAGCAACACGCAATATGAGGGTTTTTTTATAACCTGAGTGTGGGAGACGCAGCTTATTGGCATTCTGTAAGCTGGGTGAAGGGAAATGCAGTTTACAGGAGTTCTGTAGCCTGGGTGTAGAGAGAAGCAGTTTAGAAACATCTGTAGCCCGGGAGAATGCCTTCGCAATATGAAGGAAACCTGTAATCTGAGCGTAGCAGTCGTAGCTTACAGCATTTCTCTATCCCTGCTCTAGAGAGAAGCAGTTTACAAGAGTTCTGTAGGCTGTGTGTAGAGCGAAGCACTTTAGAGATTTCTGTAGAGTGGGAGTTACATTACGCAATATGCAGGTTTTCTATAACCTGAGTTTGGGAGAAGCAGCTAACGGGCGTTCTGTAAGCTGGATGAAGGCAAATGCAGTTTAGGGAAGTTCTATATTCTGTGTGCGGAGAGAAGCACTTTACAAGAGTTGTGCAGCCTGGGAGTAGACAGTCGCAATATTCGGGATATCTGTAGCCTGAGTGTAGCAGACGCAGCTTACAAGATTTCTCTCTCCTTGGTCTAGAGGGAAGCAGTGTACAAGAGTTCTGTAGCCTGAGTGTAGAAATAAGCAGCATACAGAGTTCTGTAGCATGGGAGTAGCAATATGCAACACGAGGGATATCCAGAACCCGATTGTGGGAGTCGCAGCTTCTGGACGATCTGTTACATGGGTGAATGGAAAAGCATTTTCCGGGAGTTGTGTAACTTGTGTGTAGAGAGAAGCAGTTTACAAGAGTTCTGTAGGCGGGGTGTAGAGTGAAGCACTTTAGAGATTTCTGTAGAGTGGGAGTAACAACACCCAATATGAGTGCTTTTTATAACCTGAGTTTAGGAGAAGTAGCGAACGGGCGTTCTGTAAGCTGGATGAAGGCAAATGCAGTTAGGGAAGTTCTATATTCTGTGTGCGGAGAGAAGCACTTTACAAGAGTCGTGCAGCCTGGGAGTAGACAGTCGCAATATTCGGGATATCTGTAGCCTGAGTGTAGCAGACGCAGCTTACAGGATTTCTCTCTCCTTGGTCTAGAGGGAAGCAGTTTCCAAGAGTTCTGTAGCCTGAGTGTAGAAATAAGCAGTATAGAGAGTTCTGTAGCATGGGAGTAGCAATATGCAACACGAGGGATGTCCAGAACCCGAGTGTGGGAGTCGCAGCTTATGGACTGACTATCTGTTACATGCGTGAAGGGAAATGCATTTACCGGGAGTTGTGTTACTTGTGTGTAGAGAGAAGCAGTATCAAGAGTTCTGTAGCCTGGGAATAGGCACTCGCAATATACAGGATTTCAGTAACCAGGTTGTAGAGGGAAGCACTTCACAGAGTATCTGTATGCTGGGTGTCGAGAGAAGCAATTTACAGAGTTCTGTAGCATGGGAGTAGAAATGCGCAATGCGTGTTGTCTGTATCTTCACTGTAGGACACGCAGTGTTCGGGAGTTCTGTAAGCTGGGTGTGGAGAAATGCAGTTTCTGGGAGCTGTGTATCCGGTGTGCAGAGAGAACCAGTTTCCAAGAGTTCTGTAGCCTGGGTGTAGAATGCAGCAGTTTACAGAGTTTTGTAGTGTGGGAGTAGCAACACGCAATATGAGGGTTTTTTTATAACCTGAGTGTGGGAGACGCAGCTTATTGGCATTCTGTAAGCTGGGTGAAGGGAAATGCAGTTTACAGGAGTTCTGTAGCCTGGGTGTAGAGAGAAGCAGTTTAGAAACATCTGTAGCCCGGGAGAATGCCTTCGCAATATGAAGGAAACCTGTAATCTGAGCGTAGCAGTCGTAGCTTACAGCATTTCTCTATCCCTGCTCTAGAGAGAAGCAGTTTACAAGAGTTCTGTAGGCTGTGTGTAGAGCGAAGCACTTTAGAGATTTCTGTAGAGTGGGAGTTACATTACGCAATATGCAGGTTTTCTATAACCTGAGTTTGGGAGAAGCAGCTAACGGGCGTTCTGTAAGCTGGATGAAGGCAAATGCAGTTTAGGGAAGTTCTATATTCTGTGTGCGGAGAGAAGCACTTTACAAGAGTTGTGCAGCCTGGGAGTAGACAGTCGCAATATTCGGGATATCTGTAGCCTGAGTGTAGCAGACGCAGCTTACAAGATTTCTCTCTCCTTGGTCTAGAGGGAAGCAGTGTACAAGAGTTCTGTAGCCTGAGTGTAGAAATAAGCAGCATACAGAGTTCTGTAGCATGGGAGTAGCAATATGCAACACGAGGGATATCCAGAACCCGATTGTGGGAGTCGCAGCTTCCGGACGATCTGTTACATGGGTGAATGGAAAAGCATTTTGCGGGAGTTGTGTAACTTGTGTGTAGAGAGAAGCAGTTTACAAGAGTTCTGTAGGCTGGGTGTAGAGTGAAGGGAAATGCATTTACCGGGAGTTGTTACTTGTGTGTAGAGAGAAGCAGTATCAAGAGTTCTGTAGCCTGGGAATAGGCACTCGCAATATACAGGATTTCAGTAACCAGGTTGTAGAGGGAAGCACTTCACAGAGTATCTGTATGCTGGGTGTCGAGAGAAGCAATTTACAGAGTTCTGTAGCATGGGAGTAGAAATGCGCAATGCGTGTTGTCTGTATCTTCACTGTAGGACACGCAGTGTTCGGGAGTTCTGTAAGCTGGGTGTGGAGAAATGCAGTTTCTGGGAGCTGTGTATCCGGTGTGCAGAGAGAACCAGTTTCCAAGAGTTCTGTAGCCTGGGTGTAGAATGAAGCAGTTTACAGAGTTTTGTAGTGTGGGAGTAGCAACACGCAATATGAGGGTTTTTTTATAACCTGAGTGTGGGAGACGCAGCTTATTGGCATTCTGTAAGCTGGGTGAAGGGAAATGCAGTTTACAGGAGTTCTGTAGCCTGGGTGTAGAGAGAAGCAGTTTAGAAACATCTGTAGCCCGGGAGAATGCCTTCGCAATATGAAGGAAACCTGTAATCTGAGCGTAGCAGTCGTAGCTTACAGCATTTCTCTATCCCTGCTCTAGAGAGAAGCAGTTTACAAGAGTTCTGTAGGCTGTGTGTAGAGCGAAGCACTTTAGAGATTTCTGTAGAGTGGGAGTTACATTACGCAATATGCAGGTTTTCTATAACCTGAGTTTGGGAGAAGCAGCTAACGGGCGTTCTGTAAGCTGGATGAAGGCAAATGCAGTTTAGGGAAGTTCTATATTCTGTGTGCGGAGAGAAGCACTTTACAAGAGTTGTGCAGCCTGGGAGTAGACAGTCGCAATATTCGGGATATCTGTAGCCTGAGTGTAGCAGACGCAGCTTACAAGATTTCTCTCTCCTTGGTCTAGAGGGAAGCAGTGTACAAGAGTTCTGTAGCCTGAGTGTAGAAATAAGCAGCATACAGAGTTCTGTAGCATGGGAGTAGCAATATGCAACACGAGGGATATCCAGAACCCGATTGTGGGAGTCGCAGCTTCCGGACGATCTGTTACATGGGTGAATGGAAAAGCATTTTGCGGGAGTTGTGTAACTTGTGTGTAGAGAGAAGCAGTTTACAAGAGTTCTGTAGGCTGGGTGTAGAGTGAAGGGAAATGCATTTACCGGGAGTTGTTACTTGTGTGTAGAGAGAAGCAGTATCAAGAGTTCTGTAGCCTGGGAATAGGCACTCGCAATATACAGGATTTCAGTAACCAGGTTGTAGAGGGAAGCACTTCACAGAGTATCTGTATGCTGGGTGTCGAGAGAAGCAATTTACAGAGTTCTGTAGCATGGGAGTAGAAATGCGCAATGCGTGTTGTCTGTATCTTCACTGTAGGACACGCAGTGTTCGGGAGTTCTGTAAGCTGGGTGTGGAGAAATGCAGTTTCTGGGAGCTGTGTATCCGGTGTGCAGAGAGAACCAGTTTCCAAGAGTTCTGTAGCCTGGGTGTAGAATGAAGCAGTTTACAGAGTTTTGTAGTGTGGGAGTAGCAACACGCAATATGAGGGTTTTTTTATAACCTGAGTGTGGGAGACGCAGCTTATTGGCATTCTGTAAGCTGGGTGAAGGGAAATGCAGTTTACAGGAGTTCTGTAGCCTGGGTGTAGAGAGAAGCAGTTTAGAAACATCTGTAGCCCGGGAGAATGCCTTCGCAATATGAAGGAAACCTGTAATCTGAGCGTAGCAGTCGTAGCTTACAGCATTTCTCTATCCCTGCTCTAGAGAGAAGCAGTTTACAAGAGTTCTGTAGGCTGTGTGTAGAGCGAAGCACTTTAGAGATTTCTGTAGAGTGGGAGTTACATTACGCAATATGCAGGTTTTCTATAACCTGAGTTTGGGAGAAGCAGCTAACGGGCGTTCTGTAAGCTGGATGAAGGCAAATGCAGTTTAGGGAAGTTCTATATTCTGTGTGCGGAGAGAAGCACTTTACAAGAGTTGTGCAGCCTGGGAGTAGACAGTCGCAATATTCGGGATATCTGTAGCCTGAGTGTAGCAGACGCAGCTTACAAGATTTCTCTCTCCTTGGTCTAGAGGGAAGCAGTTTCCAAGAATTCTGTAGCCTGAGTGTAGAAATAAGCAGCATACAGAGTTCTGTAGCATGGGAGTAGCAATATGCAACACGAGGGATATCCAGAACCCGACTGTGGGAGTCGCAGCTTCCGGACGATCTGTTACATGGGTGAATGGAAAAGCATTTTCCGGGAGTTGTGTAACTTGTGTGTAGAGAGAAGCAGTTTACAAGAGTTCTGTAGGCGGGGTGTAGAGTGAAGCACTTTAGAGATTTCTGTAGAGTGGGAGTAACAACACCCAATATGAGTGCTTTTTATAACCTGAGTTTAGGAGAAGTAGCGAACGGGCGTTCTGTAAGCTGGATGAAGGCAAATGCAGTTAGGGAAGTTCTATATTCTGTGTGCGGAGAGAAGCACTTTACAAGAGTCGTGCAGCCTGGGAGTAGACAGTCGCAATATTCGGGATATCTGTAGCCTGAGTGTAGCAGATGCAGCTTACAAGATTTCTCTCTCCTTGGTCTAGAGGGAAGCAGTGTACAAGAGTTCTGTAGCCTGAGTGTAGAAATAAGCAGCATACAGAGTTCTGTAGCATGGGAGTAGCAATATGCAACACGAGGGATATCCAGAACCCGATTGTTGGAGTCGCAGCTTACGGACGATCTGTTACATGGGTGAATGGAAAAGCATTTTCCGGGAGTTGTGTAACTTGTGTGTAGAGAGAAGCAGTTTACAAGAGTTCTGTAGGCGGGGTGTAGAGTGAAGCACTTTAGAGATTTCTGTAGAGTGGGAGTAACAACACCCAATATGAGTGCTTTTTATAACCTGAGTTTAGGAGAAGTAGCGAACAGGCGTTCTGTAAGCTGGATGAAGGCAAATGCAGTTAGGGAAGTTCTATATTCTGTGTGCGGAGAGAAGCACTTTACAAGAGTCGTGCAGCCTGGGAGTAGACAGTCGCAATATTCGGGATATCTGTAGCCTGAGTGTAGCAGACGCAGCTTACAGGATTTCTCTCTCCTTGGTCTAGAGGGAAGCAGTTTCCAAGAGTTCTGTAGCCTGAGTGTAGAAATAAGCAGTATAGAGAGTTCTGTAGCATGGGAGTAGCAATATGCAACACGAGGGATGTCCAGAACCCGAGTGTGGGAGTCGCAGCTTATAGACTGACTATCTGTTACATGTGTGAAGGGAAATGCATTTACCGGGAGTTGTGTTACTTGTGTGTAGAGAGAAGCAGTATCAAGAGTTCTGTAGCCTGGGAATAGGCACTCGCAATATACAGGATTTCAGTAACCAGGTTGTAGAGGGAAGCACTTCACAGAGTATCTGTATGCTGGGTGTCGAGAGAAGCAATTTACAGAGTTCTGTAGCATGGGAGTAGAAATGCGCAATGCGTGTTGTCTGTATCTTCACTGTAGGACACGCAGTGTTCGGGAGTTCTGTAAGCTGGGTGTGGAGAAATGCAGTTTCTGGGAGCTGTGTATCCAGTGTGCAGAGAGAACCAGTTTCCAAGAGTTCTGTAGCCTGGGTGTAGAATGAAGCAGTTTACAGAGTTTTGTAGTGTGGGAGTAGCAACACGCAATATGAGGGTTTTTTTATAACCTGAGTGTGGGAGACGCAGCTTATTGGCATTCTGTAAGCTGGGTGAAGGGAAATGCAGTTTACAGGAGTTCTGTAGCCTGGGTGTAGAGAGAAGCAGTTTAGAAACATCTGTAGCCCGGGAGAATGCCTTCGCAATATGAAGGAAACCTGTAATCTGAGCGTAGCAGTCGTAGCTTACAGCATTTCTCTATCCCTGCTCTAGAGAGAAGCAGTTTACCAGAGTTCTGTAGGCTGGGTGTAGAGCGAAGCACTTTAGAGATTTCTGTAGAGTGGGAGTTACATTACGCAATATGCAGGTTTTCTATAACCTGAGTTTGGGAGAAGCAGCTAACGGGCGTTCTGTAAGCTGGATGAAGGCAAATGCAGTTTAGGGAAGTTCTATATTCTGTGTGCGGAGAGAAGCACTTTACAAGAGTTGTGCAGCCTGGGAGTAGACAGTCGCAATATTCGGGATATCTGTAGCCTGAGTGTAGCAGACGCAGCTTACAAGATTTCTCTCTCCTTGGTCTAGAGGGAAGCAGTGTACAAGAGTTCTGTAGCCTGAGTGTAGAAATAAGCAGCATACAGAGTTCTGTAGCATGGGAGTAGCAATATGCAACACGAGGGATATCCAGAACCCGATTGTGGGAGTCGCAGCTTCCGGACGATCTGTTCCATGGGTGAATGGAAAAGCATTTTCCGGGAGTTGTGTAACTTGTGTGTAGAGAGAAGCAGTTTACAAGAGTTCTGTAGGCGGGGTGTAGAGTGAAGCACTTTAGAGATTTCTGTAGAGTGGGAGTAACAACACCCAATATGAGTGCTTTTTATAACCTGAGTTTAGGAGAAGTAGCGAACGGGCGTTCTGTAAGCTGGATGAAGGCAAATGCAGTTAGGGAAGTTCTATATTCTGTGTGCGGAGAGAAGCACTTTACAAGAGTCGTGCAGCCTGGGAGTAGACAGTCGCAATATTCGGGATATCTGTAGCCTGAGTGTAGCAGACGCAGCTTACAGGATTTCTCTCTCCTTGGTCTAGAGGGAAGCAGTTTCCAAGAGTTCTGTAGCCTGAGTGTAGAAATAAGCAGTATAGAGAGTTCTGTAGCATGGGAGTAGCAATATGCAACACGAGGGATGTCCAGAACCCGAGTGTGGGAGTCACAGCTTATGGACTGACTATCTGTTACATGCGTGAAGGGAAATGCATTTACCGGGAGTTGTGTTACTTGTGTGTAGAGAGAAGCAGTATCAAGAGTTCTGTAGCCTGGGAATAGGCACTCGCAATATACAGGATTTCAGTAACCAGGTTGTAGAGGGAAGCACTTCACAGAGTATCTGTATGCTGGGTGTCGAGAGAAGCAATTTACAGAGTTCTGTAGCATGGGAGTAGAAATGCGCAATGCGTGTTGTCTGTATCTTCACTGTAGGACACGCAGTGTTCGGGAGTTCTGTAAGCTGGGTGTGGAGAAATGCAGTTTCTGGGAGCTGTGTATCTGGTGTGCAGAGAGAACCAGTTTCCAAGAGTTCTGTAGCCTGGGTGTAGAATGAAGCAGTTTACAGAGTTTTGTAGTGTGGGAGTAGCAACACGCAATATGAGGGTTTTTTTATAACCTGAGTGTGGGAGACGCAGCTTATTGGCATTCTGTAAGCTGGGTGAAGGGAAATGCAGTTTACAGGAGTTCTGTAGCCTGGGTGTAGAGAGAAGCAGTTTAGAAACATCTGTAGCCCGGGAGAATGCCTTTGCAATATGAAGGAAACCTGTAATCTGAGCGTAGCAGTCGTAGCTTACAGCATTTCTCTATCCCTGCTCTAGAGAGAAGCAGTTTACAAGAGTTCTGTAGGCTGTGTGTAGAGCGAAGCACTTTAGAGATTTCTGTAGAGTGGGAGTTACATTACGCAATATGCAGGTTTTCTATAACCTGAGTTTGGGAGAAGCAGCTAACGGGCGTTCTGTAAGCTGGATGAAGGCAAATGCAGTTTAGGGAAGTTCTATATTCGGTGTGCGGAGAGAAGCACTTTACAAGAGTTGTGCAGCCTGGGAGTAGGCAGTCGCAATATTCGGGATATCTGTAGCCTGAGTGTAGCAGACGCAGCTTACAAGATTTCTCTCTCCTTGGTCTAGAGGGAAGCAGTGTACAAGAGTTCTGTAGCCTGAGTGTAGAAATAAGCAGCATACAGAGTTCTGTAGCATGGGAGTAGCAATATGCAACACGAGGGATATCCAGAACCCGATTGTGGGAGTCGCAGCTTCCGGACGATCTGTTACATGGGTGAATGGAAAAGCATTTTCCGGGAGTTGTGTAACTTGTGTGTAGAGAGAAGCAGTTTACAAGAGTTCTGTAGGCTGGGTGTAGAGTGAAGGGAAATGCATTTACCGGGAGTTGTTACTTGTGTGTAGAGAGAAGCAGTATCAAGAGTTCTGTAGCCTGGGAATAGGCACTCGCAATATACAGGATTTCAGTAACCAGGTTGTAGAGGGAAGCACTTCACAGAGTATCTGTATGCTGGGTGTCGAGAGAAGCAATTTACAGAGTTCTGTAGCATGGGAGTAGAAATGCGCAATGCGTGTTGTCTGTATCTTCACTGTAGGACACGCAGTGTTCGGGAGTTCTGTAAGCTGGGTGTGGAGAAATGCAGTTTCTGGGAGCTGTGTATCCGGTGTGCAGAGAGAACCAGTTTCCAAGAGTTCTGTAGCCTGGGTGTAGAATGAAGCAGTTTACAGAGTTTTGTAGTGTGGGAGTAGCAACACGCAATATGAGGGTTTTTTTATAACCTGAGTGTGGGAGACGCAGCTTATTGGCATTCTGTAAGCTGGGTGAAGGGAAATGCAGTTTACAGGAGTTCTGTAGCCTGGGTGTAGAGAGAAGCAGTTTAGAAACATCTGTAGCCCGGGAGAATGCCTTCGCAATATGAAGGAAACCTGTAATCTGAGCGTAGCAGTCGTAGCTTACAGCATTTCTCTATCCCTGCTCTAGAGAGAAGCAGTTTACCAGAGTTCTGTAGGCTGGGTGTAGAGCGAAGCACTTTAGAGATTTCTGTAGAGTGGGAGTTACATTACGCAATATGCAGGTTTTCTATAACCTGAGTTTGGGAGAAGCAGCTAACGGGCGTTCTGTAAGCTGGATGAAGGCAAATGCAGTTTAGGGAAGTTCTATATTCTGTGTGCGGAGAGAAGCACTTTACAAGAGTTGTGCAGCCTGGGAGTAGACAGTCGCAATATTCGGGATATCTGTAGCCTGAGTGTAGCAGACGCAGCTTACAAGATTTCTCTCTCCTTGGTCTAGAGGGAAGCAGTGTACAAGAGTTCTGTAGCCTGAGTGTAGAAATAAGCAGCATACAGAGTTCTGTAGCATGGGAGTAGCAATATGCAACACGAGGGATATCCAGAACCCGATTGTGGGAGTCGCAGCTTCCGGACGATCTGTTACATGGGTGAATGGAAAAGCATTTTCCGGGAGTTGTGTAACTTGTGTGTAGAGAGAAGCAGTTTACAAGAGTTCTGTAGGCGGGGTGTAGAGTGAAGCACTTTAGAGATTTCTGTAGAGTGGGAGTAACAACACACAATATGAGTGCTTTTTATAACCTGAGTTTAGGAGAAGTAGCGAACGGGCGTTCTGTAAGCTGGATGAAGGCAAATGCAGTTAGGGAAGTTCTATATTCTGTGTGCGGAGAGAAGCACTTTACAAGAGTCGTGCAGCCTGGGAGTAGACAGTCGCAATATTCGGGATATCTGTAGCCTGAGTGTAGCAGACGCAGCTTACAGGATTTCTCTCTCCTTGGTCTAGAGGGAAGCAGTTTCCAAGAGTTCTGTAGCCTGAGTGTAGAAATAAGCAGTATAGAGTGTTCTGTAGCATGGGAGTAGCAATATGCAACACGAGGGATGTCCAGAACCCGAGTGTGGGAGTCACAGCTTATGGACTGACTATCTGTTACATGCGTGAAGGGAAATGCATTTACCGGGAGTTGTGTTACTTGTGTGTAGAGAGAAGCAGTATCAAGAGTTCTGTAGCCTGGGAATAGGCACTCGCAATATACAGGATTTCAGTAACCAGGTTGTAGAGGGAAGCACTTCACAGAGTATCTGTATGCTGGGTGTCGAGAGAAGCAATTTACAGAGTTCTGTAGCATGGGAGTAGAAATGCGCAATGCGTGTTGTCTGTATCTTCACTGTAGGACACGCAGTGTTCGGGAGTTCTGTAAGCTGGGTGTGGAGAAATGCAGTTTCTGGGAGCTGTGTATCCGGTGTGCAGAGAGAACCAGTTTCCAAGAGTTCTGTAGCCTGGGTGTAGAATGAAGCAGTTTACAGAGTTTTGTAGTGTGGGAGTAGCAACACGCAATATGAGGGTTTTTTTATAACCTGAGTGTGGGAGACGCAGCTTATTGGCATTCTGTAAGCTGGGTGAAGGGAAATGCAGTTTACAGGAGTTCTGTAGCCTGGGTGTAGAGAGAAGCAGTTTAGAAACATCTGTAGCCCGGGAGAATGCCTTTGCAATATGAAGGAAACCTGTAATCTGAGCGTAGCAGTCGTAGCTTACAGCATTTCTCTATCCCTGCTCTAGAGAGAAGCAGTTTACAAGAGTTCTGTAGGCTGGGTGTAGAGCGAAGCACTTTAGAGATTTCTGTAGAGTGGGAGTTACATTACGCAATATGCAGGTTTTCTATAACCTGAGTTTGGGAGAAGCAGCTAACGGGCGTTCTGTAAGCTGGATGAAGGCAAATGCAGTTTAGGGAAGTTCTATATTCTGTGTGCGGAGAGAAGCACTTTACAAGAGTTGTGCAGCCTGGGAGTAGGCAGTCGCAATATTCGGGATATCTGTAGCCTGAGTGTAGCAGACGCAGCTTACAAGATTTCTCTCTCCTTGGTCTAGAGGGAAGCAGTGTACAAGCGTTCTGTAGCCTGAGTGTAGAAATAAGCAGCATACAGAGTTCTGTAGCATGGGAGTAGCAATATGCAACACGAGGGATATCCAGAACCCGATTGTGGGAGTCGCAGCTTCCGGACGATCTGTTACATGGGTGAATGGAAAAGCATTTTCCGGGAGTTGTGTAACTTGTGTGTAGAGAGAAGCAGTTTACAAGAGTTCTGTAGGCTGGGTGTAGAGTGAAGGGAAATGCATTTACCGGGAGTTGTTACTTGTGTGTAGAGAGAAGCAGTATCAAGAGTTCTGTAGCCTGGGAATAGGCACTCGCAATATACAGGATTTCAGTAACCAGGTTGTAGAGGGAAGCACTTCACAGAGTATCTGTATGCTGGGTGTCAAGAGAAGCAATTTACAGAGTTCTGTAGCATGGGAGTAGAAATGCGCAATGCGTGTTGTCTGTATCTTCACTGTAGGACACGCAGTGTTCGGGAGTTCTGTAAGCTGGGTGTGGAGAAA
Organism: Oryctolagus cuniculus; assembly: GCF_051225735.1. Lineage (NCBI taxonomy): Eukaryota > Metazoa > Chordata > Mammalia > Lagomorpha > Leporidae > Oryctolagus > Oryctolagus cuniculus. Next base: position 130,474,031 of record NC_142869.1, on the reverse strand, counting down.
TGCAGTTTCTGGGAGCTGTGTATCCGGTGTGCAGAGAGAACCAGTTTCCAAGAGTTCTGTAGCCTGGGTGTAGAATGAAGCAGTTTACAGAGTTTTGTAGTGTGGGAGTAGCAACACGCAATATGAGGGTTTTTTTATAACCTGAGTGTGGGAGACGCAGCTTATTGGCATTCTGTAAGCTGGGTGAAGGGAAATGCAGTTTACAGGAGTTCTGTAGCCTGGGTGTAGAGAGAAGCAGTTTAGAAACATCTGTAGCCCGGGAGAATGCCTTCGCAATATGAAGGAAACCTGTAATCTGAGCGTAGCAGTCGTAGCTTACAGCATTTCTCTATCCCTGCTCTAGAGAGAAGCAGTTTACAAGAGTTCTGTAGGCTGTGTGTAGAGCGAAGCACTTTAGAGATTTCTGTAGAGTGGGAGTTACATTACGCAATATGCAGGTTTTCTATAACCTGAGTTTGGGAGAAGCAGCTAACGGGCGTTCTGTAAGCTGGATGAAGGCAAATGCAGTTTAGGGAAGTTCTATATTCTGTGTGCGGAGAGAAGCACTTTACAAGAGTTGTGCAGCCTGGGAGTAGACAGTCGCAATATTCGGGATATCTGTAGCCTGAGTGTAGCAGACGCAGCTTACAAGATTTCTCTCTCCTTGGTCTAGAGGGAAGCAGTTTCCAAGAGTTCTGTAGCCTGAGTGTAGAAATAAGCAGCATACAGAGTTCTGTAGCATGGGAGTAGCAATATGCAACACGAGGGATATCCAGAACCCGACTGTGGGAGTCGCAGCTTCCGGACGATCTGTTACATGGGTGAATGGAAAAGCATTTTGCGGGAGTTGTGTAACTTGTGTGTAGAGAGAAGCAGTTTACAAGAGTTCTGTAGGCGGGGTGTAGAGTGAAGCACTTTAGAGATTTCTGTAGAGTGGGAGTAACAACACACAATATGAGTGCTTTTTATAACCTGAGTTTAGGAGAAGTAGCGAACGGGCGTTCTGTAAGCTGGATGAAGGCAAATGCAGTTAGGGAAGTTCTATATTCTGTGTGCGGAGAGAAGCACTTTACAAGAGTCGTGCAGCCTGGGAGTAGACAGTCGCAATATTCGGGATATCTGTAGCCTGAGTGTAGCAGACGCAGCTTACAGGATTTCTCTCTCCTTGGTCTAGAGGGAAGCAGTTTCCAAGAGTTCTGTAGCCTGAGTGTAGAAATAAGCAGTATAGAGAGTTCTGTAGCATGGGAGTAGCAATATGCAACACGAGGGATGTCCAGAACCCGAGTGTGGGAGTCGCAGCTTATGGACTGACTATCTGTTACATGCGTGAAGGGAAATGCATTTACCGGGAGTTGTGTTACTTGTGTGTAGAGAGAAGCAGTATCAAGAGTTCTGTAGCCTGGGAATAGGCACTCGCAATATACAGGATTTCAGTAACCAGGTTGTAGAGGGAAGCACTTCACAGAGTATCTGTATGCTGGGTGTCGAGAGAAGCAATTTACAGAGTTCTGTAGCATGGGAGTAGAAATGCGCAATGCGTGTTGTCTGTATC